>NC_136946.1:19360394-19492894 GCF_949987615.1 Pollachius pollachius | reverse complement strand
CCAGTTTAATTTTTTTCCTCTTTGCGTAAAAGCTCAGTCTAGCCGTCGGTGCTGCATAGCTCACGCCTTCGTTCACCCTCAGGAATCGCGGCCGTGACGCATTTACTGACGGGTGGACGTTAGTTTTCGCGCCAATGCTTCATCTGCTCGCGAAGGCACTATTTGGGGAGATAAACCGCGCCTCGGTCCCAGCCGCACCAACCGGCTCTTTCCGGTTTACCTCTCCTGTCAACAAGTGCAGCCCACCGTTCTACCTTCCAGACCAGGACAGACCTAACAGGAGCGTCGTTTACGGTCCGCAACCGGTTTAACAAAAATCATATCGAACAGAAACGTATATTTGGAAAAAGAAAAGAAAACGCGCAAAAAATGTTGGACCGATATAATATCCATGACATTGTTTTGTCATTCCTTGTTGGATGCATGGCATGTCTTTTATTCGCATCTGTTAATAATGCAGACGGTGAGTATCTTTTGTATATATTTTACTTAAAATGTGTTAGCTATCTTCAAGTAAAGTATTTGGCACCAGGAGCGGAGCGCGTAAAGCTCGGCGCGCATTCTGCTCAGCGTCGCCCAAATGTTGTAATGTTGAAATGTAACATCTAAGAACACTTTTCTGGTTTCTGTGTCTCTTTATAGTCCTGTTCGTTTACATCCTCAATAATGATTATTGATTTGCTGTATATAACGGTTGTATTGTCGGTGTTTTTTAGGCATATAAGCGTTTCTCTTTTAGCCGCCGTGCTGACTTTTTCTGGTCGCAGTTAATATTTATCCAGTAAATATTGTGAGAGAGGCATGAGGGAATAATCTGCACTGCATAAACTCAAGAAAAAAGTATGGTCAAACTAATACAAGCCCAATTATATTAAAATGGATGCAGTCTAATAAATAGGTTAAAACTCGTCTAATTTCAGCACACTGCTGTTGAGGGTGGTATAGAGAAAATGAGAAAATGCAAGGATTGCTGAGAAATATATTAACATTTGAAACTTTAGAAATAACAATAATGTTACATTCACTCAATATACCTGAATTCTTTTACATGAAGTTATATGCTGCTTTTTCCAAGCATTTAAAAGTACAAATTGACGAACTATATCAAGTGCCTGAAGGATCAGACGTCATAACATGAACTGCTCCCAGTCCTCTGGACGAGTAGACGGAGTGACAGACAGCCTGAAGGAGAGACAGACAGCCAGACAGAGAGACAGATGGACAAAACAAACAAGGCAGAGACAGAAATGGAGTCAGAGCTCAATGGTCAGAGAGAGACAGAGCTCAATGGTCAGAGAGAGTGACCGACTGACAGACGGACAGACACAGTGGGTGGTACCCTGAGCGTGGATCCTGGTTCCCCCTGCAGGTCGTGTGTTCACCCTGGACCTGAGGGGGTCCGCCTCGCTGCGGGGCCTGCGGGGGGCTGAGCGGGCCTGTGCCCTGCAGAACGCCCGCCTGGCCTCGGGGGCGGAGCTCCGCCGGGCCGTTCTGGAGTGCTCCTTCTCCGCCTGCACCCGGGGGTGGCTCCACGACGGCACCGTGGGGTGAGGAGCCGGCCCTTCATGTGTGTCCTTGTCCACGTTCATTTGTGTGCCTGTGTGCGTGTAACTGTGTGTGTGTTTCTGTGTGTGTGTGTGTGTGTGTGTGTGTGTGTGTGTTTCTGTGTACGTTTTGGTGTGTGTGTTTGTGTGTACGTGTGTTTGTGTGTCTGACTGTGTGTGTGTTGCGTGTGTTCACAATGGCTGGCGAGACGGGGGAAGACACATGAAAGATGTCGGAGAGATATTGAAGGATTTAGAGACGGAACTTCAATAAAAGAAAGAGCAGTGAGGGAGGGAGAGAGGAAGAGAGAGAGAGCAGAGAGGGATGGAGAGAGGAAGAGAGAGAGAGAGAGAGCAGAGAGGGACAGAGAGAGGAAGAGAGAGAGAGAGCAGAGAGGGACAGAGAGAGGAAGAGAGAGAGAGAGAGAGAGCAGAGAGGGACAGAGAGAGGAAGAGAGAGAGAGAGAGAGAGAGAGCAGAGAGGGACAGAGAGAGGAAGAGAGAGAGTGGAAGAGAGATATTGAAAGCCACCCTCTGTTCCTCTTTGGCAAAGGAGAGAATTCTGAGTCAGGGTGTCATGTCAGAAACTGACTCCATTTACACCTTCCATCTCCACGGTAACATGCCACACACCTCCTTAGAGGGAGAGAGAGGAGAGAGAGAGAGACTGAGAGAGAGAGTGAGAGAGACTGAGGGTGAGACAGAAATAAAGATGGACAGAGAAGGATAAGGGGAAACAGTGATTTCCCTGCGATAGTCAGTCTCAGCCTAAACTTTGTTTCTACGTTGTGCAAATGTTTGTCTCCACCAAAGTCAGTCCCAGGTTCCACATAGTTGTTTACCAAGAACACTTCTCGATTTCACATGCGAGAACGTAATACTGAAAGTGACAAGTATTTTCCAGAGTGAAAAGCTCTGGCGTCGGCCCGGTTACGACACGTGGAAATGGCGAACCCTAAAAACACATCAATTCACCACAGATGTTTCCCTTCTTCTTCTTCTTTTTTATTCTCCCCCCTGCCTGGCGGGATGGACCTCGGCGTTCACACCCTTTTACCACCTCACCGTCGTGTATTTCCTCTGCCCTTCGCTGTCTGAGCCCAGGTTGCCTTAGCTTTAGGAACCTCGAGATCAGCACGATGCAGAGTGTAGGCCACAGCTTCCTCTGCTACTGTCACATTACCTCATACAACTCTGCCTCCTCACCTGCCTATTCACACACACACACACGCACATGCGCACACATACACACGCAGTCGTGCACCCACATGCACACCAACAGACACACACAGATGCAGACACACACACATGCACAGTGCTGCAACTGTATGGGGTTCACCTTTATAAGGTTTGTAAAATGGTTGCGTTTGAAAGGTTCCCTTGCTCTCTCTCTTTTCATACTCTCTCTGTCTCTCTCCCTGCCGGTGGTTTTGTATGTGTGTGTGCCTGGGTGTGTCTGTGTGCGTTGGTGCTGGGTGGCAAGGCCCAGTTGTCATGTTGTTGTGCATCATCTTTACACCAGCGTGTGAACGTTCACTGTGGATCAGAGCGTGACTGTGGAGCTTTAATGAACTGTGACATCAGGGATTTGCTGGCATGTAGCGTAATACTCGCTCTGTCCCGATTCGCATGGACACGTGTAGGCACACACACACACACACACACACACACACACACACACACACACACACACATACAGACACACACTCTCACCCACCTACACACACTCACACAGAGCAAATGTTACAGTAATACAACATGACACTGTATCATACACCATGAGGATGCATTTCTCTTCCTCCACCCTGATATCTGATGTGCTGTGCCCTCCTCTACCCCTCTGCAGTCTTCCTGAATGCTGATAGTCACTCATCAATGCGTGCTCACGTATACACACTAAGCCCTGGTTTATACCGTCTTACTAAACCTGCACGCAATCATTGTCTTGTCAAACACTGAAGGTTTATTATAACATTGATGTGGGATAACACTAAGGACCAAGATCAATTCCTGTCGTCTTATCAGCTTGGTTTAGTTTGGCCTGCTGTCTGAATATTGATTGGCTTAGAAAGTGTAATGTTTACTGATAAGGGCCTAGTACCTGGTTAATAACAGGTGAAGACAGAAATGAAGATCCTCTATAAATAGTTGGAAAACTTAGTACTCACTGTGGACAGTTGCATTACTAGATCTCAATAAATGATCTGTTATAATAAGATTTCTATATATATAGCTGATTCCACTTCATCACTCCACACCACGAGGTGGCCTGGCTGTGGTGCTACAAACCAAGGACACAGGGTGGGGAAGTGGGAACCCGTTGCTGGCCAAGGTTAAATATCACAGACAGAGCAGGAGGCGTGACACGCAGGGGCCCTCCTGAGTGTGTGTGGTGATGGCTGGTTTAACCCGTGCACTGCCTGATTGTTCAACAGGTGTGCAGCCTCACCCAGCACCAGAGTCCAATCATTCTGACTCAGGCCAGGTGAGGCTGCTTAAACCAGCCGTCATCCACACACTCCGCAAACATCATCATCATCATCATCATCATCACTAAAACATGACTGTGTTCCCGTATTAGTATAAATCACACAGAGTACAAGGACTACAACTGCTTAGTTTGCACTCTTAATTGCCTGCACTGCCATGTATTTATATCCATAGGAGTCACAATTCTTGTGGGGGTTTAAAAATAGGCAGCTAGTGTGTGTGTGTGTGTGTGTGTGTGTGTGTGTGTGTGTGTGTGTGTGTGTGTGTGTGTGTGTGCGTGTGCATGCTGTGTGTTTGTGTGTGTATGTTAGTGAATGCGATTATTTTTAAAACGTCCAGTATTATGTGTTTATCCGTTTTTTATACCGTTATATATAATGTTTGTACATTGTTACATATACTATACATAGTTGTCTTTTAACAACAACTTATACCTTATAAGTGTGTCTTTCTGTCAGTCTGACTGTCTGACTGACGGTCTGTCTGTCTGTCTGTCTGTCTGTCTGACTGTCTCTCTCCAGGACAACAGACTGTAGGAACGCTGGCAGCTCCCTGACGGCCATGGAGGTGAGGACCGAGAACTTCACCGACCACACGGCCCAGCTCAACGCCTTCTGTATCAAAGACACAGGTCAGTGCACGTGCACACACACACACACACACACACACACACACGCACACACACATGCACACACACACACACACACACACACACACACACACACACACGCACACACACACACACACACACACACACAAACACACAATCACAAACATGGACGCACACACAAACACACACCCATGTGCAAATGCACATTCATGAGCGTGAGAGAAACAGAAGGGGGCAGAGAAAGAGAGAAAGAAAGTGTGTGGGTGTACGTTAGAGAGAGAGAGCAAGAGAGAGGGTGTTTTAGGGCATGACCAATCCAATTTGCTTGTTGTTCTCTGTATGTGTTGATAGAATCCCTCCATTAATGTAAGCCGAAGCTGAGCGTTACAGCTTCACTCACACACTCACACACACGCACACATGAACACACCCCTCGTCTCTTGAGCGTGGGTTTATCCTCGAGAGGGGACGGGCCTGGAGTTGTTTTTGGATGGGGCTGATATTGGGCTCCCCAGCCCTCCTCAACACTGGGCCCAGTGTGTCGACCACAGCCCCGGAATGGGCCCTCTCCCACTGCGAGGACAGGAGCCGCAGGCCCCTGAACACTGCCCTACACAGAGCAAAGACACAGCCTGGTGCTGGGGATAGAGTGGGTTAGTGGGTCAAGGCTCATGTTGTGGGGGTAGACGGGGTCTCTGAGTCAGGGAAACATGGGTCTGAGAAGGTTGTTGAGTCCAATTTGGAGATTCCTTTTATGCATGTTGAAAAAACAAACAACTGTTTAGCCATTTAATTGAGTATATTTGAAGATGTACAGTATAAGCTCGCTATAATGAGCATTTAGGGTTTTTCATACATTAGTGGAAGAATGGCGAGAGGTAAACCACAGAAATTTGCTTATCAACCCTCTAGAAAAGACACCAGACTCTGACTCTGGGATGTGTTCATTAACCCGCCTGTTCTCTGGGCCAGGTGTGCCGTGTGGAGACCCCCCCTCCTTCCCCAGCACCCGGCTCCAGGGCCAGGCGGGGTTCGAGCTGGGGGACGAGCTGCTGTACGTGTGCGCCCCCGGCTATCGGATGCCGAGCGGGAACACGGCCTTCAGCCTGCTGTGCGACAGCTGCGGAGAGTGGTACGGCCTGGTGCAGATGTGTCTCAGAGGTGAGGAGGGGCGATGGTAGCCAGAGAGGAACACGACAATAAGACAGGGAAGAGGTTGTCCAGAGGTATTTAAACGTTTCAGTGGTTTGCCCCGAGCGGCGGAAAGGCAGTGAGGTCAGCGATCGCTTGGTCTATTGGCCCGTCTGCTTCTAGTGTTTTCAGGGACTTGTGTTTGATTTGTAGCTTCTGGGGAAACAGAGTGCCAATTGTGAGGGCTGGGATGAGAGAGAAAAGGCGGCCATTGCACTTGAGTGCGAGATGCCACGGCGTGGCTGGGTCCCTTTGAGTACAGGCAGGGCCGAGGGCCATATGTGCAGGCAGAATGTCTAGCCCTCGCTGGCCAAACTGACAACTTGAGGGAGAAAGAGCGTATGAAAAAAACGAGACTTGTGTTAAACCAGTATTAAAGCAAATAAGGTTTTCATTGTTCTAAGCATCATTATTATGTAGGATACGAATGGGGAGGGTGTTTGAATCAGGGCCGAAAGGTTATGGGCTCAACCCCAATGTCGGCAGACATGTAGACCTTTAGCTGTAGACATCCTTGAGCCGAATGCCTGAAACCGTGCATCGGCTGAATAACAAAACACTGAACAGCGTAGTATCACAAATGTCTAATTTCGTTTATTCCACAGATGAAAGTGAAACGCACGTCGACTACGAAGACAGGTTCCCCGAAGGCTACGGTGCGCTGGACCACCGCAGTGACCCTGGGGAGGTCCCGGCAGAGAGGGAGGACCCCCAGGTCTCGGAGGAGGTGCACCCGGCGGTGTTCCAGCAGCAGCAGGATCCCACCCCCTTCACGGCGGGACGAGGAGGGCAGCAGCGGCGGGACCAGCAGGGAGAGGAGGCGTGGGGAGGGGAGGAACGCTCCCTCCACGAGGCGGAGGGCGTGGCCGGCGGAGTGTCGCAGGGCTCCGCTCGAGGTGTCCGGGTGGGAGAGGACCCCGAGCCCAGGGGCGTGAAGGGCGGTGTTCCTCTGGAGCCGGAGCAGGACCTCGTGGTGCGGGTGGGGTCGGACGCGGCATCGCAGGCCACGACCGCGCCTGTCTCCGAGCTCTCCCAGAAGCACATGTTCTGGTTCCCGTCGGAGGCCTTCCACGAGGAGGGCTATCCTGCCCCGGAAGACCCCGGCACACAGACCCCAGCGGCTGACGCAGACCAATCAGAAGAGAGCAAGGAGGGTCATCCTGATGCAGATGCTGACGATCACCACGATGAGGACGGCGACCATGACGACCACCACAACCATCAGGACGACCGTGAAGACAGCCGCCAACAGGAGGATCATGACGACAGTCGCCATAGCGACCACGACGACCACGACGGCCATGAGGACCGCGACGATGGAGCAGATCATGATGTCCATGACAACAGTCGTCAGGAGGAGGCCCAGGATGAGGACCTTCTGGATCAACGCGTGAAGCATTACAATCCGGGCCAGCGCGACAACGTGGACCGGTACAGTCGCTACGACGACGACGTCGATCCCAGGGACCACTACGACATGGGTGAACACGAGGACGACCAACACGCCCACGTCCTCCGTGGCGGCGATAGAGAAGACACTGATAGAGACCATGATGTTGTTGAGGAGGACGGCGGCGATGAAGACCGGGAGAGGGATGACCTCCATGAGCCCGAATCCCACAAAGAGCCCGAAGACCCCCATGACCACGATGAGCACAAAGACCACCATGAGCTTGAAGAGCCTGAAGACCACCATGAGCACGAAGACCACCATGAGCACGATGACCACGAGGAATACGATGAGCATGAAGAGCCTGAAGACCACCATGAGCACGAAGACCACGATGAGCACGATGAGCACGAAGAGCACGAAGAGCCTGAAGAGCACGATGAGCGCGATGAGCACCCTGAGGAATCTGAGGAAGATTTGGAAAGCGAAACGAGCGAACACAATGAGGACAACAACGACAGTGACACCGATCACGATCGCCACCATGACCATGACCACACTAAGGATGAGACTGCTGAGACTGATAACGAAGATGAGCACGATGCCCACGACATCCACGAGGACCATGACGTAGACCACGACGATGATGAGGATGATGAAATCGATAGGCATCCTCAGGTGGACTTCCCTCTAGCCACAGAGGAACCCACAACCCAGGAAGCGGCAGGAAGAAAGCCGACAACCACCACGGACAAGAACTGGCTGGACGGCTACCCCGTTGGACCCGAAGAGGCCGAGAAGGGCGGCTCCACAGAGGAGGCAGAGCTGTCCCGAGAGAAGGAGGATGAACCGATCGTAGTGGTCGGCGGCGGAGCGACAGACGAGTCCAGAGAGGCGGACCCCCTCCTGGAGTTCCCCTCCAACGGACCCGAGCCAGAGCAGGACCGGGGGGGAGACGCCTGGCCCGGCCCCCGTCCCCGCCAGCCCACCCCACCCCCCGGCGGCCACCAGTCCCAGGACTCCATCTCATACCCGGACCACACCGAGGACCCCGCCCTCGCCTTGGACGCAGAACACCCCTCGGATCACCCGTTCCCGAAACCCCGCCCAGGCCTCACGGAGGGCGGCGAGGACACGGATGGCAAGGTGTCGCTGGAGGGGGAGGGCGGGGAAAGGGCCCCGGTGGAGGGGGAGATGGGGGAGGCCGTGTGCACCGGGGAGGACTGCCCTCCCCCTCCTCCGCCCACCTCGTCCAGCCGGGGTCCCATCGTGGCTGCCGTCATCGTGGCGATCTGTGCGGTCGCCATGGTAGCCGTCATGGGGGCGTGGCTGTACCGCCGGCGGCAGCAGAAGAACTCCATGTACCAGTTGAACGGCAAGGACCACAGCCAGTGCAATCCGGAGCAGCAGATCGAGATGCAGCAGAAGGTGTAGCCAAATGAACAAGCGGGGGGAGGGGGAGAGGGACGGACACTGTGGAGCTGGTGATGGAGCGGAGCATTAGAGTCCGGCCAATCAGATGATGGTTGATCTGACGTATTAAGATAGGTATCTATGGGTATTTAGGTATAGGTATTTATGGTTGTATTTAGGGCCTCCTCACTGTGTAGGGATGTCCATAGCATCTCACACAACTAAGAACTTGCATTGTAGATGATGTATAGACAAAAGGGTTTATAATAGAGCTGGGTGGGTGGGGATAAGAGTAGGGTTAGCAGGGTAGTTTAGGAGTGAGATGATTGTAGGGGAAAACACAAGATCATTTCTGTCTGAAATATGCGCTTGGAGAAAGGCCTCAGACATTGTGGTGAAGATATTTTAAGTTCATGTCATAGGAGTTTGTTTTTTTATGCCAATATTAATACCTGCTCCCTGAAAGGAGCATTCAATCGTTTAGTTTTGATGCGTTGATTTTTGTTTTATGTTTTTAGTTACTGTTTGTGTTGTTGCGAGAAAAGAAATCCACTTTATTCCTTTATTATGAGAATGTTGAGGTTCAGACTTCTGCCAGAGACAGCACTGAATGAACCTGTATGAACAAGCCTTTTTCTGGTCAGAGCGGAGGGCCGAGAGAGGCCCTCGACACCCAGTCCCAAACGGGCCTTCTTCACCGAGCAGCTCTCTTGGTTTGATTGGTTCCATATGGTAGCTGAGTGGTGCAACTGAATGCCTCCACATTCAGTCGTCGTCTCCCCCCCTCCTCCTCCCAAGTTGGCTTTCTGAACCAATATGGCCACTAGGTGAATAAGGCCCATAGTAGGGATGTGCAACGGGCCATTTTTTCTTTCTTAGATGACATCTAGAAGAAGATCACACCCTGTCTGATTATGTGTGCGTGTGTGTGTGTGTGTGTGTGTGTGTGTGTGTGTGTGTATGTATGTGTGAATGCGTGCCCGTGTGTGCGTGTTCGCATGTGTGTGTGTGTGTTCGCGCTTCATGTATTCATGTGTGTGTTCGCATGCGTGTGAGTGTGTGTCTGTTAGTTTGTGTGTGTGTGTGTGTGTGTGTGTGTGTGTGTGTGTGTGTGTGTGTGTGTGTGTGTGTGTCACGTTGGTGTGATTCTCTGGTCATTGGTGTGTCATGTTTGAAGGTCCCGGTGAGAGTCCAGAGTCTGGATGAGGGATGCCACATAGAATTCAGAACCCAAGATCAAACAGCCTAGTGCTGCCATGACAACCAATATTATGTAAGTTGCCAAAACATGACAGCGATCAAACTATTTTGAAGGTGAATTATTATTATTCTATCTTTATGCAAATTTACTTTGAATAACCAGAGCACTGGGAATGATTTAGTTTACATTATCTGATACTCATTCTGTTTTTTTTTGTGATACTGTGTTATTTTTCATCATAGTGTTGTGTTATTAAATATGAAAAAAGGATCCTTATTAAGGTATACTTCTAATAACAGACATCACAGGACAGCAATTGTGGTAGTATTAACATTTGGATATATTTCTAATACTGTACACAAAGAACTGACATTTTTAGAATATTCAAAAGGAACCCAATAATTTTGTTCTTCCCCTTATCATAGTTTTATGTGCATTGTTTCCAAAAAATATGTGTTTGTATGTGTGTTTGAGAGCGAGAGAGATGGTGTGTGTTTGTGTCTGCACAGTAGTGTTTTTACAAAATTAAAAATAAATAAATGTCCTCAATTCTTTAGGACAATAGCTGAAGCAAACAACAAACAAATTCCTTCTGTGGTGAGTGTGTGTTTCTGTAAATACATGTTGACATGAGTAAACTGCTGCACATAAAGCCTACATAACTGGTCTCAGACCTAACAGATGCTCCTCACAGCCCAGGACAGGCTCAGGTCAGGTCTCACACAGGGTCAACTATACCTTTTCTGAAGTCATCTGACTTATTGTCTTTTATTATTTGAATTGAACACAAAGTTAGCAGCTGCCCACTGTCAGCTTTGCCATGCTGCCATGCATAACCCAAACAATAAAGAAACTGTTAGAAAATATGTTGTTTATGTGTTGTTTTGATCGTTTTATTAATAATATGCTCCTCAAGTCACGGGGCGGTTAGATAAGGATACAGTTGTCCAGTTTTGTCTATGTATGTTTTCCCGCTGTAGGTTTCAATAAACGACTCAACCTGTCGCCTGTGGTTGCTCGTGTGACATCATCAGACCTGTACAGATCATCTCTCCATGATAAATGTCTAGGGCAGTCTTAGAACAGAGCTTGCTCTGTAAATGTGGTTAGTTTGACCCCTGACCTCTGCCCTCTCTTCTCATATGAACAATGATAGTTGTTCACTTTTCAAAGAGAGCAGGCCGCTGCTGGGAACAGGGAACAGGGAAGAGAGGGTGAGGGCGGGCCAGAGAAGACAGAACAATCTAGAGAGGGAGAAAAAGAGGGAGGGGGAGATTGATCGAGACAAACTGAATGTCCTCCTGTGGTCTATCTTTTTTGACATGGCTGTGAGACAAACTGCACAGAGACACGATGTTCAAACATTATTAAGACGGTGTGCTCCATTCCCTGGCCGGGCGGCCTCGCTGAGCCTGGACCCTGAGCCCCCGGTCCGGAGGGAACCGCTGAACTGGGCCCGCTGAGACCACCGCCATGTTGGTTTAAACGGGCTCGCCTCGCTCTCCCTCTCTCCAATATTGTTTGGTACTTCCATTTTGACACAAGTCACAGAACAGGAAACCCAAAGGTGGAATAAACAACATCGAGAGAAAATTTCAAACGTTTGTTTCGAAACCTGATTTTATTTTAAAAATGCCTAAATGAGTCATATTTCTAAGGACAATTGACAAATTTGTAAACAAAATAATATATATAGCTTTCACAGTGGGCTACAAAACAGAACAGATAGGGAAAACATCATCATCATCATCATCATCATCATCATCATCATCATCATTGGTACTATAGGCAAACATCACTGCAATGCTTACTTAGTACACAACATTAGAATGTATAAATATTATGTCCCCCCCACCCAAAGAAATTTCTGCATTGTCCAACCAGGTTCTCTCCCAAGCCATCCAATAAATACCAGCGACAATAGGAGCCGGGGAGCGGAAAAGTTGTTACTGTTGGTCTTGGTATGTTCCTCTTCTCTGTTGGTTCTCAGTGTTCAACTAGTGCTGGTTATTCCTCGTCTAGGAACTCATCTATGAATTCCATAACCTCCCCCTGTGGAAACACACAATATACAAACAGAGGTCGAGAGACAGAGACAAGAATAAGTTTAAAAAAAATCAAAAATGTGCAAAACAACATATTTCCTCCATCTAAATTGAAGCTCCATGATTCCCTGCCCCGAGAATTTTTGTAACAATCAAAAGAGGCTTAACCCTATTGCTTCTCTTACGTAGGTAGTCACTGCTGGGTTTGTGTGCATCAAGTTACTAGTAGGATCAATCTCACACTGCCACCTGGTGGCTTTGTAGGACATTACAGGATAACATGCTAAAATCTAGGCCACTGCAGGGTGTCAATATCCGGGTAAAAAGACAAATCTGCGAGCTCATGTCTTGCTTGCTCCAGCATATGCAGGAGGGATGGGTGGACTGACTCCATTCGCAGGTTGGGTTCCTTCGAGTTGATACATGTAATGAATCTTACAAGTTTTGAAACTGTTTACAAAATGGTGCATTACCAGTCAGCATGTTTAAGTCTCCACTAATAAAGATAAAATAATAATTTGGCTGCATTGTTGCAACATCCCACTTGTATGTAGGTAGGGGTGATTTTGAACACGGCGGACACAGAGTAACAAGTCCAAACTGAATTAAGCATGCACAAAGTTCTCAATCGCTTTTTTATGTATACAGTTGTATTAGGTTTCCAGTAGAAATGACTCAAGACTGACTAAAGAAATGACCGAGGTCCGGAGCTGGCCGCTTCACTCACTGAACCAGACTGAATGAAACGCTCCAACCATGCCCGTAGCGGGCATGGTTGGAGCGTTTCATCCAGGCTGGTTGGCTGTCTGCACGCAGGTCCGATTCGGTCCCTTCTGGTTCACTCATGTGTTCCGGTTCAGACTGGCGCAAACAAACACGACAGGTCCACTCTCCCACGCACCTCATCGTCGCTCTTCAGGTGGAGCCTGGAGAACTCCAGCATCTGGAGCTGCAGGGTGGTCTGGTTGAAGTAACGCAGGGCCTCCTGGAACACACACACACACAGACACACACACACACACACATACACACATGAGACAAATACACAAGACCGACACACATACACATACATACACACACACACACACACCACGACACAAACACACAGAGACACACACACATACACGCCCGCCAAGACACACATGGGGATGAAGCTTGTGATTATTAACTGAAAACATTATTGATGTTAATTAATCTCTGCATGTTTGTATGTGTTTGTTGTGTGTGTGTGTGTGTGTGTGTGTGTGTGTGTGTGTGTGTGTGTGTGTGTGTGTGTGTGTGTGTGTGTGTGTGTGTGTTACGTCATTATAGGGGCAGATATTGTATTTGCGCAGCTGCACTCTTCTCCGCTCCTGATTCTCCTCCACGCCGCGCCGACTTTGCGTCTTATGTGTAGAGTTTATTGATATATACTGCAAGTTGCTGTTAAGCACCAATTTCCCATTTGGGAATATTCTTGCTATTACTATCATTTATGCGTTGGTGGTTGGCAAGGTTGTTTTCACGTTATTAGTTCAGGTTAGAGCAGCGTAGTTAGAGGAACCGGCAGACTGACCTACCTTTTATTTCTGGTCGAGAGGAAGATAGTTTGTTCCCCCAGAGTTAGGTTTAGTTAGGGTTTCCCTTCTGGAAAAATTTCCTTTCGTTGATTTAATAACCATCCCACCATGTGTCTAAAGCAATGATTAAATAAATTCATTGTTTCCAACGCAGCCCATTGTCTTCGGCCTATGTGTTATTTGGTACCATCTCCGACCATGTGGTGGTGCCGTTACAGAGTGTGTGTGTATGTGTGTGTGTGTGTGTGTGTGTGTGTGTGTGTGTGTGTGTGCGTGAGACCCTGGATGGGTTGGCTCACCACTCTTGGGAGGAAGTCCTCGTCCGTGAGTCCCCACTTGTCCTTATGGAACTTGTAGTAGGCCACGTTGTTCTTCATGACCTCGTCGTTGGGGTCAAACAGCATGTAGCTGGCCACGCACGGCGCCGCGTTCTTCATATCGTTCACTGGGGACAAGGTTAATAAGCCAGGAATGAGCCAAGAAAAATATTAACACAAAGATTTGGACGAGCTACTGAGGACGGCAACTGACAAAGGTGAAAAAGGAGCAGGCAGGAGTCAGGGCTTCTGGCTCAGGGAGGCCTATAGCTAGACTGCGGACATTGGGCTTCAACCCCCAACCTTTCTAAAAGACACAACTGCCATCATCCTTTTGTATACCAAAAATATCTTCTGGTGCTTTAGGAGAGCAAGGCTGAGGACAATGGTTAGTGACTTGTGTTGGTACTACCAGGGCTTGAGCTTGTAATGAGCAGGACTAGTGTTGGAACTTACCAGACCTTGTTATTAACATGACTAGTGTTGGCACTAACCAGGCCTTGAGCTTGTCAATAGCAGGACTAGTGTTAGTACTAACCAGACCTTGTTAATAACAGGACTAGTTGGCAATAACCAGGCCTTGAGCTTGTCAATAGCAGGACTAGTGTTAGTACTAACCAGACCTTGTTAATAACAGGACTAGTTGGCACTAACCAGGCCTTGAGCTTGTCAATAACAGGACTAGTGTTGGTACTAACCAGGCCTTGAGCTTGTCAATAACAGGACTAGAGTTGGTACTAACCAGGCCTTGTTAATAACAGGACTAGTGTTGTTCCTAACCAGAACTAGAGGTTCTTAATAACAGGACTAGTGTTTGTACTTACCAGGCCTTGAGCTTGTCAATAACAGGACTAGTGTTGGTACTAACCAGGCCTTGAGTTTGTCAATAACAGGACTAGTGTTGGTACTAACCAGGCCTTGTTAATAACAGGACTAGTGTTGTTCCTAACCAGAACTAGAGGTTCTTAATAACAGGACTAGTGTTTGTACTAACCAGGCCTTGAGCTTGTCAATAACAGGACCAGTGTTGGTACTAACCAGGCCTTGAGCTTGTCAATAACAGGACCAGTGTTGGTACTAACCAGGCCTTGAGCTTGTCAATAACAGGACTAGAGTTGGTACTAACCAGGCCTTGAGCTTGTCAATAACAGGACTAGTGTTGGTACTAACCAGGCCTTGAGCTTGTCAATAACAGGACTAGAGTTGGTACTAACCAGGCCTTGAGCTTGTCATGAGCTGGACTTACGTTTATAATAAGCAAACTGCAGGTAATGGAACATAGTTGCAACAAACTTCTCCACCACAAAGCCGCCCACCACCGGCGTGAGCTCGCTCTCACAGATGACCTTGCGCTCCAGGACTTCTGTGTAGTGATCTGGAGAAGAGAGGCAAACACAGGGAGAACACACATGATGAAGATGCAACCGTAGTCAACAGCATTTCCACACAGCCCGACTGAACTGGGAGAAGGGGATATGTGATGTCATTGTGAAAATGTGGAGTCACCTGTATGATGAGGATGAGGAAGGGAGAGGGAGACGGAGGCTCACTTAATCTACATCATCGGTCATGACGACATCTTAAAGAAACACATCCATCGCTGGTATAACCCTGACAGCGCACGCATTACACCGATCAGTCTGTGGAAACCCTGACCCGATGGAACCTTGTAGGAATGGTGGATGTTCTGTACCTGACTGTGCTTGAGGCTTCCATCTACAGATCAAACCTGCACCCTCTAACCCTCCCCATCCCATGCCTCCTGTCCTGAGATGCATTGAGCTCAGCCCCCCCACATGGACGTGGGCTTCTTCATTACCATCGGAGAGTGCAGATTCCAGAAAGTCTATTCTTGTGAAATTTCGGAACAATGGAGTCCTGTGTGTGTACGTGTACGTGCTTGGGTACGTATGTGCGCGAGAGCGTGTGTATGTGTGTGTGTGTGTGTGCGTGCGTGTGTTTGTGCGTACGTGTGAGCTGCCCATGTGGACCCACCGGCGATGGAGGGGTAGAAATCCTTGAAGTCCTTGACCTCGCGGGCCCCCTCGGACGCCGCCAGACACTCGTCGTACACCTTGAAGAAGTCCCGCAGCGCCAGCTCCATGTCCGACACCGACGTGCGGAAGTTGTCTCCATTGTACGCCCTCACCGCACGCACAAACAGCGCCTGGCGCACAAAGACACAGCAAACAAACCGCCGACGAGGAGGTTACAACACAGACTCAAGATATCCCCGCTTCCATGCAGGTGTTTTATGTGATGGTCGTCTTTAAAACGCTGTTATTGCATCTGTAGCGCGTTTTTGGTAGTCAGGTACACTACCGTTCAAAAGTTTGGGTTAGAAATGTCCTTATTTTTTAAAGTAAAGCACTGTTTTTTTCAATGAAGGTAACAGTCTAGACATTGTTAATGTGGTCAATTACACTTCTAGCTTGAAACGTCTGATTTTTAATGGAATATCTACACAGGTGTACAGAGGCCCATTTCCAGCAACCATCCCTCCTCCCTCCAAACGGTAGTGTACATTAATTCCAACCCTTCTATCACACTTGGGACTGACCTTAGCTACATTCTGTATATTTAATCCATATTCCTATTAAACCAAGCTATCGGTGTACACAAAGAGTAATGTTCAACAGCCCAATTTCTTCCATTTATTTTGTCATTTAATTAGTTATGGTTGCATTGACTTTTGGACAAGACTTAGGTAGGTCAAACATCCCGACCAATCACATGAACTTACTGTGAATAATGTTAACGCAATCTGAATGTCCTGTGATCAATTTGACTTTGCTCTGGTCTTTCTCGTGTGTGTGTGTGTGTGTGTGTGTGTGTGTGAGAGTGTGTGTGTGTTTGTGTGTGTGTGTGTGGGGGGGTAACCCTACAACTGTACAGTGCTGCATACACATGCTCTATGTTGTTACACCTGCACAACACCTTGACAAAATCCTTTAGTGTGTGTGTGTGTGTGTGTGTGTGTGTGCGAGTGTGTGTGTGAGTTTGACTGTGTCAAAGGTGTTCACGATGGTCCCTCCTACCTCATAGGACTTGGTCTCCAGGTCTTTGAGGTGGTCCTCCGCTCCGGGCAGGCTCTTGTAGTAGGCCATGTTCCTCTGCATCATCTCATCGTCAGGGTGCTTCAACAGGAAGGTGTGGGCTGCCGACACCGCCTTTGCCAGGTTGTCCGACTGGTGGAGAAGGAACAACAACCATGAGACCCGTTCTGACACGGAGCCTCCTCAAGACCACCCTGACTCATTTGAGCATTTCCCCCTCGATTACATGTCGAAATATATCCGTTTGTACACCGGTGATGACCACGTTTATGACAGTGGTATCATTTGACAAGTTACACATTGATGTTCATGTTAAAATTATAATGTATGCATATGTGTGCAACTTTAAAATTATGAATGTATATACATAAAAAAACATTGAACGCCCCCCCCCCCCCCATTGGAGGTTCAATGGATTAATAAACGTATAAACACCTCGATCAAAGAGAGTTGGACATTTAAACAGAACCATTTCCACAGCTCAATGTGAGAAGGAAGCAGACGCAGATATATATCCTTTTCCATTATGGGATCATGAGAGAGAGGGCCCCGTGCATTGCATCCGTGGCATGTACGTGACGTCACTAACAGCAATGGGGAAATCACTGCAACTTCACTCCATCATCATCATCAAAAAAAAGTTCAGTATGGGAGGAGGGGTGTAACTGTGCAATTCTAAGACTCATACATGTTGTTGTTTCGTAACGGAATGTAAACTATCTGTATCTTACTTTAAAGTAGGCGTACTGCAAATATCTGTAGGGCTCCCTTCTCTCGAACTCCTCGATAGTGTCGCGACTGGGCATGCTCTGTCTGAACGCAGGCAGACCCTGTTTGCAGCGCTTCAAGCACTGCGCCCGCTTCATCACGTTGCCGAAGACCCGCAGCTCTGGGAACTCCGCGAACTTTTCCTCGTTGTCGAGCCGCAGCGAGCTGCAGTTGAGGTTGCAGAACGCCTCGCTGTCCCGCAGCAGTCGGTACAGGCGGAGAGACACCTCCAGATAGTCTACGCTGTCCTTCCATTTCTCCCCTGTGTATTGGTCCAACGCGTACTTATACGCAGAGTCCAGAGGCATGAGTTCATGTCTGGGGAAACTCCTGAAACTGTACTTTTCGTACTGAGAGAAGACCACTGTGACGCCGAAGGCAAACAATAATATTGATAAGACTTGAGAAGAAGTGGAGTGGGCCATCTTCACGTTTCTTTATAACGGCGCAGCCTGCTTGGGCTTCTGGGCTACGTCTCCGAACTGGTGTGTGCGTGCGTAGGCCGGTAGGACCGCCTTAACTTTCACGGCGTATCCGGACGCAGCGTCCCCTCCCCCGGCCACTGGGGTTCAACGCCCCGGAGGGTGGGAGGCAGTGGGTCTGCTCCTCCCTGCCTTCTAGTGAGTTCCTTGGGTGCCATTACCGGTATAGTCTTGTAATAACCACAACGTTGAACTTTATACATTGCACAAAGTAAACAAAACAAAAAAAGTATATATATATATATATATATATAAACAGATATTATTTTTGTCTGCAAATCATTTTTTTCAAACCTAATTTGAACAATATAACCTATTCACTTTTCCTATTTGAAGCGCCCCATTGAACCCATCTCTAATAAAGAACTGGTGTACCTTGTTCCCATCACAGAGCTGGGTCCCGTGGCCGCTAATTAAACCCCTGCCGCGAGCGAGGCCCCGCCCCCTCCTGCTGCCACGTAGAAACATTCCGTGGAAGTGGAGAGAGCCGCTTCACCCCCTAAAACAGACGCCCCACTCCTACGTACCGCAACGGTTGCCGTTGTTTCTGCCGCTTATTAACGCGTTGACATGCTAATACATAAACCAGCAAGGACACACGTGTAGGGACATTGAAATATTAAAATTGGAGAGATTCGGGAGGTGTGTTGGATTTTTAAAGGGCTCAGAAAGGGGGTTTGGATTCACAGGCCCTTATTTGCAGCTGGTTTTGAGGGACCCCGCGCTACCACGTTGACACATCTACGAGTGCGGACTGCGCATGAGCGATACGTGGTGGCCAAGTTGTATGAACGCTGTATCGGACTGGGCAGCTAGAGGAAGGAAGACCCGAGCCGGAGCAGAGCCTATTCAGACCGGGGAAGAGGCGGGGAGTGCGTGTTACATTAATAGGTTATATATACCGTAGTGAGTCGGCTGTTATTAGGATATTAGTTATCAGATACTATAAAAATGATCCAGTGCGTGCACGCGATGCTCTATCTGGCGGTTTGGGTTGCGTTCGCCGCCTGCAGCGCTCCCCCGGTCCCGTTAGACGACATCATCATTGAGAAAACTTTTGAGCCAGAAGAGTGCGGGCGTGCGGTGAAAGTAGGCGACTACGTCAGGTATCACTACATCGGCACGTTTCCCGACGGAAAGAAGTTCGATTCGAGGTAAGTAGTACAAGCACAGTAGTCTACTCTTTTTTTAATTGATCCATGTCTGTGGACCGCTTGTTTTAAGTGCCGTCCAAAACGCGTGCGCGGAACATACAGTGCGCGTCTGGTCTCGTGAGCCACGCAAGCAGCATCCAGCCAAGGGATGTCTGAGCCGCCGAACATGGCTTGTTACTGAAGTTAGCCTACTGGCAGTCTCTGATTTGATTTAAGGGTGGGCCCTACTTAAGTCACCTGTTCACCCATTTGTCAAATGCGTTAAACACCGAATGACTTAATTCATCGGAAGTAGATTTGCAGTAAATCAAAACCCCAATCAGTGTGCATCAATATGCAAATAGTCATCCCATGCATAAAAGGTTTATTTGTATGCGAAACAAGATTTTAACACTAATAATAAAAAAATAATTTTGGAATTAATAATAATAATTTTTGTAGGACAAATTAATTCTAATCTATTGTCAGCAAAAACATTACACTATATTACTATGATACAAGGCTGTGTCTGTGTGTGTGACACTTTGTGTGTGTGTGTTTGTGACACTTTGTGTGTGTGTGTGTGTGTGTGTGTGTGTGTGTGTGTGTGTGTGTTCTCTCCAGTTATGACCGCGGTAGCACCTATAATGTGTTTGTGGGTAAGAAGCAGCTGATCGCTGGAATGGACAAGGCCCTGGTCGGCATGTGTGTGAACCAGCGGAGTCTCGTCAAGATCCCCCCGCAGCTGGCCTATGGGAAAGGAGGATATGGTAAGCATATTAAGAGAGCTTGTTCTGGAGCGTAGTGTGCCTTGCCAAAAATGTACCTTTGATTGAGGATTCCGTGTTAAACATGCATGTAATGTGTGTGTGTGTGTGTGTGTGTGTGGGGGGGATGTGTTGGGGTGTGCGGCTGTCTGTAGGTGTGTGTCGACATGATGGGATGATTAGATATTTATGAACTTTTAGACTTAAGGAATGTCACCATTGATAGTAGTTTAACATTATTTAGCAAACTGTTCTGATACTATAGTTGTAAAAAAATCCATTCAGGCAATAGACTCTGCATACAGCATTTTGTTGAGTTGGGGGCCGAGCGAGAGAGGCAGTGGGACGTTCTCAGATGTCGATGTTGGATGATGTCAGGATGACATCACAGACCAGGAAGTTAAGAAAGGATCATGGAATGTCATGGAGGATTTGCATTGTGCTTTTCAGTTATGACCAAACACGTGCCCCGTGGCACGTTGAGCAAACACAACCAGTAACGGTTGGATATATGTCAGACCCAACAAATCAGAAACACCCTTCTGTCTCACTGCTGCATCTGCATCTTCTGTTTTAAAAATAAACAGGTCCTTTGAGAGCTATTGTGGTATTAATATGCAAAACAGAGAGACGTGTGTGTGTGTGTGTGTGTTTGTGTGTGTGGTGTGTGTGTGTGTGTGTTCACACAATGACTTGGATAACAGATCTCCGGGGACGTGTACAGACAGGCCAATGCAGAGAGGGAGTGCCCGGCTGCTACATTTCTTAAAGGCAGGACGTCAGTGTAACTATACTAGACCAGGGAGAGATGAGAAGGGACAGATCAGGGGGGGGCAGGAGAGACTGGTGGGCATTGGGGAAGGCAGAACGGTCGCTAACAGGCTAGCAGCCTGTGCCTCGCTCACCATAACACACGACAACAACAACAACAACAAAACAAATGGTTCCCCACCAGCGGAAAGGCTTTGGGTGGTTAGCTCTCACACAGGCGTGAGGCTTCTACTTACAGACTTCCTCCTCACTCCCACTGAACCCTTTGTTTTCTTAAGCCTGTGGATAGTAAATAGTTAACGCAAGGTTGACTTGTGTGTGTCTACAGTATCAGGTTACAAAGGCACAGTCCTCTGCACTATGCCCATGTGATGGGATTATGATGGAAATGTCTTTGTTTGAAAGAGTGAGGAACCCCGGGGCGCGTCAGGGTGGTGTAATAGGAGTCAGTGTGCAGTGCAGGGGGATGTGGTCGCTACCTGGATTACACACAGGACAGAGGAAGGTGGAGGGACATTCTGTGTGTTTCTACTAGTGTGTGTGTGTGTGTTTGCGTCTTTGTGTGTGTGTGTGTGTGGGGGGGGTGGAGTTTGAGAGAACATGAGAGGGGGGAGAGAAAAAGGTGGAGAGAGGGAATGAAAACAGGAGAGGGTTCGAGGGAAGTGGGAAGGGACTGAACTTATGAGCAAAGCTCTGGATCACATGAGTCTCTGATCCCCCCCCTCCCTCCCCTCCAGGTGACATCATCCCCGCAGACTCCATCCTCCACTTTGACGTGCTGCTTCTGGACGTGTGGAACCCCGAGGACGGGGTGCAGAGCACCACCTACCTGACCCCGCCCACCTGCGTACGCAAGGTGGAGGTGTCCGACTACGTGCGCTACCACTACAACGGCACCCTGCTGGACGGCACTCTGTTCGACTCCAGGTGTGTGAATGCAAACACACACACACACACACATGAACACGCACACGCACATGAACACGCACACACACAGATTGAAAACCCTACAAACATAGCACACACACACACACACACACATAGAAACAGACACACACACATAAAAAACAGACAGACACACACACAGGGAAATAAGCACCGATTCAAACCCCTAAAAACATAGAAACCCCCCCCACACACACACACACACATAGACACACACAGATAAAAAACAGGCACACACTCTCATCATCCAACATGCAGTGTAAATATTATTACAAGCGGCCCCTGATTTGATCTCCGGGGACTCTAGCCACACGCGCCTGCGTACCTACGACACCTACGTGGGGATTGGCTGGCTGATCGCTGGCATGGACCAGGGCCTTCTGGGAATGTGCGTCGGGGAGAGACGGATCATCACAATGCCGCCATCTCTGGGATACGGCGAGAACGGAGACGGTGAGTGTTGATTGGTTCGCTCTGGTCTCATCCCTGGGGTACCGGTGGAAACCCCTCAAATAGAATAGAAAGAATAACCTTTATGCCACCCCTCAACAAGCCTTCATAAATATGAGACGTTTCATAGGTACACCTTCCCACACTTTAGCTGGGGCTGGTACTGAGGACCACAGGAGTTATGAGACAAGAGAATCAGAAACGGAAGAAAGGGCATAGAAACAAACACACAACATACAGTTTGGTATAAGGTGCCATTATGCAATACAATTATCGGATGATTGATACCATAATGCATGTTAAATTGTCTCATACAAAATCTTCCATGACGAATAATGTGTAGTACTGTGTTGTGTGAGACTACACCAGAATGGAAGTTGCCAGCTGACACTTGACTGTGTCAGAACACAAGGGGGCGATGCAACACAGGACCACCATACTAGACTACCGCCATACTAGAATAGAAACCTCATTCAAATGATAATAAATGGCTTCTGCTATGTTTAATAACCTTCAACACTTGAAAGAGTTGAACGTTCCATTAATGACAATCAGAATTCTAGTATCCAGACACTTATCTTGTGTTGTAAAGGGCCAGTGAGTCATTACAGAAGACGGATAGCCAACAGCTTTGAACCGAGCACTGCCAGTTCCAGTGAGCGTCTCCTGATCATTTCCCCAACTATCTCTTCCTTTATCTTGCCATCTATCTCCCTCCCCTCCCTTCCTCACACCCTTCCTTCATCCCACCCTCCACCCCTTTGTTCTTCCCACCCTCCACCCCTTCATTCATCCCTCCCTTTACCCCTGCGTTCATCCCTCCCTCCACCCCTGCGTTCATCCCACCCTCCACCCCTCCAGGTAGTGACATCCCTGGGCAGGCATCGCTGGTGTTTGACGTGGTGCTGCTGGACCTCCACAACCCCCGGGACTCCATCGCCGTGACCAACCAGGTGCTGCCCGAGCCGTGCCCGAGGAAGAGCGCCACGGGGGACTTTGTGCGCTACCACTACAACGGCTCGCTGCTCGATGGGACCTTCTTCGACTCCAGGTGTGTGTTCTGGGGGAGTAGAGCCAGTGGACCCCAATGCTCAACACAGAGAGACACTGACACAGAGGGTCAATGATGAGGGGTTTTAATGAGGGCAACATATAAGGCAAGGCGGGGAACAGGGCGAGGGGATTGATGGCAGACGGGTAGTCAAACAGCCGAGGGTTCTGTAATAGGCGGGTAGTCACACAGCCGCGGGTTCTGTATCAGGCGGGTAGTCAGACAGGTGAGGGTTCTGTATCAGGCGGGTAGTCAGACAGGTGAGGGTTCTGTAACAGGCGGGTAGTCAGACAGCCGCGGGTTCTGTAACAGGCGGGTAGTCAGACAGCCGCGGGTTCTGTAACAGGCGGGTAGTCAGACAGGTGAGGGTTCTGTAACAGGCGGGTAGTCAGACAGATGAGGGTTCTGTAACAGGCGGGTAGTCAGACAGCCGCGGGTTCTGTAACAGGGGGGTAGTCAGACAGGTGAGGGTTCTGTAACAGGCGGGTAGTCAGACAGGTGAGGGTTCTGTAACAGGCGGGTAGTCAGACAGGTGAGGGTTCTGTAACAGGCGGGTAGTCAGAAAGGTGAGGGTTCTGTAACAGGCGGGTAGTCAGACAGGTGAGGGTTCTGTAACAGGCGGGTAGTCAGAAAGGTGAGGGTTCTGTAACAGGCGGGTAGTCAGACAGGTGAGGGTTCTGTAACAGGCGGGTAGTCAGACAGAAGAGGGTTCTGTAACAGGCGGGTAGTCAGATAGACGAGGGTTCTGTAACAGGCGGGTAGTCAGACAGACGAGGGTTCTGTAACAGGCGGGTAGTCAGACAGGTGAGGGTTCTGTAACAGGCGGGTAGTCAGACAGGTGAGGGTTCTGTAACAGGCGGGTAGTCAGACAGGTGAGGGTTCTGTAACAGGCGGGTAGTCAGACAGACGAGGGTTCTGTAACAGGCGGGTAGTCAGACAGCCGTGGGTTCTGTAACAGGCGGGTAGTCAGACAGAGGAGGGTTCTGTAACAGGCGGGTTGGCAGACTGAACACAGGGAGAAGACAGTTTAGCGAGAGCGACGTAACACAATGATAGACACTGGCCTCCAGTGTGTGTGTGTGTGTGTGTCTGTGTGTGTGTGTGTGTGTGTGTGTGTGTGTGTGTGTGGGCTAAGAGTCCTTAATCTCATATGTTCTTTGAAAAACGTTGCAACCCCACAGCCACTTCCTACTGGTAGCACCTCTTGAAGATATGCTGTTGCTCTGCAACGTTGTATTAGCAAAGACTTCCGTTGTGTAGACTCTTCCTCCTTCACGCTGAGTCAGAAGAAGTAGTTCTTATTTGCATAGTGTGACTGATTTTTTTCAGCTGAATGAGCAAGCAAAAATAAGTTTCATTAGCTTGTCTTAATACTCTCTGAAGCTTCTCTTCAGAGGGGTGGTCTTGAATGGTTTACCTCTCTAATTTAACCATGAGATGGTTAAACTCCTGTTCCTGTCAGGATGAGGTGATCTAAATGTAGAGAGGTTTCAACATTAGGGGTCTGGGATGCTGGGTTCATCTCAGAAGCGTTAGATGGTTATAACTGAGTTACATGTGGATGTCATTCAGACTATAGTCCTTTGTCGACTCTGGGCCTTTTCCACACTTAGTCATTCATATAGGCAAGATAATGCCTCCACTTCCTGCTGAATGAGGCTCTTTTCTGGTATAAAGGATTTGGACGAGCCTTTACCTCCGGACCCTATTGCATACTTACTATTTATTACGTTTTTCTCTTTTGGTCAAGATGTAGGTCTATGTTTTATTTTAACTCATAGCCATATTATTGGGTATGTATAATGTCTATTTTTGGTATCATAAAAACGCTTCCATTAGATGTATTTATTTGAACAAATATAACAATTCATTATAATATGTATTGACCTTTCTCCAGATACAATTGCAGTAGGGAAAATTCAAATTCAAATCCCCAGAAATTCTGATCTAAGTCTAACGGTGGAATCTATCGAATCTTTCGGCATTGCTTCTTCTCTTCTTTCCTTTATTCACCGTTTCCAACTTCCCCTTATCCATACATGGGTAAATGTTGCCATTCGTCTCTGTGTTGATCCTTATATTTAAGAAGGGCCGTGGCACTTTAATGCGATCCAATATAGTAATTATATACTTGTCCATATGTTGTAATAACAAAAGGGATTATAACTTAAGTGGTAGTAGTTATCTATTCAACACATATTTGTCCACATATTATCCAGTACCTGAGGGATGGGGTCCAATAGAGTTCAGAGGCCCTCCTTACCACCTTGAACCTAG
The DNA here is from genome assembly GCF_949987615.1 of Pollachius pollachius. Classification (NCBI taxonomy): domain Eukaryota; kingdom Metazoa; phylum Chordata; class Actinopteri; order Gadiformes; family Gadidae; genus Pollachius; species Pollachius pollachius. The sequence goes on along the minus strand of NC_136946.1, from coordinate 19,467,434 downwards.
CTCCAGTGAGGGGAGCTGTGGCCTCTTGAAGCACGAAGACCTCTTCCCTCTCATTAGATCATTTAGACAATACAGTTGCTCATCAGATGACATCTAAAGGATCTACCAGGTGTAAAGCACAAAAACTGAAAACATTTATACCACAGCATGGGCTCACTTTGATAACATAAATCCTAACTGATAATCAAGTAGTTAAAACCACAGTTCTGCGTAACACAGCACTATGTAGGACCTTTCTGTTGACACCATGCGTCTCCACAGCTACTCGCGCAACCACACCTATGACACGTACGTGGGGAAGGGCTATGTGATCGCCGGCATGGACGAGGGTCTGATCGGGGTGTGCATGGGCGAGCGGCTGACCATCACCATCCCCCCCCACCTCGCCTATGGAGAAGAAGGAACAGGTCGGTAGATCCAGGGGCTCTTCCTCCCTCATCCGACTTTAGACTCATACAGGTTCCAGGAACTGTACTAGTTTGACGCCATACAATATCGTTAAACTCCATCACCCACAATGCATTTCTTTCCTTCCTGCCTTATCTTTCCGTTCAGGCTCTAAGATCCCCGGCTCGGCGGTGCTGGTGTTTGACGTCCACATCATCGACTTCCACAACCCCTCGGACACCACCGTGATGACCGTCACCCACAAGCCCGAGGATTGCGAGAAGATCACCAAGAACGGAGACTTCGTCAAGTACCACTACAACGCCTCGCTGATGGACGGCTCCCACATCGACTCCACGTGAGCACTGGCCTCTCATGACCGGGATCCCACACTAGTCTCTGAACTCTTACCTTCACCCCCAACACTTTGTTGAACTCCCAGGCTGTAAGGGATACGTGGTGGCCGTGACGTCACTTGTTGCTTTACACACAACCGCTATGAAGCTTTCGACTTCCACTGTTGCTGGAGATTTAAAAAGAGAAACAATTAATTATGGCACATTGAGGGTTGGGATGTAATGGCCGTCCCGCAGTAGTCTACGGCCAAACTCATTACTAAATCCTTTTAAATGCTTAGTAAAATGGCCAAACGGGACCTCTGAACTGTTTTAAATGGAGAGGAACTAGCCACTGAGATTCTAACCGAAGAAAAAAATTATTTGCTCTATACTAAGAGAATGACATTGACAATGACAATTTCCCCATTGAATGGTATCACTGCGGTTGACTATAGAGGAATAAAAGGGCGACACCCAGTCAAAAGGTTCACGGTTTCATCCCCGGATGCCTGCCCCATTGAGCAAGGTGTCACTTATAAGTGACTTACAGCTGGTTTCAGCCTGACAAGGATAGAGGTGACTCGTGAGTGGTTAAAAAGGGTCTTGACTCAAGAATTTGGAGTTTAACTTGAAGCGCCTGTGATTCCAGGACTAGGCTGTTTTGTATTCAGAAAACACAGGTGTAAAATACCATGTTGCTACCCGGCTCCGCTTGCTGTTTGTGAACGTTCTTCTCTGCTCTGAAATCATACTCCCAAATGACTTAAAAAAAAATCATCACAAAGTTATAGAGAGCCGTAACCATGGGGATAACATGTCCCCCGCCTTGCTGGAATCTTCTGCCCTAAAGATTACATTTGCAAATCTTTGTGTTCAAATTCGAGCTGAAACCGAGTTTTCACTTGGACAGTATCCAATGTTATTCAACGGCATAATGCCTCTGTGTACGTCCTTATTCCAGGCACAACTACGGAAAGACGTACAACATCGTGCTGGGAGCCAACCAGGTGGTGCCTGGTATGGAGGAGGGCCTCAAGGACATGTGTGTGGGAGAGAAGAGACACCTGGTCGTCCCCCCTCATCTGGGCTACGGGGAGGGAGGAGTCAGTAAGTGTCATCTGGTGACCCACACTGTGTCTCCATGGCTGTTTCCCAATGTGAAGGAAGCGTGCTCAACGGCCGTCCTTTTAAGGACGCTACGTCATAGAACGCCCACAAGCACTGTTCCAATGTTGAGAACACCCGGAAATTCGCACCCTTTTCACGTCCTTTATTTTTGAGAATTCCGACATTTTTTAAGGATGCATCGATGGATCCTTAACGAGCCAAAATACCCACAATCCTTTGCGTTCACACGCTGCTCGGGATATTTAAAAATTGCGTATAGGAAGCAATACACATCGCTTTACACAAGTGAAGTTATTTGAACGTTTCAGAAATATTTTGTGCCGTATTGCTTTTTATAGATTAATCATGTGAATGCAAAAAATTAACCTGTGCGATTTCTTTCAAACGTTTTTGCAACGTAATGATGGCTATATTCTGCATGGATTGATTTGTTTTAATATGTAAGTAGGTGGTGTTTAAACAAACTACCGTCGCCAGTAACAATTTCAACAATTAAAACATTAAACACTGGAGCAATATTTAAAAAGCGGAAGCGGAAGCCCTTCCACACTAGCAAATCCTTCCAAACTCTGAACGCTGCAAACACTAGGCAGCACACTAGCCTCATCTCCATAGGACGCGACTAGCAAGGAAGTGTTCTAGCAAGGCTGCAGCCTTCAATTTGGGAAACAGCCAAAACAGCCTCTACCTCCATCAATTGCTATCTCTCCCTCCCAAAATCTGTCTCACACACTGTGTGTGTGTGTGTGTGTGTGTGTGCGCAGCCGATGAGGTGCCCGGCAGTGCGGTGCTGGTGTTTGACGTGGAGCTGGTTGAGGTGGAGGAGGGGCTTCCTGAAGGCTACATGTTCATCTGGAACGACGACGTGTCCCCTGACCTCTTCACCGAGATGGACGTGGACCTCAACCAGCAGGTGGAGCCCTCGGAGGTAAGCTCATCTCCCAGGTACGGCTGGACCCAGGTGAACGCGTATCTCCCATCTATGGCTGGACCCAGGTGAACTCATATCTCCCATCTTTGACTGGACTCAGGTGAACTGATATCTCCTCATCTATGACTTCAGAGTTCAACTAATATCTCCCCGTCTATGACTTGACAGAGTTGAACTCATATCTCCCGTCTATGGCTTGACCGAGTTGAACTCATATCTCCCATGTATGACTTGACTGAACTAATATCTGGACTGTGTGAAAAACATGCGTAGTGAAACAGTTAACAACTCGCAATTTTGTATTGGTTTATAATTCAGCATTGTTTTTTGATATATTGTATAAAAGTATTGCAGTATTTAGATGTAATACTGTAGCTATGATTGAGTTAAAATCCTGCAGTTTATTCTATTACTTATGTTATTGCACCAACATTCTAGAAAGAGTTCTGAGTTTGTTAAAAAAAGTACCTGGCAACAAAAAATGTCTGACGTTGTGTAATTTTGTTTTTTGCCTTTTTCCACGGCAGTTCACAAACTACATCATGCGACAGGTGACGGAGGGCAGAGGTCGCCTGGCCCCGGGCTTCGACCCCTACCGCATCATCGACAACATGTTCTCCAACCAGGACCGCAACGGAGACGGCAAGATCACCGAGTCCGAGTTCAGGCTGAAGGCGGACGAGGCGACCCACGACGAGCTATGACGGGCTTCATGATGTCCCTGAAGACCCTCTAGTCGGGGTTTAACAGTTCAAGTGGGCCGGGGTGGACCGTTGAGAGGGTGGATGGGTGGGTTGGGGGGTGAGGGGGTTATTTGGGGAGGGGGGATGAAGGTCAGGAGTGGCGTATGAATAATTTTTTTAGTGGTGTATTTTTTTTATCTGTTTGTCGAAATTCAGAAATTGTCTCGGTTGCATGTACCCCCCATTTTTTTTTCGGGGGGAGGGATAAACCGGGTCTATACAACCTTTTTTTTGTTTGTTTCTTTGAGTACATAGTTCATGCGATGAACCTCATCCAAGTTGGATTGACATTTTTTTCGAATCCAAAGCAGGATATCACAATAAGTCGCATGGAGGACAAAGACAACTGCATGTGGACCAGATAGTATAGAAATCACTTAATGTGAAGGCGATGAAGAAGATTGAAACTCACCACCCTCTCTTTCAGTTTTTTGTTTCTGTCGCAATGTATTAAGATGTCATTTTGTATTGAGTATTTGTATTTGGGCTTTGAGCAGACCTCAAGTAACACCCTCGTACGTTAACAAGCCAGGACCTCTGCCTTATTGCCCCTGGTTGGCTTGTTCCTCCTCAGCTTAAAGTCGGGCTGTTGTCAGTATTGTGTGGTTGTGTTTACCGTGCATATCACTGGTTTCAAATGTATCTCCTAGTAATATCTTGATGAACCAATACATCAGTTACAATTTCTCACTCTTCATTACCATGGCGGAGTGTGTGTGTGTCTGTGCGTAAGTGTGTGTGTGTGTGTGTACATATATATGTGTGTGTGTGTGTGTGTGAATTTAGTCCTAGAGCTACATTAAGTTTAACCACCATACTGACATTACATGGATCCTCCTGACCACCTGCCAGTGTATACCTTCCTCAGCTAGACCTTTCTAACCCATGTTTCCAGGGTGCTGGTGTGCTTGTCTGTAGTTCTATGTGACACTGAGAATGGAAATATAGTGGAAAGTGTGTGCAATCACTTTATCTTTTGCTTCACAACTGAACTTTGGTTTTCATTGTTATTTTGCAGACGCAAATATTTAATATGAATAAAAGTGTGGACCAACCTTTAAGCCGTTTGTTTGTTATTTTTTTATTATCTATTCTGTGCGATGTGTACGATACGATACAGTACGATACAGCAGTGGTTCCCAAGATGCAGTGTTCCAGGGGGTACACATTTTAAAATAAGTGCTCGAGATGTATATTTGGCTTTTTCATAATCAATTAAAAGAAATGATGATGTAAAATACGACTTTTTGTTACATAATAGCCTAAAAGTCTACTCTATGTATTTATATGCTATTGGACTAATGGGAAATCCATGAAAAATAAATCAAAAAATCTGCAGGAAACAGAACGTTCTCTTATTTATTTTTCCAGCTGTAATCAGGGACCCTGACTCTGTCGATTAATGCATCCAAACTAAAACCTATCTCTTTATTCTCTCATTTGGCTCTGAGTGAAGTGACAGTCTGAGTGTCACTTCAGCTCTCAATACAGCTAAATCTACCCGTTAGCCTGCACTAGCCTACCCCTTTAGCCGATCGGTACTAGATAAGTGTAGGAGTGTGTGGATGATGGCTCTTTCAAACAGCCTCACCTGGCCCCAGCCAGTCTGATTGGACTCTGGGGCTGGGTGAGCTGCACACCTGTTGCATATTGAGTGTCAATCAATCAGAATCAGTGTGCACAGGATAAACCAGCCATCACCACACACACTCAGGGAGAGATCTCCTGCATGGCAACATGTTGCAGCGCCATGTATCATTATCTCGAGACTTCTACAATAAACCGGTCTTCCAACACCACCACCATGAGTGCTTGTCTGGAGAAGCCCAGGGAAGTCAACGAGGTGGCGTGAAGCATTGACATTGTTACAATAAGATTTCCTACTTTCTCCTTGACCCGTTACCCCTCCACCCAACTGATAGTATGTTGTACGTCCTTGCACTTAAAGATAGTACTAGTAAGAGTATTGTGCATCATCTTATACTAGCTAGCTTTGTTGTATATAAGGAAGGGGTTAACCTAGCGATTGTTAGTGCATGGCATTTGGTTCTATGAACATCCTTACATCCTTACGACAGCGATATATTATTTCTCCTACTTCTGACAAATGTACTTATTTTAAGTCGGTTTGGATAAAACGTCTGCTATGCCCTTAATGTTAGTGATACAATAGAAGAATAACCAAATGGTGGTTTCGACAACCTCCCCCGGAGAGTTTGAAAGCCTGAAGAGAGGGCCCCCTCCTAACAATAGTTAGGGCAGACCTGCCCCCATTAGACCATCTAAAATGGAAGTAAGAATAGCTGCTGACTGAACTTACTCAGAGACACTCGCCTATAACCCAACAGGGAGAAGTCCCCCCTAACCATGGATTAAGTATCCCAGCTCATCAACTCTGGGGTAGATACTGAGCTTTAGCATCTCAGTCTGGCCCCCGGATGGAAAGCCCAAGGATGTAGTGACGTGAAGGGACCCACTGCATTGATTCACCTAGCCCCTCCAGAATCAATCATGAGAAGGACACAAAACCATGCTGTCAACAAATGCTACCTTACATATATATGTGTGCCTTATATATCTTATATAAATCTTGTGTATCTTAAATATATATATATACACCTTATCTTATTATGTAGAAATTTAGAAGCATTCAAGATGTCAGTGTCAAATTCAAAATGCAATCAATGGTAAAGAACACATAGAAGGGGGGAGACATGGGCTGCATGAGAGGGCCACTGTGAGGAATACAAAGAATGTGTGTCTCTGTAGGCCCATGATATAACTACCATTCGTTGACTATAACAGCATGTAAACATGTACAGTGGGGCAAAAAAGTATTTAGTCAGCCACCAATTGTGCAAGTTCTCCCACTTAAAAAGATGAGAGAGGCCTGTAATTTTCATCATAGGTATACCTCAGCTATGAGAGACAAAATGAAAAAAGAAAATCTAGAAAATCACATTGTCTGATTTTTAAAGAATTTATTTGCAAATTATGGTGGAAAATAAGTATTTGGTCAATAACAAAAGGTCATCTCAATACTTTGTTACATGCCCTTTGTTGGCAATGACAGAGGTCAAACGTTTTCTGTAAGTCTTTACAAGGTTTTCACACACTGCTGCTGGTATTTTGGCCCATTCCTCCATGCAGATCTCCTCTAGAGCAGTGATGTTTTTGGGCCTTCGCTGGGAAACACGGACTTTCAACTCCCTTCAAAGATTTTCTATGGGGTTGAGATCTGGAGACTGGCTAGGCCACTCCAGGACCTTGAAATGCTTCTTACGAAGCCACTCCTTCGTTGCCCGGGCGGTGTGTTTGGGGTCATTGTCATGCTGAAAGACCCAGCCACGTTTCATCTTCAGTGCCCTTGCTGATGGAAGGAGGTTTTCACTCAAAATCTCACGATACATGGCCCCATTCATTCTTTCCGTCACACGGATCAGACGTCCTGGTCCCTTGGCAGAAAAACAGCCCCAAAGCATGATGTTTCCACCCCCGTGCTTCACTGTAGGTATGGTGTTCTTTGGATGCAACTCAGCCTTCTTTCTCCTCCAAACACGACGAGTTGAGTTTTTACCAAAAAGTTATATTTTGGTTTCATCTGACCATATGACATTCTCCCAATCCTGTTCTGGATCATCCAAATGCTCTCTAGCAAACTTCAAACGGGCCCGGACATGCACTGGCTTTAGCAAGGGGACACGTCTGGCACTGCAGGATTTGAGTCCCTGGCGGCGTAGTGTGTTAGTGATGGTAGCCTTTGTGACTTTGGTCCCAGCTCTCTGGAGGTCATTCACTAGGTCCCCCTGTGTGGTTCTGGGATTTTTGTTCACCGTTCTTGTGATCATTTTGACCCCACAGGGTGATATCTTGCGTGGAGCCCCAGATCGAGGGAGATTATCAGTGGTCTTGTATGTATTCCATTTCCTAATAATTGCTCCCACAGTTGATTTCTTCACACCAAGCTGCTTACCTATTGCAGATTCAGACTTCCCAGCCTGGTGCAGGTCTACAATTGTGTTTCTGGTGTCCTTTGATAGCTCTTTGGTCTTGGCCATAGTGGAGTTTTGAGTGTGACTGTTTGAGGTTGTGGACAGGTGTCTTTTATACTGATAAGGAGTTCAAACAGGTGCCATTAATACAGGTAACAAGTGGAGGACAGAGGAGCCTCTTAAAGAAGAAGTTACAGGTCTGTGACAGCCAGAAATATTGCTGGTTTGTAGGTGACCAAATACTTATTTTCCACCATAATTTGCAAATAAATTCTTAAAAAATCAGACAATGGGATTTTCTGGATTTTCTTTTTCATTTTGTCTCTCATAGCTGAGGTTTACCTATGATGAAAATTACAGGCCTCTCTCGTCTTTTTAAGTGGGAGAACTTGCACAATTGGTGGCTGACTAAATACTTTTTTGCCCCACTGTATGCATTCAGACGCTTTAGATCTCTGAAGAATGGGACGACACGCTACAACAACAGCTTCTAGCCTTCAGCAATTAGACTCCTGAACTCCTGAAGATTTGCAACTCTACTAATTTATTTATTTGAATTCATCCCCTCCCGTTATTATTCCCCTCCCCCACCCCCACCGGCCTGAGCTACAAAAAAAATACCAAATACAACTTTGTTGTGGGGCAATTAAAGATTCTATTCTATTCTATGTGGCACATCACACAAGTGTGATCCTAAGGAGTTCACAAACACATTTTGAACATGTGATGGCTGTTACATCAGCTCACATATCATGTGCCGCCCTGAGGGCGAAATAGGAAAAGTACCCAGAGATGTATAACAAAGCAAAGGAAACTCAAATTGCTAGATGACAGAGTCCCGCTTGCAAGCAGACAAGCGGGACTCTGCATAAAAAGAGGAGACCATCCACGTTATGGCCAGAGGGATTCAGAGGGTTTTTCAGATAGGTTCTAGGGCTAGTTAGCTGACCATCTTCTTAGCGTAGGGCCATGTGATCCCCTTATTATCTCCTATTTATTGGACCTAAATAAATCTACCTGACTACATTGTGTAGTAGGTTAACTTATCCTTTGAGTCCTTTACCTGTCGACTCAGCTGCCCGGCAAAGCAGACCGACCCTCTTCCAGCTGATCCCTCAAGGTAAGTGGCGCATAATACAAAGAGTGGTTGATTGTGACTGACTTGTACAGAGGGCAAAAAGGCAACGTAAAGAGGTTTTAAAAAGATACATCAGGGCTTCGTGGTGACCAGGGACCGCTCATAAATCAAAGGGCCAAGGCTAAATTCATAAAAACTTTGAGGGACTTAACCGAGTGACCTGGGTTGGACCGGTTAAGGGCCACGCCGAGCACCTCCGTGAACGACAAACCACGGTGACACTAAAAAGGGGTTCGACCGAGGTTAGTTCCGAGGGGCGTCTGACACCCCGACACGACACTAGTGTTGTGTGTCGCACGTGGCCTACGTGCCCTATATCACCGCGCGTGCTGTGAGAACACGCAACATGGCGCCCGTCTGTGGGGGCTGTGACGCCTTGGCCCACTGCACCGTCCGTTGACGGATCCCCATTGACTTTGAATGGGGACGGACGCGCAATGCATTGTGGATCCGTCCGTTCCGTTGGTTCCGTCGGCGCCGCCAAAAAGTTGAAAAATGTTCAACTTTTTCGGCAGCGACGGATCCGTCATCCAATCAGATCGCGTATACAAATTCAAGCACTGTGAAACTACTCGGGCTCTGACGCCTCGTGCCCACTGCACCGTCCGTCAAAGGACGTCGGAAGGCGTGGCTGACGGATGGGGGAGCTTTCCAGGGTCGTCAGAGCCCGAGTAGTGTCACAGTGCTTAAATTTCCATACGTGATCTGATTGGATGTAGGCTAGTTTGCGATTGGCAAGTAGAAGTAAGGAAGAAATTAACCTCTACATTTTATGGCAAGCTATGATTATTATCAGGCCTATATATCATATAAATACATTAATAGTGGAAAGTAGCTAATCACCTCTCCCCTATAGGTGAGATTTGACGCGGCGCCAGAGAGTCTGTTCCAAACCTACTTCTGGTGTGCCTACAGTGTAGGGATCAAGGGGTCAGGGTTCACTGACGTCAAACTTAGGACCTAGAACAGCTGAACGTATAATTGTGTGTCTAAGCAGTAAGCAGTCGTGCGGGAAAAACATATTGGGAACAAAAGCAAAAAAAGCTTGGGATGGGTATAAAAGAGCAGGGGTCGTAAACATCCAGCAGTGCTTTGCAAATCACTCAGCCTTGTTGTTGCTTGATAACGGGTGACAATAAAGTCACAGACTCCTCGATTCCTGCTACTCTCTTATTTAGTTGAAGTGATAGAATTCGGCTTTCTACCACAGAAGCTCTGGCATGGATGGATACAAAGAAAAAGGCTTACATATGGTCTGACAGTTCGTTGGTGAACAGTAACTCAGACAGTCTGAGTCACTGGGTGGTAAGAGATTGGCAGAACCACAAAGGAAAGGAGCTTACTCAAACCAGTTTATGGAAAACAATAGAGGAATGATGCAAGAAAAATTGTATTAAATTAAATCATGTACCTGCCCATACAGGTGAACAAACACAAGAATGTGAAGGGAATTGCATGGCTGACAAATTGATAGAGAGCAGAAGAGATTACCCTCGCCAGGCAAGGGCGGTCATAGGGAATATGTTGCTTATGCATCCAAAATAATGGTCAAAAAGGGGTAAGATCATCATTCCGGGCAATGAGGCTTTTGACCAACTGCGAGCAATGCATTGCGCACTGGGGCATGTAGGATTTAAAAGAACTGAGAGATGGTTACTAAATGCTCACATTAAGGTACCTAATATGCATGCAATATTTAAGAAAATGATATCTTGTGAACAATGTGCTAATAATAAGGTGGGGCAAGGTGCTCTGCCCCCCCAGAGCCCATCCAGTTCAGCGTCCTAGGAGAAAACTACCCTGCGGATGTTGCAGGCCCATTTGCCAGAACAACAATGGGCCACAAGTACTTCCTGGTTGTCTTTGATAATAGTGGTCAGGACGCCAGGGTGCACCCTTTAACCGCCGCGAACGGCGACAAGTGGCCTTTAAATTTTCAGACTACTTTGCCGGCCGCAGTGGTGCTCAAACCCTTAGGATGGATAATGCTACCCATTTTAAAAACAAATACGCGGCTGACCTCTTGGAAGAGGCCGGGATACAGTTGATATGGAGCACTCCCTATAAACCTTCCACCAATGGGGTGGCCAAAAGGTGTGTAGGAAGAGCAAAGGAGTGGATACTGGCAAACGATCCCATTTACTGGGACACTCCCCTCTCTCTGTGGAAGTTGAATGCCCAGCTCTCCCTACCGCCGTTAATCCCCAAGGGACCTACGGTGCAGGGGGAGGGAATATTTGATCCCCTGACGGTGGGGCAGAGAGTATGGATAACTCGCGGTCGGGGTAACAAAGGGGTAAGGGCAATTAAACATTCGAACGAGGGCGAGGACGTGATAATAGCAATTGACGATAACCTCATACACTGTAAGAATATGGGGAACATATTCGAAGCCAAATTATCCCATGGGTAGCATAATCAGGTGAAGAAAAAAGAAAAAAAGAATAAATGAGTAATAAATTGAATAAAAATAAAATGGAAATAAAAAGTCAATGATAATGATAATAATAATGAAAGAATAAATAAACGTCCGTAGTCCACAATAGAAATTATAAGAATGACATGCAGTCACAAAAAACATTTTCCCTGGAAACCTTGTTATGCGAGAACACGATGTATCTGCCTTGGCCCCCTCTCTGTACAGAGGGCAAAAACATAAAGAAGTTTTTAAAGATACATCAGGGCTTCGTGCTGATGTTGACCCGCTCATAAACCAAAGGGCCAAGGCTAAATTAATAAAAAACTGTGAGGGACTGTTGGGCAAAATAACCTGCTGAGCACATCACATGTACATTATAAATATAGCTAACTCCTACCCTAGCTTAATGAGCACATCACATGGCAGTCACCTTATAATATAGTCAACTTTTAACACATAACACATACATGAGAATATAGTCAGGTCAGGGCCGGAGCCAGGGCCCCATATCTCCTCCCGGCAGATGGTAGACACTCAGACAATGCACCAGTCATCCTCAAGAACGGGAGGACCACAACAGGTGATGCTCTGAAGCTCTCCCCCGTAAGGAGGAACACAAGAAGATATACATGCATACACTAGTGCCTGGGAACCAAGGTCAAGTAAAAACACACAGAACCACACACATCTCAAACGCACACACCTCATCACGAGGAGATACAGCATAAGACTGTATCACTCTGAGACTCTTCACCTTCTTCCGAAGCAGACCTTCCACGGAGGCGAAGCTCCGGACGAACCATCAGCGCTGATTAGGGACTTAGACATATTCGATTTCTCACGCTTATGACTCTGTATAACCGTTGCCACTTTACTTAATAAATCCAAGGTCCTCGTGCCGATAGACTTTATTACCTCTCCGTCTCATTTCATCTGGTCCAGTAACTAGACAGACCGTTTTTCCCAACAGGACTTAACCGAGTGACCTGGGTTGGACCGGTTAAGAGCCGAGCCGAGCACCTCCGTGAACGACAAACCACGGTAACACGAAGGGTCCGACACCCCATCACCGACACTACAGTGTGTCGCACGTGGCCCTATATCACCGCCCGTGCGTTGAGAACACTCAACACTAGCCACGAGAAAATGGTACAGGTCGGACTCGAGGAAGGAATACTCTTCAGGGCCTGCACAACGGGATCAACTCCCCCGACCTAACTATCATTATGCGCCCTGGCGAACCTGAGGTTGATCTGAGTGAGCAGACTACTCCTAGCGGCCCAGCTGTGAATGCTGCAGCTGAACATGTGGGTGGGAAAGCTGTAAAGAGGGGGTGTAAGTGTAAGTCATTAACCATGATGTGAGGGAAAGAGAAAATAAATAAACCGGGGATGAAACAGGGTTCAGGGATGGAATTTATAACGGATAAGCCAAAAGAGGGGTTTAAGAAAGCGCCTATGAACATGTTTGCACGATATAGGCCTACTCATCAATCAATGGCCCCTATGCTGTAACTCTGTATGCCAAAATCGAACTTCTATCTAATCTAAAAAAGCATTGTTATTCGCTTTTTCGTATTATTTTTACATGAATGGGAGGTTTCAGCTATAAAGGTGCTTCTGTAGTGTTCACATGTATTCAGTATGAAGCAGTGACCGGGGATGACATCTCTGTAGGGTGCAGCACATGCTGCTGGGGGATTTATTAATTTGAGCAGCTAGCAGCATTTTGCTTTTAAGACTCGATAGGTAGATTGACGAATACAGAGATTGTGACTTCCGTCAGCAACACGCAAGCTCTGTGTTCGTCAATCTACTTATCGAGTCTTAAAAACAAAATGGCGTCGACGGGTGATCTACTGATGGTATTGTGTGTATAAAATGTCATTTTTAATAAACAATCTGTACACTTACAAAGTTCTCAATGCCTCGTTTTATATGTTAAGACCCTTATTATACACCCAAAGAAGTGTCGGGCTACTTTTAGCCTTTTAAGTGGTTTAAAATAGCGATTTCGTTTTTACCATAACCAGTGCCCCCATCGTTCCAAGTTTATAGCGTTTTGATAGTGTTGGGCAAAATAACCTGCTGAGCACATCACATGTACATTATAAATATAGCTAACTCCTACCCTAGCTTAATGAGCACATCACATGGCAGTCACCTTATAATATAGTCAACTTTTAACACATAACACATACATGAGAATATAGTCAGGTCAGGGCCGGAGCCAGGGCCCCATTTCTCCTCCCGGCAGATGGTAGACACTCAGACAATGCACCAGTCATCCTCAAGAACGGGAGGACCACAACAGGAGATGCTCTGAAGCTCTCCCCCGTGAGGAGGAACACAAGAAGATATACATGCATACACTAGTGCCTGGGAGCCAAGGTCAAGTAAAAACACACAGAACCACACACATCTCAAACGCACACACCTCATCACGAGGAGATACAGTATAAAACTGTATCACTCTGAGACTCTTCACCTTCTTCTGAAGCAGACCTTCCACGGAGGCGAAGCTCCGGACGAACCATCAGCGCTGATTAGGGACTTAGACATATTCGATTTCTCACGCTTATGACTCTGTATAACCGTTGCCACTTTACTTAATAAATCCAAGGTCCTCGTGCCGACAGACTTTATTACCTCTCCGTCTCATTTCATCTGGTCCAGTAACTAGACAGACCGTTTTTCCCTTCAATTTGGTGACCCCGACGTGATTTTTTCTGAATTGGACCGCAACTGGGAAACGAGAGACGGAGAGCGGCACGGCCTCGGGACCCCGGAGCACCGGACCGATTCCTGCAGTCTCACCTCGCGATCGCCCAACAATAGAATCGGCTAAAAACAGCCAACTGAAGAAAGCGTCTATATGCGTTTTTGTGCTCCAAAACTAACGTTTCAACTCGTTATCATACAAAACATATCCCAAATCCATTTTACACCGGAATTACCCTTTAACCACCCTCGCTAAAATAGACATACAATTTATGGGCTGGAGGGAGCTTGCGCAGAACATCGTAGTCCACAAAGGACGCAGTTACACCATCGCTAGAGACCCCAAAAATAAAGCACATTACAAGTCAAACACCTTCTGGAGGAATTCAACATCTGGTTCCGTAATTTACAAAGTCATTTTTTCTTCATAAGGTAACATCACAATATACAGAAAATAATCTTTCATCTATTTATCATCAGTTCCTGTGTTTTCATGCCTTGGAAATGTGTGTTAACGTAGAGCACCTTCCTTTCCTTAGATCTCTAGAACCCTTTCGAGTCGTGGACACTGTTTCATCGCACTCCCCGAGCACGCTGCTGAGCCAGAACCGGAAAACCAGGCGCCCACTAGGAAGAGCAGAACAGTCAGTTAACACCAAGGAGGTTTAAGCGACAACACCATGGAGGCTTTGGACTTGCTTTTGAATGCAGAAGTTAGCTATTAAAACAGCTTGCCATACCGTCATCTACCAGAGATTAGCTAGCCCCAACTACCTCTTTTCACTTGAGCGTCGATGATGTAAGTAAACAGCAATACTGAAACCTCATGTGAACCCTAGCGGAAGTCTGTGAACCCACAAAGCTGGGACTTGAAAATAAACGCTCAAGCTGCACGGAACACAAAAGAGGGTTCATTAAATGCACAACAGAGGACTATCAGGGACGTTTTCACCATGGGTGTGATTTATTAGTCTTTCTGTTACTTTCTGCTGAAATATTAGTTCGACTTCCTCTCTTGGCATTTTCAAGGTAGCCTGTGCGGGTGTTTACCTGAAGTTGACCATGTCCTTCCCCAAACTGGACCGGATCGGATGCCAGGTGAGTATGTGAAATGTGTGCCAAGATGCCAACATATGCGCGTTAGGGTGACCGTTTGATGTTGTGAGGGTTTATGTTGAGGGTTAATGTTTTCGGTTCCAGATCTGCCTCGAAAACTTTCCCAATATCGGTCAATTCAAGTCACACATCCGAGGCAATGAGCACCATAAGGTAAGCATAACACACACACACACACACACACACACACACACACATATATATATATATATATATATATATATATATATATATATATATATATATATATATATATATATATATATATATATATATATATATGTATGTATGTAACCTTTCAAGAGGGCCTTACGTTGGCTTTTTTTGTTTAGAAGCCACGACGGTAGCGTATATACTTCCGTCAAGTTGGAAAGAAATTGGCAGATTCGGAGTTTGCGGTTCAATAGATCATCAGTGAAACATCGTTGCGACACAATTGACACCTCTAGCTAAATGTAGTAACCTAGAGAACCAGCTACAACCTTGTTTTTATCCAAACGAGCCGTCTTTAGAGAACGGTGAATTGCATTGGCTTCTATGAGCTGTCGGCTTTCAGGGACCCTCTGCAAAGTGCAAAAAAAGTGAAAACGACCCCAATGGTCGAATTTCAATAGCGTCGCCATTATTGACTCTAGAGCCCCAAAACTTGTTCCATATAGGCCGCCTTTTTAACCGCCTTGCTGCCGGAGGGTTCAGTGCGGCGGTGTGAAGGGCCAGGCGTTTTCAAAAGCGGCTGCTGCTGCTGCTGCCTCCGCTGGGCGGCTGCCGCCAAAAGTTTCAACACGGGGAAAGCTGGGCAAAATCTGTGCGCGTTCACGTGGGCGGCAACCGCTTCCTGGTTTCCCAAAAACAGTTAAGTTTGAAGGAATAAAAAAGACCGGGATCAGATGACCCGGCAGTGTCTTTGCAAACCTCAGGCGGCTTTGTTGTTGCTTGTTTGCGGGTAACAAAGTCTCTGTCAATACTTGATCCGGACTCCCGAGAGCACGATTCCTCATGCTCTCTTTGTTAGTTGAAGTGATAGAACTCGGTTATTTTCTACCACAAGCGTGTGCTGTGCATGGGTTGATTTGCGTGTGTCTCACGCCGAATACGTGAGATTTGAGAGCCCTATTTGTTTAAATTCAAGTGACTTTTCGACTGACACTGCTATATGATATTTAAAAAAATGTTTTATTGACCTAATTCTCCACTGCTTGAACCCGCAGCAAATGGTGGAAGTCTTCCCAAAAGGTACCCCGTTGTTGTTGTTGTTATTATTATTATTATTATTATTATTATTATTATTATTATTCTGTGTCTTATAGGTCATAGTTCATATTCATGAACTATTTCACAAACCGAAAATAAAATACATTTTATTGGCGACTTTGAAAAAAGTAACTTGGACATGTGCCACTCCGGATAAAGAGGCTTCCTCTTATCAGGTTCACCCAGGGTCTGCACCATAAACCTTCTTTAATAGGTCCATGCCATAATCTAACCTTTGAGTGACGCAAACCAACCGTTTTCGTTGAATACAGAAATGAACCGTTGAATTTGTATCATGTAGCAAACCTGATCACTTGGATGTAATTGATTAATTTGACATACAGATTTAACTCGAAAATAATTTCAGTTTTATCAGTTGTTTCAATGTCATGTGACCCAGTCACCCCAAATCAATACCAGATATTTCTACTACATTGGACAAATGAGGCAGAGGTGAGAAAACTATTCTCTAGTGCCTACAATGGGTGAAACTGATGCAAGAAGACACTGTATCTGAGTTGAAAGGGTCAAATATACAACATAAAACGAACTTCACCGCAGTGATTACTTTCATCAATTTTTTTTTTTTTTTAGGGAAATGCAATTATCTAGGTAAGTTCAATGTGCTGTTTCACAAACTTCAACAGATTGGTTGTTGTTGTGTTTACACCTGGCTAGCGTGAGAAGACCCTCCCAACTCTGCTTCTTCCCTCCAGGGTATATCTGCAACATAAATGTTATGGAGCATCTCGTAAAGCACCAACGGTTCATCATAGGTGTGTGTTTGTGTGTGTGGGTTGAGGGACACAAACCAACTCTTGTTATGTGCATTTGCTATTATTTTTGACATTGTATAGACTGTTGATGTATTGAACCATCAGAAAAAAGTTATTTGCATCCCTTAGCGGATGTAAATGGCTGTGAAACAGGATTCGCCTTTGCACCCTGCTGCAAGGCATTGCATCCTGTGTCTGATTCTGACTCCTTGTGTCTGAGCAGTAGTCTTGTGTGCTATTCTGTGTCTGTTCTCCTAGGCCTCTCTATGGTGACTGTGTGTCATCAAGCTGAGCTGAGGCTCTTATTCTACTTTTGCCATCTGTGTGAGAAGAGCTGCACACAGAAACAGATAATTGGCCACCTCTACTCTCCCGCTCACCTCATCAACTACTTTGTAAGGGTCAACATTCAACCGCCTGTGTTTCCACATTACTGTTTCTATTATATCCATTTTTTTGTATAAGGTTTTGAGTATTATATATTTTTTATAACAGCATTATATTGCTTTTGAGATGCCCTCTGATGTATTTTTCCGGCGTACTCAAGGTTGTTTAAAGTAGGGGAGTTGGGGATGCAGTGAAAAAGTAAGATTTGGTTATTGCTGAGTGACGTTTCTTTAAATGTGATGCATTTTAAGACTTACACAGACCCTGATGTGCTGAGTTTCTCGTGGTTCCCGGGCCCGATTATGTTCCAAGATCTGAAGCCCGTAGCCATGGGGGATATAAAGAAGAATGGCAATGGGGTCTTACAGGTTTGAAACCTTTTACACTCCAGAAATGTAGAGCTGGCAAAAATGTGTAAGCATCTTGCTGTTACCTCCTATCTGTCGAGATGGGCTCTGTGTTAGCCCAAATAGTTCGACCTAATTTATGTTAAACGCACTATGGCACAATGCTATTTTTAATTGAGTGACCCTTGTGTTATTTAGGTTCTGGATTTGCCTAAAGACCTGTTCAATGTCATCAGGGGACTCACTTACGCTTCAGGTACTTCAATGCAGTGAATTCTGCTTGAGTTTTACTATCCCAGCCAAAAACTGACTTGTTTTAACCTGGTCATGTTCCTCCTCAGCGATGTCTACACTTGAGGAAAATGAGAAGCTTGCATCGCAGCTAAAGGGTCAGTTTCTTCTTATAATCATCCTTTGATTATTTTGTATTAACCCTAACATGGTGATTCCAAAATGCATCCTAATATTTATTATTTCTCATTGTTTGGTCTGCTGTGCTTAATTTTTATACAGTGTCAGTAAAGCATAAATGATCCCTTCCATCCCATCTCCTTCCCTGCAGTAACCCTGAGCCTCACACTTTGAGAAACCCTGCTCTGTGTCCTATTCATTGGCTTATCTTCCTTTGTGTTGGTTTACCTTTTTTTCAAACTTTTTTTTACTATAAATATTCCAAGCAATTCTACTCCACCAAGTTGTTTATTACGATACAGCAACTGAAGCCCTCAGGGTAATTCTTTCATTCAGCGTTCAGTGGTTAACACGTGTTCTTGGTATTTTTTTAGAGAGCAAACCAAAGCGGATATCGGTGCAGAGCTACGTGGCAGTCCCACACAGAAAGCACGCCCTCCTGGGTCAGTACACACCACAGGAGTACACCATCGGTCTGACCGCGGTCAACCAGGAGAATGGATAACTTTCTTTATAAGCTGCCTCACGCCCCGCCTTCACATATGTGGTTGTGGTCTACCTGCAGGTCTCCAGCACCTGGTGGAATGCGTCTGTGACGGCAAGAGTGGTCAGAGGTTCCACCTGTGCACGCTCTGCCAGATCACACTGCGCGGACACGCCATCATCCGCCATGTCATCAGCTTTGACCACGTCTATCGCTACATTGTAAGTGAACCCACTGTGGATCTTTAGTGACTACTAGTTTTAAAGTAATTTAGAAAAAAAGAGCCAAAGAGCTCTGCTGTGAATTCAGATGCATGCCTATCGCCATTAGTGTGCAGGTAGAGGTTAGGCATCATGCTCAGGAAGGCCTGCGGGCAGGTTGGGGACATTTGGGTTTGAACCCAGTACCTTTCGTCAGGAAATCGATTTGCAATAAGCCATTACACCCCCCTGCCCCCCACCATTTTTGTCAAATTGCATACTTTGATAAAATTGTTTTGTGCGCATACTATTTAATGACCTGGAAATGTGTTTGTATGTAGAACACATGGCACCCCTCAACCCTGAGATCCAAGGAATACTACACGGAGTACAACGCCCTCTTTAAAACCAGCATGTTGCATTATGCATGGCAAGCGGAGGAAAGGAGTGGCACAAACAACAGCATCAAGGTCTGCATGCCACTTTGTCTACTAAACTAATTAGAGGCTGAAAAGATGCTGATTATGAACAAGTCCAAAAGTCTTGATATAAATACGACAAACCAGTACATGCAAAATGAAATGAGATATGAATGAGATGATTCTAAGATATCTAAGCCTTCAAATATTTTTTTTATAGATAGGAGAAAGTTGGTTAGAATAAAAAATACTGACTAAATGACTAAAATTAAAACTAGAATAATATAAAATATATACCCTTCCCTGGGCTTCAGTTCACATTCTTAAAGTCTAAATTAACCCCTTGTTTTTCAATCAAATGGCAACACTAAAAAAGATATTGCAAAATCTCTTAAATAGTACGGATTTTGGAACGCAGGGCTAGCTTTCCTGAGATTATGTGGAGGATATTGTTGTTCCCCCCCCCCCCCGCCCCCTTCCTGTGTATGTTAAGTAGGTCAACAGGAAGTAGCCAGTGGTGCCAGCTGTTATTTTAGTTATTTCCACACATTGACTTAATTTTTTCTGTTAAAGCAATTGACAGTTCCGACCAAAGTTTTTAATTTGTTGGAGCCGTCCTATTCAAAAGGTGAGTTGTCTAAAGTGTATTGACAAATCATTAAAAATCCTCAAGGTGATAGTGTATTAACGCGTTTCCTTGGTGTTTGCAGCCTTGGACACACTGGAAACCATCAGTAGGGAGTGCAATGGGAGAAGCTTGATCACTAGCATACAACCTGGAGATCCCCTTGGTGAGTAGCAGTTTAAAAACCTCTGACAAGCTGTCAACTTTTTTTTTTAAACTGCCTGCATGATGACACTTCAAAGTGAAGTGTCTTATTGTTCATATACCAACATTTGAGTATGAATAGTCATAAATAAATATAAAAATGTTTGTTCAAAATACATTTAGCTGATTAGCTTTGTGAGTATGCAAGCAAGTGTTGCTTGCATACTTGATTAACACCTATCCACGCCTCCTTTGAATAATGTAGTGGTGACTGAAAAGTTGAACATGATCATACTGTGGAAGTAAACAAAGTTCTAATTGCTAGGGCTTGTTGTAATGATTATTAGGCCCTAACCGACAAAGTTTCCTTTCAGGGGCTTTAAAGTCTGAAAAAGAAGAAGTACAAAGAAGATGCATAGGTTTTATAGAGAAAGTAGCTGAGAGAGGCAGGGTAAAAAACTGGTTATTTCACAAATGGATAATGCGATCTTTGGCAAAAAAAAGTCAAAGGTTTTAGAAATAATGGAAATAGGAATGTATTTACAACTGACATACCCCTAACAGCATAGAAAATTGTATGTATATATTGTTGAGCTTTAATTAGGTCCTATGAAATCCGTAGGAACCATATTGTAATCATTATTATTATTATTGTTATTATTATTATTATTATTATTATTATTATTATTTTTTTATTTTTTTATACAATGCAGGCTGAGCCTTAAAGCGGTACACACGTATTATACCGACCAAGCTCACCATAACTCCACATACAGAAGAATTATATTTCTAAAAATATACGCTAACCTGCCCTTGGCCACTGTCGGCCATACGGTCATACTGTCATACTGTCGGCCATACGGTCATACTGTCGATAATGCTGTCCGTCATACAGCCATACTGTCTGTTATATTCAGATTCAGCTTTATTGGCCAGGTTTGTGTAACAAACAAGGAATTTAACCTTGGTTAACCCTTAGCTCTCAAAGTACAACAATCCACACTTGAGTTGTACCTATTGTTAATATATAAAGAAGAAAACACAAAACAGAACAGTACGAAATATAAATATACTGTATACAGTAGAACAATACAATATAATATAGTATACTAATTTTCAAAAAATAATATACAATAACAATTTAAGAGAGGGAAGAAATGGTGCAATATCAGTGCATTCAATATACGGTCAGAAATTTAAGATTTCAATATAAATACAGTGCAAGGTAGTTCAGTGCAATGGCAATATATGAATAACAGCAACATTGGAATTGATCATACGGTCATACTGTCGGCCATACAGTCATGCTGTCGGTCATACAGTCATATGGTAAGACAGTAGGACCCCCTCATGGGTGCTTGCAACTTTATTTGTTGATACATCAATTAGGGCTTGGCGGTATGTCGATTTTGAAATGTATAGATATTTTTTCAAACAAGATATGTAACAAGATGTTATCGTCAACATCGATATAGTTAATTTGCGTTGAAATTACAGCGCATTTGCCCCCAAAAAAGCCGTTTGAGCACACCTGCCGCCTGCTATTTCCTTACTCTTCTTTTCTCTCCGTCCCACTCTGCCTCTGACTCACTCACAGTGTTGCCAGATTGGGTCAAAATTCTCCCGCACAATCTGGCAATACTGACTGTAGCGCGTTGGTCCCAGGGTTGCCAGATTGGGTGGGAAATCTTGCCCAATCTGGCAACTTTGCTCACACACACTTTGCTCACACATTTTTTTTAAATCCCCTTCAGTGCAAAACATGGAGTCCTTCAAACGCATTTGCCACATCTAGCTACCCTGGCCTACACCCAAATTTAGTATTGAGTTTGCAATCAGCAAGGCAGGTTAACGAGCACAGCGACGCAGGCAGGCTGGAAATGAAAGGACAGCGGCGCCCCTCTGGTGTAGAGTGACGAGTTGGAGCGCTGTACTATTATTTCCATGTCCCCACCACGATTTGTGATCACTAACACTGTTATTTACTCGTTCAGCAGTTGAAGATGAAGACCAAAAAGGTAAATCTAAATTTTTAATCCTGGATCAGGGTTCAGGTTAAATTGCCAAAATGTGTGGATTCCTCCTGCATGCAGTGACCAATCCCAATGGGCCTAGGAATTAGACACTTCCCCTGTGTCCCCCACCTCTCTGGCTATTGGCAGCCACTTAAATGTAGGGCAGAAACATTTATTTCAAATTGATTGTAATTTTCTATACATCCCAACAGCAATCAATAAATCAAATGCTCTTTCAAAAATAATAAAAATCCTTTATCCTTTGCTTTTGCAGGCCTGTAATAAGCCTTTCCAATAATATAATTTGAATGGCTTAACTGTCTGTCCACTGATCCGGCTTCTTGTATGCACTCTTCCCGTGCAATTATTAGGGTTAGTCTCCCACAAGGATAGGCAGCCCTATTGCTAAAGCTAGCAAGCTAGTCACATGTTTTGGGGAAGTGGCCCTGGAGGAAGTCTTGAAGGGAGGGCCGGGGTTTAGTTTTCGGTTAGTTACTTTCAGAATGTAGCTTGCTCTGGCTGGCCTCTCCAAATTGCCTACTCTAGCCTTAATTCCTATAACTTGCAAATGTTTTTCTTTGTTTTTTTTCTTTGTCAATAAAAGCTAAATAAATCTCCAATTTTGATTTGCCTCTTTGCAGAACGTCCCACTAAACCATCTTTGAAACTACGATGCCAGGTACATTTAATCAGGGGTCAAGACATTGCTACTCGGCTGACTGCCTTCCTAATTTTTACTAATTGTTATAATTTCCTCACCTCTTGGCAGAACTGCAAGACGGATGACCTTATGTCCAAGTACACCAAACATTTGAACCATTGGACCCATGCTTCTGTAAGCCAATTGACATAATCGTTGTTTTGTATTTTATTTTTTTATATTGAAATATTCCCTAACATACTTATGTGTGAATGCTACCAGGAACAGAGGAGTATATTTGGTTCAGGTACGTTTCTCTGGTTAAAGCTGTACTATTATTTCCATGTCCCCACCACGATTTGTGATCACTAACACTGTTATTTACTCGTTCAGCAGTTGAAGATGAAGACCAAAAAGGTAAATCTAAGTTTAGAATCCTTGTTTAACCTCCTTGTGTCTTGGATAAGCACAACACTTATACAAACTAAGAGAGCCGAAGTTTGAAAGATACTTTATTGTCAATTAAAAAGTAAAAACAAAACCTGAGTACTTTTGCAAAGAACTTTGGATCAAGGTTCAGGTTAAATTGCCAAAATGTGTGGATTCCTCCTGCATGCAGTGACCAATCCCAACGGGCCTAGGAATTAGACACTTCACCTGTGTCCCCCACCTCAGTTCCCCACTGATGAATATACACTTATCCTCTTCCTCCGGATTCTCAGTAGATAACATCAAAGAATTGACCTCTTAGACATTACAGTCATATCAGAGATAAGGCAGTGAGGTACTCTGATTAAATGAAATCCTCTCCATCTCTTCTTATTCACTTATGAGGATGAGATGAGGTGAGGCTAATGCTGGGTTCATCTCAGGGGCTTGAGTTACAAGAAGGGGGCAAGATAACGCCTATACCTCCTTTGACCCTATTGTCAATTTCTCCCATTCTTTTTTTATTTTAAAAATGTAACGTGCATTTTGTGACAATTAGTTTATCATTGTATTGCACAGAACAAAGCACAGCTTCTGGATAACATGTTCGACTTATGTGTCGCACACAGAAAACCAAACTCTACAATAAATAAAACACCAAACCTTAGCTACACTACACTTTAGTTGCATAGAAATGACATGCTGCACCACGATTTAGTTTCATGAAAAGACATGCACAGTCGGGTTAATAAACTTCTGGATGTTTTGGTGAAGGTCGCTACTTGCTGTAGACAAATCAGCATGATGCATGCATTATCGTAGTTTCAGTTAAAAAGTTAAATGTCTTACAGCAGTCACATTAACATGGCATCCTTGTTGTTCAAATTTTAGCAAGAATCCCTTACTTGAAGCTGTTTTGTTTAATGAAGCGTCCGTCGGAAGAACCCATCATAGGTGCGTTATACCCTTAGAACATTGGATGGTCCTACTTGTACGTGTTTTTTTTTATATATACATTTAGGGTCTTCATCTTCTCAAACAAACACATTATGTTTCAGGTCTTCCCTTCATTGTGGTCTGCATCTGTTCCAAGGTTAAAATTCCAGCTGTTTACCTATGCTTTGCCTGTTCGGAGTACTTCTCGGAAGCAGAAGTCTTGAAGCACATGAGTTCTCAGAGGCATGCCTTGTTTACAGTGGTAAGCAGATGCGAACCCACAAGACGTTTAGAAGAAGTTCTAGAAAAACGGCAAGAAATGTAAAATCACCTGGCAGAGGCAAATCGTGGTGATACTTTAGGCAGGGGAAAGGGTAAAGGTGTTTGCAAGCCTTGGCTTTTGAAGATATATTTGTAAGAATTTCAAAAGGTTGTATCAGCGATGTTGGGTGACGTCACTTCTGTTGGTACAAACAGAGTCAGCTAGCCACTCTCTTCCGTGTTTAGTGGATCAAGAAAAAACTATCATGAACGCGCATCGGATTTAAAATAGTTTTAGTTCTTTCTATCTTTCCATAGCCTTCCTTATTCTTGATTTGGAAAATACACATTGATATTCCCTCATCCTCCTCCTCTTCCTCTTGGGGATTGATTCAGCCATTCTAGCTCCTGATCAAGTCAGACGCCGCCCTCCTTCAGCTCCCACTTAGCTTGCAAAACCCCGCAACACTCAGCCCTTTTTGGTGATTGGTTGGAATACTATTGTTTGGGGTTTTGAGTGGTTGGTGGTAGCATATGTTTTTTGTACGATCTCGGACCATAGGCTGCCTACAGAGACAAGTTTTTTTGACGGCCTGCTTATGGGGTGGGCAGCTAGCGGATCTTGAGGAAAGATCAGATGAAAGTGATCATTTATGTTTTGGCCTAAAATCGCTGATACAACCTTTAAAGGGGACATATCATACCACCAGGTGCGAGTGTGATTAGCCATTACAAGCAGGTTTGAAAATGTGCAGCATTGTGACATCACAGGTGGGCGTGTCCATCTAGATGTGTGCTGGATAGATCAGTCTACCAGCCTACCCAGTAGACTAGCAAACACTGCTCATCTATCCGTCACACATCTAGGTGGACACGCCCACCTGTGATGTCACAATGCTGCACATTTTGAAAACGGCTTGTAATGGCTAATCACACTCGCACCTGGTGGTATGATATGTCCCCTTTAAGTTAAGGTGCTACAAAGAAAGATAAGCCTCAGGCAAATTTGCTAGTGTTCTCTCTTCCGCTCACACGCTCTCTCATCTCGATGATTTACCCATGAGAAGCTTTTGTGTCCTAAATTGAGAACAGATCTTTATGGAAAGTGTAGTGCAATAACCCTTCTTCCTCTCCCTCAATCTCGCTCTTTTTTGGATCTCGCACTCTTGCGGTCGCTCTCTTTCTGGGTGATCCACAGCTGCAGCAGAGGGTGCCTTTTGCATGGCACGACAATATGGACACAATGGTCCTGAGGCAATTAGCGCTGGAAGAGCAGCAGGCCAATGGAGATCGCATTCTAAAGGTACAAGTGATGTGTTGTACTTCTGTGTGTAGTACAACTACCAAAAGTGACCTGCACCAATTCGTGCAAAGCAGTTTGTCTACACATTCCCTTAATTTTGAGATTTTAAAGAATGAATGTAATCATTTCTCTAACAGGTCTTTGATATACCTTACTCCATATTTTCCACGCTCAAGTTGACCTTCTACAGTAAGTAGCAGCTTTAGCACAACCTTCACAGTGGAAGTTTGTAAGAATGCTTCTTTTGCTTATTTTTATTCATCTTTATTTGTATTAAACCTTTATTTAACCAGGTAGTCTCATTGAGATAAAAAAATATTTTTCAAGAGAGACCTGGCCAAGAAGGCAGCATCAAACGGTCACATTTAGGTTTCACACAAATAGAAAAACGAATGCATAATTATTACCCTTTACTAACTTATTCCTTTTATGTTTTGTTGTAGACTTGACTAGAGGAGAAGAACTCAGGAATGTTCAGAAACATTTGAGAAATGACGGTTGGTAATTAAATTCAAATTCCTTTTATTTATATTTGAATTGCAAACAATTGTAAACAATTAAATCAAATGTAAATTTATATCACAGTTCCATGGCTGACCAACCCGAAGCCTGAACTTCCGTTGCTAGGTGAGCACTTGTATTTTTATTGATTGGTATTTATTTTATGTTAAACTTACCACTCAATGTATCGACACACTTCAACCACAAACAAATCGTTTAAGTACGTTACATTCCCGGTACCTAGGTTGTATTTTTGACAAGTACAGGTTCCCTCCCATTTGTGTCATTCAATTATATTTGTATATTTATTGATGAACCTTTGTTATTCAGAGAAGCATTTTGTGGTTATTTAATCCTCCTTGCATTGTCAAATATACACGGTTGTTCAGTTTATTCGTGTTACTTTTGTGTTCTTGAACACTGGTTCCCTTCCATCCTTCCGTCTTCCTACTCCTGCACCGTGTCGTCACATGGTCTTGTGATTTGTTTGTGATTTGTTTGTTTGCACGTGCCCGACTATTCTCTCCTTGCGCTCGGGGGATATGTATATTCCCTGTTCATTTACTTTGTTGTGTCCCTCCATTTGCTCTTTTTTTTTTCTCCGCTTCCGTTTTCTTTAGGTCAGGATTTTGTGGTGAAGTACAGCATGATGCATGGACAGAACTCAAAAGAATGGAGATTTCTCTGTCTGCTCTGTGGCCGGAATCTGGGAAGAAAGGAGAGCACTGCACACGTGCTCAGTTATGAACATGCAAAGAATTTCCTGGTGAGTGTGAAGGCAGCATCTTTTTAATCTTTGTTCATCGAGATGGTAAAGGTCAAAAGGCACTTGCTCTCCTTGTGGACCCCCGCCCAACCCGGCTTCTCCAGGTAGAAGCACTTTGCTAGAAGAGAAGGAAGTGAAGGTACCAATGGGAACTATTACTGGGTTTTGTCTCGCGGCTAATATTACAGACAATATGATATACAATATATACATTATATGAAGTAGAAGCCAAATACAATAACTGTGTTTTTGCGTATGAGACGCATCACCATGCATGCAGAATATGGCTAGACGCAGAATAACTGCTTGATTCGCTATTAAAACTTTGTTCCTTTACCTTTTTTATTAAAAAGCTTCATGACGGTTTTGAAAGAACAGCACCGTGTTGATCTTAGTTTGAAAACTTGCTTGCAAAACAAAATAGCTTGTAGAAAAGGGACGGATTTCTTACAGATTAGTCTTGTTCCAAGCACTCAACATTATTTCACACTTATATACATTGTTGATTCCGATATTCAACCTGTTCTTTTCCTA
This sequence comes from Pollachius pollachius, assembly GCF_949987615.1. NCBI lineage: Eukaryota > Metazoa > Chordata > Actinopteri > Gadiformes > Gadidae > Pollachius > Pollachius pollachius. The sequence continues at coordinate 19,440,093 of NC_136946.1, read as the reverse complement.
ATAGCAAGGACATTGTATGGCAATCGGGAAAATACGTGTGCAATGTGTAAAAGGAACTAATCGGAAGTAAATCGGCTCTTGATGAGTGTAGGAATGTGTGTGGATGATGGCTGGTTGAAGCAGACTCAACTGGCGGAGTCTGATTGGACTCTGGGGCTGGGTGAGGCTGCACACCTGTTGTACACACTGAGTAAACACTGTGTACAGGTTAGACCAGCCATCTCCACACACACTCGGGAGTGATCTCCTGCATGGCAGCGGCGCACCCTTACCGTTTAGATTAACTAAACTTTAACAATAAACCAGATTTACCACTACCACCCTGCGTCCTGTATGTGTGGAGGAGACCAGAAAAGTCACCTAGGTGACTTGTATTAATGGACATTGCTACAATGAGATATTGAGATTTGGTAGTCAAAAAGGGGAATATTGAACTGGATAAATTCAAAGATACATCTTCCAAATGCAAGGCATAATTTGAGTTCAAACTAATCTCTGTCATTTCTTTCCAATGTCTAAATTAGCCTTTTAATCTCAAAATGCAAAAATGTGCCAGGCACATAAAGCAGAATGTGAATACAATTATTATACATGCACATTATGGTTGTACAATTTTGCAGTCCTTATAGTCAAACCTATATACTCGTTGGCCTATGGAAGTAGACGTGCCTATTTCTACGTTGACTTATGGAAATAGTTTGAGAGGGCTTGGCCCTCACGTGCCTGTACAATCAAAGCACTGGTAGTCGTAGGGTATTTGCACTCTTGCAGGGTAACCGCAGTCTATGGACAACCCTGGACCAAGAATGTCAGCAAAGAGCTTACCGGCTCCCGGTGTCTTTTGTCGTGTAGGAGTGTCAACTTTTCAACTCTTGGTCTATCCCTTTTTGAAGACTTGCTTTCTATATGCAGTGTTGGGAAAGTTCACTTTCTACGTGAACTAGTTCAAAGTTCAGTTCACAAATTTTAAAATGAACTAGTTCAGTTAAACGTTCATTATTCAAAACTTGAACTGTGAACTAAGTTCACAGTTCCACAAAATGAACTAGTTCATACTTCTTTTTTTCAATATGTTGCTGTGAGCTATTACTTTTTTCCGGTATTTTGAACATTGAGCCCCCTTTGTGGTTTGTCTAGGATGAAATAGAGTGGTTGAATCAAGTATCGTAGCGAAATACAGTTTCTATGATGTTTTATTGCACATTTAGCGCATTTTGTAAATCCCATTGATTTCTGTTGGAAATGGAAAGGGGTGGTGTTCACATTTGGTTGTAGTCTTTTCGCTCGGTTCTAGCCCTACTGTTGAGACGGAGAACCGAGCGAAAAGACTACAACCAAACGTAAACAGCCCCCCTTTCCGTTTCCGGCCAACAAGCAATGATTCTAGGAGGTATTCTAGTCCGCTGAGCTATGAGCCAGAGAGCTAACGTTATGGATTGTACATATTTATAATTCGAAATTCGTCTCAGCCTTTATACCACAGATATTCTAGGGTCTATAGCATATAACCTATAGCATATATGTCTGATTACAGTTTAATTCATTTTTCACACCGCACCATTCGCTTCAATCGGAATCACGATGGTCTATACTTTCAACATAAAGTGTACATATTTATAATTTGAAATTCCTCCCAGCCTTTATACGACAGATACTGGTCTATAGCATATAACCGTGTTTTCTGATTACAGTTTAATGTAACAGTAAGCTGACAACACCGCAACTGCAAATTAACCACACGGAGATAACCATGGCAACCGGTCAAACAACACAGCGTTCTGCGCGCGCATCCGCCGTGTTGATAAAGAAATAACCCCCTACTGAACGAAGTTAAACCGAGTGAGCGTGCCGTTCAGACACCAGAATGAACAAGTTCATAGTAACGTTCATCAGGCAGTACAGGGCTCAACGCTAAGGTTTTTTTCCACTTGCCCGGTCGGGCCAGTGGGTCTGAATTCTACTTGCCTGAAGTCAATTTTCACTGGCCCTAAATATAAATAGTTTTTTTTATTAGTGGTTATCAAATAACGACAAAGATTCCGGTAAATTGTTATATTTGACCTTTATTTACAATGTATGAATGCATCTGACATTGTTGGAACATTTGTATTTTTTCTTTTGAGTTTTTATCCCATATTTTAAACTTTGGCACTCGTAATATATAACATCAAAAATATAAAATAATAATCCCCTCACACCCGACGTGCTCTCTGACCTGCTGACAGCCATCGTCCTACAACACGTTCCGCATTGAAGTTGGCAACTGCTGGCCCCTCGATGCTAATGTATAGGAGTTTCCACAGCATGTCAACTGAACGGCTGCCACGCCAGGCAGATTTTATGCGTTTCATTGCACTGAAGCCACGCTCACAAGCAGCAGCGGAGAGTGGGAGCACGAGGATTAGCTCAATCACCATCAGCAGGTTGGGGAAGCTCTGTAGCCTGTCAGGATCTTCAAAAAAGTCTGCCCATACCTTGGTTTGTTGAGCCTGGGGCAGCGCTTTTATGACCACTTTGGCACTGGGCCACTCTTGGTGTCTTGCCTGACTCCTGTCACAGCCCGCCCTATCCAGTATCTCGGCAAAGTGTTCTGTGATCACAAGTAGATGGTCCGCTCCAAAGCTGGCCAGCTCTGCCTCCTCTGTGGGCCACTCCCTTGGGTCCACCAACCTTGCAGCCGCTAGAAGAATTTTGTCTGACTCCAGGCTCTTGAACCGGCTCCTCAGGCTTTGGATGACCTCGTCAAGGAGTTGGCTCTTCAATCTAACAACATAAGATGTCTTTTTAAATTTTGTTTTAAAGGCAGGGACGCTAATAAAACATTTAACACAGTAAACACAACTAAATGAGCCCTTTTATGAACAACAGGCTAATTGAACTGTTAACCATGTTCTTATTTTTTTAATTTCCTACCTGTTAAATCTATCCCTGCTCTCCTGGCTAAAGCTCTGTAGCTGAACTGCATGGAAGTGGCCCTCTGCTGACTCCTGAAGAAAGGTTTCAAGGCTCTCTCCAACTGTTGTGTGCATGGTTGTAAGCATGAGCAGTGTTGTCTCAAAGGCCTGTAAGGCCTTTGGGAGTGTAACACCGTCCTCCTGAAGCTTCAGACTTAAACTGTAATGGATTACAATGTCACCTATTTTTTTTTTTTTTGAACTTAATTTTTATTTGAGTTTCATACAAAATCAAACAGAATCTTACTCCTCATATCTGCTGTTTCATACACAAGGTAACAGTTATGGTACAACAAAGGAAACGGAGACACAGTGACAAAGAAAAATATAAAATAAAACAGAATAGAATAAAACAAGATGAAATAAAATTATATCAGTATACCCATAGCAGGGCTCCACCTTTTAGTGAATATATGTTTTTGGAGCCTCAGGGAATATGTTATTTGTTCCATTTGATATATTTCCTTTATTTTTTCAGTCCACATATTGTGTGTTGGAGGGTCAGGCTTCAACCACCTTACTGTAATACATTTAATTGCTGTTGCTAGTAGTATCTGTAAGAGATATTTTTTGGCTCTTCCTTCCATGCCTCTTTGTAATAGACCTAGTAGGGCCACCATTGGGTCCATTGTAATATTTCCATCAAATATTTTATTAAGTGTTTCAAACACTTCCTTCCAGAATGCTTCCAGTTTTGGGCATAGCCAGAGTATATGGGTCTGATTACCAATGTGTGGCCCACAGTTTCTCCAGCATTTATTTGAGTGTGTTGTGCTAAATTTAGCTGTAATTTCAGGTGTCCGAAAGAATCTCATGACTACCTTCCATTTAAATTCTCTCCATACATTTGAATTAGTTACCATATGTACTTCAGTACAAATTTCTTCCCACATATCATGTGATATGTTGGAATTAATTTCAATTTCCCATCTCTCCTTAACCTGTGCAGTATTATTCAAATTCATGCTCAGGAATATTTGGTAACAATAGCTTATTATTTTCTTATCCCATTTTTTTGTTTGTACGTTAATCAATAACTCTTCAATTAGCGTTGGTTTAGTAACTTTGTCCCAGTCTTTGTGTTTTAATAAGAAATCCCTTAACTGTAAGTATCTGAAGAAATCTGTTCTTGGTATCTTAAATTCCTCCGACAGCTGTGTAAATGATTTAAAATTGCCAGCATTGTGGAGTTCATGTAAATTGGTGAGCCCATACTCAGACCATTTCCTGAAGCCTGTATCCAATTTAGAGGGCACAAAATCATTCATATATCCAATATTTGTAAGTGCTGAAATTGTTTTAGGTAGCCCGAATGTAGATATTATTGTCTTCCATATTTTTAATGTAATTTTGGTCCAGACACCCATACTTATTTTACTTGGATGGACATCTAAGAATGGCAAGGCCTGTATAGGTCTTTCACATAAACTCTTTTCAATATTGAGCCAGCGTGTGTATGATAAGTCCTGAAGCCATATTATTAGCGGTTTTAGTTGCGCAGCCCAAAAGTAGTATCTCAAATTAGGTAGTTTGAGCCCTCCCTTTGCTTTAGATAACTGTAACACTTTTAGTCTAATTCTTGGTCGCTTTCTCTGCCAGATAAATATTGAAATAAGTTTGTCCAATTTGTCAAATGTAGTTTTGGGGATGTCAATAGGTAACATTTGAAACAGATATAGTAATTTAGGCAGCACATTCATACGGACACTCTCAATGCGGCCCAGCAGAGATAGGGGCAATATTGACCATCGGTCTAAGTCCTTACTAATGTTATGAATTAAACTTTTGTAATTGAAATCGTATAGTCTTTCTAATGACAGTGGTATATGAATTCCTAAATATTTGATGCCATTTATTGGCCAATTGAACCCACTCTGCAATTTAGTTGTATCTGAGATGTTGCCGCCTATATCCATGGCCATTGTTTTGTCCACGTTTAATTTGTAGCCCGAGAAGTATCCATAAGTTAAAATGATGTCCTTTAAACATGGTATTGTTGTTACAGGTTTTGTAAGGTACAGCAATACATCGTCAGCATACATTGAGATTTTATGCTGTTCTCCGTTTATCGTAACTCCCCTAATATTATCATTATCCCTAATCAGCTGTGCTAATGGTTCAATACTGATATCAAATAACAGAGGAGATAGTGAACAACCTTGTCTACATCCACGTTCCAGAGTGAAACGGTCTGAGAGAAATCCATTCACCTTAACTGCGGATTGTGGATCCGAATACAAGGTTTGTATCCATTTGATGAAGTTCGGGCCAAATTGGAATCGTTTCAGAGTTTGAATAAGGTATTGCCAGGATACTCGGTCAAATGCTTTCATGGCATCTAGGGATAATATCATTGACTCCTCTTCTTTAACTTTTGGGTGTGTCATTAAATTGAATAACCTTCTGATGTTGTCTCCATAGTATCTCCCCTTTATAAACCCTGTCTGATCGGGATGGATAATTTCTGTAGTCATTTTATTGACACGTCTTGCCAGAATAGCAGTTAGGATTCGTAGATCTGTATTCAATAATGAGATAGGTCTGTATGATTGGCATTTGGTGGGATCTTTGCCATCTTTATGTATCACTACTATAGTAGCCTCTCTCCAAGAGGGGGCCATGGTTCCAGATTTTAATGCATGATGGTAAGCGTCTAGCAATAAAGGCGATATACTCTCTATGAAAACTTTATAAAATTCGTTAATATACCCATCCGGGCCAGGGCTTTTATTACTTTTCAGTGTGGAGATTATCTGACGTATTTCCAGGTCCTTAATTGGCTCATCCAGTTCTCTTGCCATAGATTCAGGTAACTCTTTCAATTTGATGTCTTTTAAAAATTGTGCCAATTCCTCATCATTTGTGCAGGTGTCTGTATTTTTGTATAGATTCTTGTAAAATTCTGCGAAGGACTTGGATATTTCATCCGGCTTTGTGAGAGTTGAATTATTTTCCTTTAATTTCTGTACTATGTTTGATGATTGTTGTTTTTTAAGTCTAAATGCTAATAGCCTACTTGCCCTATTGCCATTTTCGTAGTATTTTTGGTTAGTGAATCTTAAATTGCCCTCTATTTTTTCATTAATTAAGCTGTTTAGGTCTCTGCGTGCTTCTTTCAAATTATTTAATAAGCTTGAGGTTGAGTTTCTTTTGTGTTGCTGTTCAAGCTGCCTTATTTTGTCTTCTAGCTCTCGCTGTTTTTCTTCCCTTTTTCTTTTTCTGGCACTTGTAAAAGAAATGATTCGGCCTCTAATATATGCCTTTGCACAGTCCCATAGAGTAAGAGGTGATATTTCAGGTGAAGTATTAGTGTCAAGATAATTTTTTAGTTCAGTTTTTATAAATGCAATGAATTCTTTATCATTGAGGAGCGACGCATTTAATCGCCATTGTTTAGTTGCTGGCCTGTTACCAATGTTCCACGACAATACGAGAGGAGCGTGATCGGATAATGTAATTGGGAGGATCTTTATGTCAACTACTCTATAAGATTCTGCCTTGGGAGTAAAAAAGAGGTCTATTCTGGAGTATGAGGAGTGCCTATGCGAAAAAAAGGTAAAGTCTTTGCCTTTAGGGTGTTTGTTTCTCCAAATGTCCACCAGGCCAGATTCTGTCGATAAATGCCTAAGCATATTGCTCATCCTAGAAGTAGAAGTGCTAGACATAGGTTGTCTATCTAAATGTTGGGACATGACGCAATTAAAATCTCCTCCTAACAATAAAATACCAGAGCTATGCTGTAATATTATGGAGAAGATTGTACGAATAAAGCTAGGATCATCCTCGTTTGGAGCATATATATTCATAAGACAAACTTCCACTCCATCAATCAATCCATTTATCATTATAAATCTCCCTGTCGAGTCTTTATGAATTTTGGTTGATGTAAAATTGACCTGTCTGTGTATCAAAATAGCTACACCTCTTTTCCGACCAGATGGGTGTGATGAGTAAAATACCTTATCTGCCCAGGACTTCTTTAATTTTTCGTGTTCCTTATCTGAAAGGTGAGTTTCTTGCAGGAATGCAATCTGGCAACTATTTCTCTTTAACTGATTAATAATTTTCTTTCTCTTGATTGGGCTGTGGAGACCTTTAACATTGTAACTTATTACCTTAAGAGATCCCATATCTCAAAAGCAGGGTCAAATGTAATTGAAATAAAAGAAAGAGTAAAATAATATAAAATACACTGATAAAAAAGTTGTAGAAAATAAAATCAAGCAAATAATAAAGCGGGTGTACAAGTAAAGACTGGAGACTACATGAAAGATATCTAAGAATTACTAAGATAACAGCATTATATGTTTTGTAGCATTTCAACTTTAACAAATTATTCTTATCCTGAAAGAGTATGTGGATGGAAAAGTTCACTGTTGCTCTTCTTAGATCCCTGGGGAACATGGGAATCAACACAAACAGAGCTGAACATAGAACTACAATAGCCGAGAACACGGCTGACATAAGTGTCCGGTTGGTCCTGTGGGGCACAGTTTCAGGCTGCATCTCGAACTTGCAGCTGTGCGAACAGTCAGAGTTCGCTTTGGTTTGGGCAGAAGCCAAACTATAGGCTATTCAGTCAGTAGATGTGCACATCGAGCTGCCCCAGAACCTCATATAAAATAAAGACATCTTGAACTCAATAACTTAAATTTCAAATGTAACTGTAGTAATTACTTTAGCCAAAACAGCAGGCAGCCATGTACTTTTGAGTATGCTGATAATCTCTCACTTATTCGTTACTTACACAATGTGCAGGTGACAATCCCTCATTCAAACAGCTGGCGTAATAGATCGCATATTCATAATCAAATTGCCATAAAGGTCGCGGATTTAGCGTATCAGACTTTTTTTTTTTTTTTTTTCCTCTTTTTCTCAAACCTGATGACAGTAAGGGATACTGTCGCTTGGTGCTCCGGTCCATCAGCTGGAAGGATGTGTTTCTTTATATAGTCCATTGCCTTAGTAGCATCCGCGAACTCCCGCTCATCGTTGTTGTTGGTGATGCGGAGCCTGGCCGGATACAGCAGGCCGTAGCGGACCCCAGGTTTCCCCTGAAGCATCTTCCTGGCGGGTGTAAACGCTGCCCGGGCTCTGGCGACATTCGCGGTGTAGTCCGGGAATATAGCGATCGGGTTTCCCTTGTAGTTGAGTTGGCCGCCTCGGTCTCTGGCTTTCCGTAGAATATCCAAGGCATCTCCCTCGTTGTGTAGCTTCGCAATAATTACACGGGGCTTGTCTCCGGGTCTCCTTTGTGTCAGGCTGCGGTGTGAGCGTTGGATTAGTACCTCTCTGTCCAGGTGTAACACCTCTTTGAGAAGTTTGGAGACCGCGGTGGGAGAGCTCGACCCCGGTTCTTCAGTCACTCCCGTGATGCGAATGTTTCCCCTCCTCATCCTGCCCTCCATGTCCTCACATTTTTCTTTTAAATCTTCGACTTGCTTCTTGAGGTCCGATACCGTAGTTTGCACCGATACAACTTCATCCGACCACGCTGACAATCCATCCTCGACGGCCTTCACATTAGCTTGCGCCTGCTCAACCTCTGTGCGGATAGCTGCTGTGTTTTTAGCTATCTCAGTTTTCACATCAATCATTTCTTTCTTCAGCGATTCAAAATCATTCGCCAGCGCATTCTTCAATTCTTCTCTGATAACTGACGATATTTCTTTTCTCAATGAGGAAAGGATGTCGGCTTTGATTGTTGCGGTATTCATGCTTGTATTTACTCCAGGTACAGGTGGGGTCAAGGCGGATTTATCTGGACTTTTAGCCGAGGAGGTTTGGGGCCTTGTGTTGGCCCGTGCTTCGTAGTTGTATTTCTGGAGATTTGCTGCCATTGGCGTCGGTTCTTCTTCACTGATTTTGCCGGGTAGTGTTGATTATACAGTTACCACATTTAATTTGTATTTTCGAGCATAGATGTCAAATAATATATCTTTGTAATTGAGATTCTGGAGGAGCTCACAAAAGTGCGACTTACTCCATTGCGGCTCGCTAGCGCCCCCAATGTCACCTATTTGATAAGACTTACTAATACTACACTTTACTTTTCACTCAAAACTATACAGAGGAAAAAGTTATAAGTAAACTGACCAGCTCAAAACATGCAGGATATCCTGAACCAGGACCACAAACAGTAGGCGGCTGTAATCCTTCAGGATCTGGACACACTGTTTGGCTCGCCCAATCATGTCTGCGCTGGCAGATCTAAAATAAGCACAAACAGCATATCGTTGTTCAGTGAGAATATAACACAGTAATGATAATACAAATTTAAGGAAAATATTGCTTCCGAAAAACAACTTGCCTCATCTCAATTGTGTTCTCCATGTGTGCCAACACAACAGGATAGTCCTTCATGAGGGTCTGAAGAGCTTTTTCAATATGTGGGAGCCACCTTGTTCCCCCCAGATTGGTCGGCTTCCAGATCTTCTGCTGGAGGACCTCACTCAGTGCTTTAAGCTCTCTCCAGGCTTTGGGCGAGTAGTGATACTGCTTGTAGAGGCCTTTGAGGAGAATAGTCACCTGTATGAAGAGGACAAAATAACTATAGGCAATAAAACATTACTGTGCTAAACATACATTCATTTCAAATAAATTAATTCAGTGCTGTGACTACTTTCTTCATTCTCTCATCCCCGTTTATGGTGTAAATGGCTGCCAGTTCTAGTCCATGGGCAAAGCACTGGATGTTGATGAGGTGGGGGACTTCTTCACGGAGTAGAGTAGAGACCCCCCCCCCCCCGACCATCACTGGGGCTCCATCCGATCCGTAGCCGACTAACCGCTCCTTCCACTCTGGGAGGCCAACTTTCTGAAATACTGTAGAGAGTGACAAGTTAATGATGTATTTTTTTAAACTACCATTCAATATATTTACATCTATTTATGTTTATGAACAAAGGTTATTTCCAATGAGTTTCAGCTTACCCGCATTAGGAGCTGCAAGGTGCCCAACTGCAGTAGCCTGCTCAAGTTCCTCGACTGCCAAAAAAAAAGGTTTTGGGGCTCCCCGTTTTGCAGCATCCTGACGTACACCCCCTCAGGGTCACGGGTGCTCACATCAGTGGCAGAGTCTGCCAGGACACTGAAGAACTTTTTGGCCTTTAGGATGCTCAAAAATGGTTCCCAAAGGTCATCAAATATGACCATGGCAAACCTTAAAAGAGACTAAATGGATAGCTTTCACGAATCTTACTATAATTTGATATCTGTCACTCATTTAATCCAAATTCATTCAGCCACATTTGTTTTTAAAATCACAGCCACACACACACCTTGAACCTAAGCACCATAACATAGCTCTAATCACAATTACACAACTAGTATGTATATGTATGTGTGTATGTGTGTATGTATGTGTGTGTGTGTATATATATATACATACATACATACATACATACATACATACATACATACATACAGTGGGGCAAAAAAGTATTTAGTCAGCCACCAATTGTGCAAGTTCTCCCACTTAAAAAGACGAGAGAGGCCTATAATTTTCATCATAGGTAAACCTCAGCTATGAGAGACAAAATGAAGAAAAAAATCCAGAAAATCACTGTCTGATTTTTTTAAGAATTTATTTGCAAATTATGGTGGAAAGTAAGTTTTTGGTCACCTACAAACCAGCAAGATTTCTGGCTGTCACAGACCTGTAACTTATTCTTTAAGAGGCTGTTTACCTGTATTAATGGCACATGTTTGAACTCCTTATCAGTATAAAAGACACCTGTCCACAACCTCAAACAGTCACACTCCAAACTCCACTATGGCCAAGACCAAAGAGCTGTCAAAGGACACCAGAAACACAATTGTAGACCTGCACCAGGCTGGGAAGTCTGAATCTGCAATAGGTAAGCAGCTTGGTGTGAAGAAATCAACTGTGGGAGCAATTATTAGGAAATGGAATACATACAAGAACACTGATAATCTCCCTCGATCTGGGGCTCCACGCAAGATCTCATCCTGTGGGGTCAAAATGATCACAAGAACGGTGAACAAAAATCCCAGAACCACACGGGGGGACCTAGTGAATGACCTCCAGAGAGCTGGGACCAAAGTAACACAGGCTACCATCACTAACACACTACGCCGCCAGGGACTCAAATCCTGCAGTGCCAGACATGTCCCCCTGCTATAGCCAGTGCATGTCCGGGCCCGTTTGAAATTTGCTAGAGAGCATTTGAATGATCCAGAACAGGATTGGGAGAATGTCATATGGTCAGATGAAACCAAAATATAACTTTTTGGTAAAAACTCAACTCGTCGTGTTTGGAGGAGAAAGAATGCTGAGTTGCATCCAAAGAACACCATACCTACAGTGAAGCATTGGGGTGGAAACATCATGCTTTGGGGCTGTTTTTCTGCCAAGGGACCAGGACGTCTGATCCGTGTGACGGAAAGAATGAATGGGGCCATGTATCGTGAGATTTTGAGTGAAAACCTCCTTCCATCAGCAAGGGCACTGAAGATGAAACGTGGCTGGGTCTTTCAGCATGACAATGACCCCAAACACACCGCCCGGACAACGAAGGAGTGGCTTCGTAAGAAGCATTTCAAGGTCCTGGAGTGGCCTAGCCAGTCTCCAGATCTCAACCCCATAGAAAATCTTTGGAGGGAGTTGAAAGTCTGTGTTGCCCAGCGAAGGCCCAAAAACATCACTGCTCTAGAGGAGATCTGCATGGAGGAATGGGCCAAAATACCAGCAGCAGTGTGTGAAAACCTTGTAAAGACTTACAGAAAACGTTTGACCTCTGTCATTGCCAACAAAGGGCATGTAACAAAGTATTGAGATGACCTTTTGTTATTGACCAAATACTTATTTTCCACCATAATTTGCAAATAAATTCTTTAAAAATCAGACAATGTGATTTTCTAGATTTTTTTTTTTCATTTTGTCTCTCATAGCTGAGGTATACCTATGATGAAAATTACAGGCCTCTCTCATCTTTTTAAGTGGGAGAACTTGCACAATTGGTGGCTGACTAAATATTTTTTTGCCCCACTGTGTGTATATATATATATATATATATATATATATATATATATATATAGATTAAAAAAAAGTTTTAAAAAAAACATGCAGATCCGGAATTTCAAAATAAAAGGGGGACAGCAGCAGCTCTAAACTGCTCCGCTGGATTAATTAGGAGCCCAGGCTCAAACGTAGCAATACAGATATAAATAAATTCAAAACGGGCCCATTTGGATGTAGCCTCAAAAACCATGATCAAAAGTGGGCTGTAGCTATGCATTTCATAACACGGTTGCTTCTCACAGTTTATTTTTGCTGCGAATTTGACTGACTTATAACAATAGAGCAACTTTACATAAGGCTGATAAATTAACAACTTACCGTTGGCAAGCCATGTCAGTGTTGTACTGTGTACCCAGCCCAACCCCGTTCTTCTGTTGAGTACTCACACTGGGGTACACGGTAAATGGTTGTCAAACCATTGGCATGGCAAACCTCGCAGAACATAGTTGGTGATTCCTCCACATCCTTGAGTATAACCCAGGGGAACTCCTTCTTCCAGGATGCTTGAAAAGTTCGCTTACGCTTGAGCTCGTACGCAGCCATCTCCTAGTTCTTCATCAACTGACTGCGGCGGGCCCGCTACCTGCCGGGAGTCTCGCGATCTCGATTTTGATTGGCCGAAGCCACATTCAAATAAAATCAAATAGTACACCAAGCATTACAAGAATTATCAGACGAGGCCAAGGGGAGGGGGCAACATAATGACTTTATCGATGATGATCGTCAAAAAAAAAAATTCTGATTTTATTTATTTATTTATTTATTTATTTATTGCTTCGAGTCCTCCACTTGCCCGAACGGGCAAGCGGGTTGTCATAGTTATTTGCCCGACGTGGCGTTTTACTTGCCCCGGGACGTCGGGCAATCCTTATTGTTGAGCCCTGCAGTAATACAGTACGTTCAGTTTACGTCCGCCCAAAATATGAACGAGTTCATGAACTATTGTTCAATGAACGCGTTCAGGCACAACACTGTCTATATGTAATGTGAAACCATAATGCTCTGTTGTGTTCCTTTGTAGGAAAAAGCCCACTGTGGCTCATTGGATTGCAGTAATGTAAGTAGAGAAATATTACTGGATCTTGCAGAGCAAGCAGCAGAAAGACACCAAGTATCAGAAATGCAGGTAAGTGTTTGTGGTTTAGTGGTTTAATTCAAAACCTGGAGCTTCCATATCTATGCTTCTACTGTCCTTTTCATAATTTTTTGTTTTACTTTTAGACTATATTGCTTGACGAACCTCTCTTGGATTCGAAAGAGTATTTAAAGAGTAAGGACATTCATTGTACAATTTCTCTATTGAACGTATCTACTGATGGAGTCCGGACTGAATGTTTTTCTTTTGTTTGTTCAAAAATTCCTTATCTCTGGAGTGTCTCCTTTTTGTTTCCGAATTTAAGAAGAACTTGGGAAATTACGAAAGGCACAATGTATTTCCTTATTTGGGGATTTTTACGCAGTATACCGAGATTTAACACACTTTATTTTACTCGTCTGTTTCAGCTGTTGAAATACTCCAACGTGTGAAGTGGAGACAGAGTAACTGTGAGCTCATCCCTGTGCTGGCACCTGGAAAGAGACTGGGTAAGTGACCAGATGTTTTCTCTATGATTTCTTTAAGTCTTTACTGAGTATAGTGATTAAGTGGCTTAACTCAAATGTAGCTTTGATTATTCTACTACTTGAATAGGGCATGACATCGGTCAGCAAGCAAATTTGGTCAAAGTTTTTCGTCCAAGTAATTGATTCTGTGAGCTGTCAACCATCAGCACTACTTCCAGATCTCCCCCTGAACGCTCTGTCCTCTCTCAGCACACACTCAATGGTTGAATCATTGTCTCCTGAAACGAGAGTTTTGCTTTGATGACTTTCTTAACCTTCCAAACTTTCTGATCTTTAACAAACTTTGTCAGCAGAATATTTGGTCATTCAATTCACTTTTCCTATACTTTCTTGAAATAACTCAAACTGTTGACTGGTAACTTCAGCTGAACTAAACTGAAGGTAGATTCACACACTCTTACGCACAGCCTTGTTGCTGAGGAAATTTTTTATTTTTCTGAAAGAAACAAATCATTTGTAAGTGAGTAATTTACTAATGTGACAAACGCCAATCTTGAACTAGAAAATGCATTTCCTGCAGAAAATGCAGTGAGTGCTGTAGTACAAAGTGAGGTTGAAAATATTTTTTAATGAAGCCACATAGATTAAGACATAAAGAAACATTAAATGGCTTAAACCAAGTGAAGGGATTTGAACAAAAGTTCAAAAGTCTAAATGGAGTAAACAATGTAAACATGCACACCATTTAAGAAAAAGTAATTGGTTGAAAACAAATAAAGTGACAGCTGAATGAAAAGCGCAAAGCATCGCTAAAAATGCAGAAATGTAAAATGAATTGAACTGAAGTATCTGAAAGGTCAAATTTATTGCCCTGCACTTTGTGTGTGTGTGTGTGTGTGTGTGTGTGTGTGTGTGTGTGTGTGCAGAGGTGGGCAGAGTAGCCAAAAAATGTACTCAAGTAAAAGTACTGTTACTTTAAGACTATAAATACTCAAGTAGAAGTAAAAGTATTCATGAAAATAAATTACTCAAGTAAGAGTAAAAAAGTATGCAGTGAAAAGACTACTCAGTAAAAAAAAGTAAAAGTATGTCGCAATAAAACTACTCCTAAAATTACAATTTATCCAAAAAGTTACTCAAGTATTTGTAACGGAGTAAATGTAGCATGTTACTACCCACCTGTGTGTGTGTGTGTGTGTGTGTGTGTGTGTGTGTGTGTGTGTGTGTGTGTGTGTGTGTCTTTAAGAGAATAGCGAGCCGGTGCATGATTAAGAGTAGACCAATCCAGCGGGAAAAACGGCCCAATCTGGCAACATGGCTGAACGTCCTCACGCTCCAGCGTCAACGTAAATCAATGAGGCCAACTGAAAATGAAGCCGGTGGCTGTTTCCCAAAGTGAAGGCTGCAGCCTTGCTAGAACACTTCCTTGCTAGTCGCGTCCTACGGAGATTAGGCTAGAGTGCTGGCTAGTGTTTGTAGCGTTCAGTTTGGAACGACTAGCTAGTGCGCATTTTAATATTACTCTTGCTGTTGTTATCGGCGACAGTAGTTTGTTTAAACACCACCTGCTTACATATTAAAACAAATCAATCCATGCAACATATAGACTATCATTACATTGCAAAAACATTTGAAAGAAATCGCACAGGTTAATTTTTTGCATTTACATGGTTAATCTATAAAAAGAAAAACGGCACAAAATATTTCTGAAACTTTCAAATAACTTCACTTGTGTAAAGCGATGTGTATTGCTTTCTATACGCAATTTTTAAATATCCCGCACAGCATGTGAACGCAAAGGATTGTGGGTATTTTGGCTCGTTGAGGATCCATCGATGTATCCTTGAAAAATCTCGGAATTCTCAAAAATAAAAGACGCGAAAAGGGCGCGAATTTCCGAGTGTCCTTAACATTGGAACAGTGCTTGTCGGCATTCTATGACGTAGCGTCCTTAAAAGGGCAACCGTTGAGCATTCTTCCTTCACATTGGGAAACAGCCGGTATGAAACTAAAACTGTGATTCTGAATAGTTAAATAATATCAGAATTTCGTTTGGATATTATTGAAGATACAAGTGTGTAGAATTGTTAAATGGTTTGAACGAAGGTAAACGGTTGACAAATGATTGAGTTACGATGTCTTAAGGAGAAAGAGGGTCAGAATGAGCAGATGTCTTCAATGAAAACAGCTGAAAACAAAGCCGGTATGAAACTAAAACTGTGATTCTGAAGAAAGTTTAAATGATATCGAAATTCCGTTTAGATATTAATGAAGATACAAGTGTGTCGATTTGTTAAATGGGTTGAACGAAGATAAACTGTTGAAAAATTATTTAGTTACGTCTTAAACAGTTAAAGTACCAGAGGACTCCTCCTATTGACTCCCATGTTAAAAAAAAAGATCGTAATTTAAAAGTAGAATATCTTAAAATATTAGCAAAATCTGAAAAGAAGCGTGCGATTCCAAGCTATACATACATTATATACTTAAAGGGAAATTCCGGTGTAAAATGGATTTTGGATATGTTTTGTATGATAATGAGTTGAAACGTTCGCTTTGGAGCACAAAAATTGTATATAGACGCTTTCTTCAGTTGTTTGTTTTTAGCCGATTCTATCAAAACGCTATAAACTTGGAACGATGGGGGCATTTGTTATGGTAAAAACTTAATCGCTATTTTAAACCACTTAAAAGGCTAAAAGTAGCCCGACACTTCTTTGGTAGTATAATAAGGGTCTTAACATATAAGACGAGGCATTGAGAACTTTGTAAGTGTACAGATTGTTTATTAAAAATGACATTTTATACACACAATACCGTCAGTAGATCACCCGTCGACGCCATTTTGTTTTTAAGACTCGATAAGTAGATTGGCGAACACAGAGCTTGCGTGTTGCTGACGGATGTCACAATCTCTGTGTTCGTCAATCTACCTCAACGCAAATGTGCACCGCAGAAAGCATGGAAGAGACAGCCATGCCGGGAAAGAGGAAGGCTCGTGGAAGTAGTGAGGAGGCTGGAATCAAAAGACTGCGCCTCTGCCTTGAGGATGTATCGAAAACAACAGCAAATCCCTCTGGACATCTGACCGGGGTGGATGATAGGAACGCCACAGAAAAGGCTTTGTTGGATGATGTCAAACCAGCTAGAGCTCAACTAGATAAAGGTGAGCATTGCCTATCTATATTTGGGTTGCTTTTGGAAGGGTTCCGAAGTTGGGCTGTAACGCTAGTAAATCCAAGCCATTTCATTGCAAAGCAATTCACTTATATGTATGTGGTCCACAATGGTTGTTCCTTAGTTCCCGCTAGCCCTCCTGCATTTCCTTATAAATTGTGGGATTTTATCAAGATGACGGATCGTGAGCCAGTGATTGGTCAGTAACACTTAAATAAAACATTTTTAATTGTATCTATGAATGGTTCTAAAAGCAATGATCTCAAATGGTGGCCATTTTTTTTCGCTTTCCTTTCTCTAGGTTTACATGCACTCTTTGAATGCCATTGTGAACCATACGCTCCAATCTACCTCTGCAAAAGCTGCTGCGTGAAAGTCCATGAGAAAGACATCCTTGGACATATCATTGGAATGAGACACCGAATGCGGTATCTGGTGAGTAGATGTTGAATTAATATTTTTACACTTAGCCATGTCTGGCAGACACTCGTTCTACCATCTGTTCCAGGATTTTATACAATCCTTAACAAACTTTAAGAGTTCACTATGAAGCATGTGCTCATTTAAAGTGTGAATTTTCCAATTTAATTTAGCTCTGGTCACCTTTACTTCTTTAATCTAGAATGCAACAAAGAGGTAACCAAACGGTTAACCCCATGACCTTGAGTACTATCCACTTTATGTATGGAATGTTATTCTTCTCTCTTCCATACTTAATTACCTTTTCAGAAAGGGTTAACATTTGCATTTAGAGTTATGACTACCTAAGTGCTTGAGACGTTAACCCTCTCATTGCGTCTTTGTCATTTTCAATCCGCTCATTTCAGAAATTGCAATCCATAAATGTGAAACAACAGCAGTTGGCTGTCAGAATCGCTGCAGCTGAACAGGAACGACGGGCTGGACATGGAGATGCTCAGGTGTGAAATGACATTCAAAAAGTATAAAATCCTCTCAATCATTGTTCAGACTTTAAATAAATGGGTTGTTGGTTAGTCCTATTGGTTGGCATTAGCTTTTTGGTCAGCTCCCCATACGCAGAGTACGCAGAAGGTTGCAATTTTTTTTTCTTCTTTTTGTATGGCGCATTGCTGCCCGAATAGAAAAATAGCAAGGTTATGACATTTTATGAGATAATTGTCCCGTGAAATACGCAAAATTTATCTTGCAGGCTTATTACAAGAAAACAACTAAAGCTTTTCTGTATGGATAGGGAAACCATTTGCCTGGGAGTATAATCATCATGCGGTGGGATATGATATGAACAAATGTTTAATCATATTTATATGATTATATCACCAGATGTGAAATATTCTCATCATGCACAAACTAAGTCGTTACAGACTGGGCTTGCGGAGTTAATTATTATAGTCACAAATTATTATTATAATAAGTAATGAGATTAAGTACTATGAAGCAGGTAAAATACAACAGAATGAAGCAGAGGTGAGGAAACACAACAGAATGAAGCAGAGTAGAGGAAACACACGGCCGAAAGTGTAAATGGCAAAAATGCCATTCTAGTATAATGCTACGGTGTGTTGCATTTCATACACGGCTACAAACGTTGCTGACTATAAAAGCTCTATTGCCTACTGATGAAAGCCCTTCTGTTTGCATTATAACAAATTATACTAACTTGGGTAGGGACACTTTATGTTTCGGAATAATGACCACTTATGTCCATCGGTGTCAACAGGTTAATGAAACGTAACTCTTCGAAACAACCGCTTTTCTATAATCGTAAAATAAAGAAGTAAAAAACAGAAGAATAACATACATTTTTGTTCGTTTTGACAAAGTGTGCTGCACATGCTTATCCCACATTTCTGTTTGTGTGTTTGTCTAGGCTGTTGAGCTGACTCCAGAGCAGTATAGTGAAATGTCAAAACAAAGCTATGATTTCGGTAAGCGACCCCTTGCCTTGATTTAACCTGATACGTTCTAGGCCTCTTGACCTGGGGCCGTGCTACACATTTTTATCAAAATTGTTTTGGGAACGGAAAATGAATTCTCTTGTCGTGTGGAAGTGTTTCATTGAGTATACGTTTAATACAAGTGCATGGCCATTGGAAGCTATACACTCCACCACAAGAGTATATAGTAAAGAATAAGCTAACATTGATTGGGTGGCCACGGCATCAGTACTCAAAACAGTAACACAACTTGTTCAACATGTTGAAGAACCATAGAGCAAGGGTCATTCTTAGGCCATGTCGGCACTATGTGGTTTAAATTGAAATAACGATAGTCCCGTCCACACTAACCAGCGCCTTCCATCACTGAAAATTTAGCTTCGAAAACTCTCAAATTCTGGTGGTCGGATATCAACTCCGCTTAGGAAGGTTGCCTTAACCACAGCCAAATAGTTATCTAATAACTAGATCCTAAAAGAGACCAAAGAAAATCTTCCACAGTGTATGCCATGTGAAATGCATCTAACGTTCTGCTGTGGTCTATCTTCACAGCCCTGCTGTTGTGTCAGAACATAATGCAGAGATCTCCTCCCGCCCCAGAGGTGCAGCAATAATCTTCTTCTAATAATATTCAAAAATCAATTCTCCTGTAATCGCTTCAAAATCCTTCTGTAATCTCCAAAAGGACAGAAATCCATGTCCAACTGCACTTTAAAATATGTTTTTTGTTTTGAAGGTGTTGACATGCAAACCTGATGCTGTGAGACCGTCTGCAGCACAAAAGCAATCTCCATCTTTGGCCCTATCGACTTCTTCTGCCTGTGGCACAGGCGAAACTACACACTTAACCACTCAAACTAAAGCAGAACACACAGAATACAAGGTGGCATCCTTACCCACACTTGAAAGTAGGGCATCGGTGAAGGGGTTAGATACTGATAAAAATAGTCCAAGTACAGAGACAGGCAAAGTGTTTGTGCCCAAAATTGGAATCCCTTCAAAAACCACTGTAGAAAAATGTATACCTGCATCCTCCATCATATCCACGGCCCATAATCCTAAAGTTCAACTACCTGGTGTGCTGGAGAACAAAGCAACCTCTTACCCCACCCTCAACAGTGGTGCAACCGTCAAGGTCTCTGATGCAAACTCTCAAATCACGGTGACTTCCAAATCCATTGTGCCTGAAATTGGGATCCCTGCAAAAACCCCTGTTGAAGAATTCATACCTGCACCCTTCTTCAAACCTGTTGCCACGTTGCTTTCTATATCACCCTCCCAATCTAGTGTTGCAGTTGTAAAGACTCCTGCAGCCTCTTCCAAGTCTATTCCCTCCACCTTGAATATGTTGACAAGTTCCTCAAAAGAGATCAACGCCTCAAAATTGGTGCACCCCCTCAGAGCTGTGACCCCTTCCAAAGACGCAGCTCCCGCTATGGACCCAGAGCAAACGAACCCAGACGCCAGCATCACGTGCAAAAGCACCCCAATTCCCCACAGTGGTATTTTTTCCCACCCACAACCTGCTGTGGAAGCTCTGCCCCCCACCAGATTGCTCCTCTCCAACCCGCCGGGGGAACAAAGTACTGCCAGCACAGAGCAGGGCTTGGGGTCCGCCTCACCGACCACACCAGTCTACAGCCCCTCCACCTTCCCACCAAACCACACAGCGGTGGCCGATTCCTCCAAGGTCAAAAGCCTCATCAAAAACCAACCAGTTGTCGGTAAGTGTTCTTCTCCCAAATATGCTTGTCTTATGCCCGCCTTTTCCCCGGCATGGTCCACGCGTTTACACTTACCGAGGTAATATACTGGTTTTATTTCGCACCCCGATTTACCCTCTCGGACCCTACACAGTTTCATTTTGATGTAAATGCGATTAGACGGCATCGTGGTTCCAGGGGCAGGACTTGGTCAGTGGTGTGGCTGCATTGTCTCTACAACCGAGGCAACGCAGTGATATCAACATGAGTAGTTCTAACTGGAGAGACGGTGAAATCCACGAGCTGCTGACGATCATGGGAGAGAAGGTGATGTAGTCGCATTAAACGAAGACGGGGAAAGATGGTGCGTCCTAGGAGAAAGAACTTTCCTTATGAGGCTTTTGTCTGGATAAAAAGGAAAAAAAGTAAAATAAATAAAGAAAAGCAAAAAAAAAATATGTTGGTGTTTTGCACTTGCAAATAGTTAATCTCCCGCTTGCTCCAACTGTGGTAGAAAATAAAGAGAAAGAAAATGACTACATAATATGCTGATGTAGTCAGCAACTGCAGCGATTTTAAACATTAGGTTGACATCAGTACGCCTTGACCCCTTGATCCCTACACTGGCAGATCACCAGAAATAGGTTTGGGACAGACTCTGGCGTCGTGCCAAGTTCCACTAATAGAAAAACTAATGATTAGCTACTTTCCACTATTAATGTATCTATATGATATATAGGCCTGATAATATTCATAGTTAACATAAAAAGCAATTGTTAATTACTCCCATAAGCCCTATACTGGCAGATCACCAGAAATAGGTTTGGGGCAGACTCTGGCGTCGTGTCAAGTTCCATTAAATAGAAAAACAAATGATTAGCTACTTTCCACTATTAATGTATATATGATATATAGGCCTGATAATATTCATAGTTAACATAAAAAGCAATTGTTAATTTCTCCCATAATCCCTACACTGGCAGATCACTAGAAATAGGTTTGGGGCAGACTCTGGCGTCGTGTCAAGTTCCACTAATAGAAAAACAAATGATTAGCTACTTTCCACTATTAATGTATTTATATGATACATAGACCTAATAATAATAATAGTTTGCCATAAAATGTAACCGTTAATTTCTTCCATTCAACGAACAAAAGGATTATGGCGAAGGAGGATTATACCCCTCGGTTTTACAAAGGCTAGACGGTGAAATTGCAGGGCATCCAAGCCAGTGTTTCTTTTTTGCAGTGTAAAGATTCCTATTGTAGGAATCTTTTCTTTTTTTTTTTCGTAAACATTTGGCTGGGTGTCAAGAAACCTTACCCCTGGACTATTGTTCTTGTCTTTTTTCTTCAGGAACTGACAGCCTTGTCGTGGTAAAATGTGAAAAGAGGCGCCAGTACTACTGTCTGCTGTGCTCGGTCCGGCTGAGAAAGGGGAATCACATGACCAGCAACAGCCACCGTTATAAATATCTGGTGTGTGTGTGTGTGTGTGTGTGTGTGTGTGTGTGTGTGTGTGTGTGTGTTTGTGTGTGTGTGTGTGTGTGTTGGACCAGAGCCCAGATGCCGGCAGGACTGAGGTTGAACATGTGTTCTGATGTCTACAGAAGTTCCATTCTTTTGCCTGGGAGATGGACGAGAAGAGGATGCTGATGGCTGTCACTCACCTGGCTGAGTTAGAGAAGGTGCAGGGGACTGTCGTCAAGGTGATGACGGCTGCCAGACCTTCCCCCAATAACTTGATTAATTACAATGATTATTAATCAATCATGGTCAGAATTTAAATGAATTTAGCTTGTTTGTTATTGAAGCAAAAAATCCTCTTAGACACAGAGCGCATGTCTACAATAATTCATATTTTTGTATTTTAGACATTGGAGGTGAATGGTGAGAGCTACAACCGTCTGGCAACTTTTTCTGAAAAAAAAGGTAACAATTCTCAGCCATTGAGAAGGTTGAATAGTGTACAGCCAGTAACGTCTAGTGCTGTGCCTTGCAAGTATAAGCTATGTATTGATAGATTTGTCTCCCTGTGAAGCTCTAGCTAAAGTGAAGGAACTGTTGGAATCACAGAGTCACTCATCCACCAAAGCAAAAGCAGAAGGCCTCAAATGTGTTTCTGGTTCCCACGCAGCGTCACGCTCAGCTGATGGTAAATTACTTTCCTTCTGCTCCCTTTATAGACTGGTGCAAAATATTATGTATACCTGGGCCTAGGCCTCTTCCATCCATTCATCGTTTGCCCTCATGCTAACATCTCTCCCCACTCTGTTCCACATCGCCAGTAGAGGAGAGCGACGAGGTCCCTCATCCTATGGCCACTGGCTCACCGACACAAGCACTTCCCTCGCTCCCCCGGGCATTAGAAGAACCCAAGATGCAAATCACACAGCACGACCCTGCCCCACGTAGGGAGCCCAGTCCCCAGGGACCAGTTGGCCGTCCAACGGCAGAACTGGACCACCGGCCTTCAGCTAACTCCAAACACAATGGAGAAAGCATACCACAGATGGAGGATAAAGGTGTGTGTGTGTGTGAGACATGGAGAGAGTGTTGAGGATATTGTTGCCCCAAAATCTGGGCAACCATATCTTCACCACTCTCTCTACTCTACTCTAAATTTTTGTTTGTGTGGAACAAGCTATAGATCACTCTGCTGGGTTATTTCTGCCATCAGTGCTCAACAGGTTCTGGTCAGTTTTACTCCTTTAGGGATTCCAAGGAAAGGGTTGCAGCTATCGTACCAACATTTCTGTTGGTTTGTTTCAGTCCTATAGAGGCCTCTTCCATCCATTCATTGTTTGCCCTCATGCTAACATCTCTCCCCTCTCTGTTCCATGTCGCTAGTAGAGGAGAGCGACGAGGTCCCTCATCCTATGGCCACTGGCTCACCGACACAAGCACTTCCCTCGCTCCCCCGGGCATTAGAAGAACCCAAGATGCACATCACACAGCCCGACCCTGCCCAACGTAGGGAACCCAGTCCCAAGGGACCAGTTGGCCGTCCAACGGCAGAACTGGTCCACCGGCCTTCAGCTAACCCCAAACACAATGGAGAAAGCATACCGCAGATGGAGCAAAAAGGTGTGTGTGTGTGCGTGTGCGTGCGTGCGTGCGACATGGAGTGGAGTAGAGAGTGTTGAAGATATTGCCCCAAAATCTGGGCAACCATATCTTCAACACTCTCTCTACTTCACTCTAAACAACATTCGAACAAGCTATAGATCACTCTGCTGGGTCTCTGTGTGACCCAGCAGAGTGATATTGCAGCCCCTATATATAAGAAAGAAGATGGCTGTTAACATTCCCGAACTAAGTTAAGGACGCTCACAAACCAACATGCTACAGACTCAACCAATCAAAGTGTGTGTGTGTGTGTGCCTGTGCTTACCCATGTGACAACTACAGGAGAGAAGATTCTGGGGCCAAGCGATTTGTCCACCTTTCTGATGGTCCACTACAACAAAGAACCAATCATCGGTGATCCTCCAATCAATTTAGTCTTCATAGTTTAAAGTGGATCTTGACACAAAAGAAGTGTGTTACCAGAGTTTGTTCTCATTCATCAGGTCTGGCCATGGTGTTTGAGTGTCGTGCGCTCTTTGAGGAGACGTTCTACCTGTGTGGAAGCTGCATGAAGACATTCCCCATCAAGCTCATATGTAAACACATAGTGAGCGCCCAACACCAGCACACATACATGGTATGTTTCTGTGTCTAAGGATTTGTTTTTTTTACCATTATTTAATGGATTTATTTGAACTCAACATCACAGTTAACATATAGGTACAACATCAAAGGTATCTAAAGAACTCCACGCCATTGTGTGAATGTTGTAACACACAGACTGACACATAATCAGGTGTCAGTCCATTTAAGACAGTTTCGTAATTATTGCCTCAGTCATCTAAAATATACCATGTCAAAAAATATGGTCTTGTATGTATTTGAATTGTAATTTCTGCATGCGTTTCCATCCCAGTTGAAGGAATACCCCCATTTCATGAGCTGGTGGGATAAGGACATTTCTCCTGAGGAGAAGGAGGGGCTGTTGAAGGACATCTCCTGGAGGATCTCTGAAACAGAGGTCTATGACCAAATGGATGCCCAGGTAACCAGTGGTGGGATATTAATACCAACAAATAATTCAAACCATTTATTGTCGATTCATTTCATTTGTTTATTATATTGTCTACTTAAGTATATTTATAGCCTATATTAACAACCATTACATTTACGAGACTATTTTTACAGACCAGTTGAATGGAATGAATCTTACAATGTTCAGATTGATTGAATGATCAATCTGAACATTGTAAGTTCAATAAGAATTATTGATTGTTATGATTTTTCATTTTTCTAAGGTTATAATGCTGCGCAAAGACAGCTATGATTACATTCGGCAGGCTCCTTTCATCAAAGGTAGATGCTGTGTTTATTTATATATATCATTATTAATTGAAATTTAATAACCACAATCATTTTACTACTCGAATTGGGCACTGTGTCAATTTGAAAGAATATAACTAACAGGTATAAGATTATACTGTAAAGGGGACTTGACCTAGACATTGTTATCTATCTGAAGTCAAAGATCTTTTTCCAAGTCAGCGGTCTATCAACCAGGCATGAGAGACGAGGATTAGCAGTTCACTTGGTGACTCTTTAGGCGATGGTTGGGTTGTGCGCTCTGGAGACTTTGGACTGGCGTTGTTGGTTCGTCGTCCCTTGGTAAGGACTCGAAAGAGGAATGGGTGTCCCGGGAAACAGCCGTCACCAGGGTTTTACTTTTATAACTTTCCAAACTTTCAGAATTGTAACAAATATTCCAAACTTTAAAAAAACCTTATCGTTAGGCGTTTGAGTCGATATATCGATTAACTTTTAACGCAAATTACTGTTAAAGAGACAGAGAGAGAGAGAGAAATAAAACTATTTGATTAACCCAACTATACCCGGAAGGGGTGAGACAGGGGATGTCCAGAATGCAAAATAAACTATTATACTACTATTATTGGATTTCAATTAGGATTCAAAGAAACCCTCAATGTGTCGTTTTTGTTAAACTCATCGGGTGGTAAAATGTGTCAGGCTGTTTAATGGACAGCATTTGGGTCCATTTGGTCAGTGTGGTGAACAAAGTTAATCTTCTGTCCTGTTCACACCTGGCACTAACTTGAGTCTTGCGTGAGGGACATACTTACCCTTATTATTATTATTATTATTATTATTATTATTATTATTATTACTATTATTATTGAGGTGCTGCAGCAGCCCTTACAGATCTTTAAGAACTTTGACATATAATTAAATCAAAAATAATTAGTAATTTATTTAAATTATAGGCTATACATATTTGTGTGATCACTTCTTATTAAGCTAGAATGAATTTGCCAGTATAAAAGGTTGACAATGTAACATTAAGGTAAGTGGTAGTGTACCCGCGCACCATTGGCATGTATGTGGCTTGTCTCTGTGTGCGTGTGTGTGTGTGTGAACGAGAATGACAGGGAGAAAGAGTGCTATGCGGAGATGAATGAACGGAACGATATTTATATTTCAAAATCACGTAAAAGATGAATAAATAAAAGTGTTGATTCTGTTGCGCTGACAATCTTTCTACCCTCCCGCCATCATCAGTACATTGATGAGCAAGAATGGGGCAATGTGGGGCTGAGCGAATCAATTTACAGCACTACAATGATATATGATTCTACCCATTTTATAAATCTAAAATAGACCATCACTATGTGTTGGTTAATGTTGATATTGTGGAAATAGTGATCTGGGTATAGTGATCAGTGAGAGCAATCATGACGGTTATGTTCTGCAGCCCTGGACACCCTACAGAACATCAGCAGAGAGAAGAGGCCGAACCGTCTGTTTGGATATCAAAAACAACTCGGTGAGTCTGGTCCACCCGGACCTCATCGTACCAAACAACGCTGCTGCAGCTGACATCAGAGTTGGAGCATTAAAACGTCATGCTTTCTTCTACTTCTGTGGCTGCTCAGGCCGACAGACTCCAGAGACCCCTTCCACCAGAGAGTCAATGGAGTCCAACGCAAGAGAGAAGGGTACGTTGTAGTACACGTGAGCACAGGAAGTTTCCTGACTGCCAGGTAAACACCTGAAGATTGGTGAAGAAAGCAGTTTCCCCAGTGCTAAAGCACTCCTAAGCATGCCTCTCCTATCCCCCTGACTGCCATGTCCAAGGAGTACCATTAGGTCAGAATGTAGTTCTAATAAACAGTATTTAGATCAAAATATGATGCTAGCGAACCTTTATACAGTACATGTGTTCCGTCCTTCGCATTCCTTTGATGTATCCACATGGCAAAATGTAATTGTGATCCTACAACTTCTATTAAAGAGCATTTTAACCTTTTTTTTAAGTTGCCGTGGGTCATAACATGCCCCCCTCCCTCCTAGGACTCTGAAGATTATAATGTTTACAACATGGTAAACCCTGATCATAACAAGAATGTTACAAGCTGACATCCCTTACCATAACACACAGAAGGGAACACTTTCAGACTAAAGAAAACTGCTTAAATAGATGGATGATTATTGAAATTGAAATAAGTATATTAGAATCTGGTTTTGTCTTAAGTAATTGATTTTGCCTGTACTGTTTTACTTTGGTCCTACAGACGGCCCCCATTTCCACATATACAGTGTCCCCCAAGACATTGTAAATGGTGGCCAAACTCTGCCCGTGATCGGTCAGTATTATGAAAGTCTGGTGTAAATGTTGGTGCTTATGCAAAATGGTTCCAATGAAAGAAAAAAAAACATGACATTACTATACACAAAGTGTGTGTGTGTGTGTGTGTGTGTGTGTGCACGTGCAGGGATCTGTGACATAGTTGAGTGCAGCTGTGAGGGGCAGACTCCCTTCTACCTGTGTGTGGCCTGTGGCAACCGTCTGAGCCAAGACCTGGTGCTCCCTCATGTCAAGGGCCAAAGACACATCCAGGAGTATTTGGTGAGTGGGCACACACTCCTCTGGACTCCTCCTTCTGGCCATTTCTGTGAGACTTCAGACTACCCAACTCGGTCAATTCTGAACCTTTGAACTTTGTTCAAACATTTTGAGTTTTTACATATTTTAAGATAATTTTAAACTACACCACTAACCACATGATCTTCTGCAAATGAATTGCCTAGAAGTAGTATTATTTGATTGTATGTGAAAGGGAGGGAGGAGTACAGCGACAGTATCCATCATTCTCTGTACATCCGGTAGATGCATGTGTAAACACTGAACCAGAGACTTCCCCTCCTAGAATCTTCTCTTGCAGACGCTGGTATGAAAGAAGAAGAATGTTTTGGTCAACAGCCTGATATAGGAAATTTAAACGAGTCACTCCTAGAATGTGTAAACTGTACATAAAGGGCCACCCTCTTTAGTTTCTTACACTTTCCCACCAAATGGAGGAATGGATGAGGGAGGCGAGGTTAGAGTATAAGGGGAAACTGGGTCAAAGGGTTTCCGCCATTACGTGACAAACTAAGTTGTGCTTGAAGTAACTGTTGCATAACTGTTCATTCTCTGTCCATCGTCTGATGGGGGGAGTTCTCTGGTTCTCAATGGTTTCTGTAGGCAGGGGCAGGCCTGGGTGTCGGACATAGGGCAGTGACGCGTGGTGACATTCCAGGGGTATCCAGATGGACACCTTTGTTATGGTCAAGGGTGGGGAGTCTGTACAGTTATTTTCAGGGCTTTAAAAACAAGATAAGTCAATGATACATGCATGACTGTGTCTGATACAACAGTAGAGAATGTTCAAACAAGGACCTTGATAAATTAGATGATGATACATGACACAAACCCCAACAGTAAGGAAATCCATGGAAGTCTGTTGGTGGTGAGCCATGCATAGGCCTTGTTTGATTCCTGTACATGGCTGCCCATACAGGCCTAGTTTTGAGCGAACAGGAGGAATTACAGAGCGGGAGAATAAGAAGTGGGCCCTGAAGCTGGACAATCAGTTATTCTACAGACCAGCTCGGCTTTTGTATTACTTCTAAGTTCTAACTAAAATTCTACTTTTTTTTTAATCTCTCCTCTTGTTTGAGTATAAAGGTTTTATTTCCACAACATAATTTGGCAAGGGGTTGCAAAAAACAGCAAAATATGAAACAGAATCAACCTTTGGAGAAATGCAGCCCGGCGCCCCATCTCGCTGGCCGTCCATCAGACCGATGGTCTCCCAGGGGCGGAGGAACCTGCGTTACCCTGTAACGTTAGCATTGTAGCCTTCCGCTGTTTACCAAGCAACTGTGGCTGACGGAAGCGAGGCTGATACCCACCGTGTAGTCCTTTCCAAAGCTGTAAAACCCTGCCGTGAAAGAGTGGTCTAATGTCACATCCTGACCTCACACAAATGGGCCCCCAACGCCTGATTTGGTGTGAATGTCTTCTCAATGGCTGGTTGTCTTCCAGAGTGCGCGGTATCCCAGGGCGGAAGAGCTCGGAGTGGAGCCCGCCCAGCTCCTGCAGCCGGCCAGAGGGCTGGAGGAGCAGAACCTGGACGAGCCCAGCACCATGCAGGTACTAAAGAAACACTCTAGCCCTCCTTGGGGCTTAACTGATATATGGATAATGGTTCATGTATATCTGAATAGTCCCAGAAGAGCACTTGTGAGTAGCTTTATAGACGGGCTGAAATGAGCCGATGTGCGCCCCACCACCGATAAAACAATGCTGCACTCTCCGGTAGTTGTATTCTAAACTAGTTTGTATGCTGATTTCTGCGCATAGGCCAAACTTTAAATGCTGCTTTGCTAAATTACAAGATTCTTTGTTCTTTATTTGGATCCCCATTAGCTTCCACAAAGTGGTTGCTAGTCTTTCTGGGGTCCACACAGAAAGCAACAACAATTAAAACAAACAATAATACAAAATCACACTATCAATCAAACAAAAATAAAACGAAACAACAATAAACAACAAACTCATTCAAATAAAATGAACAGTGAATAAATGAAACCAGTATTTTTTAGGTTTTTTTTAGCAAATATTTAAAAGAACGTCTACTTTTGGTGAGTCTGATGCTAAAGGCAAGCTTATTCCAAGCAGAAGCCCTATAGAGAAAAATTTGAAGTTTTTTCAGATGTTTCTCAGCAGCACTTGACCAAATGACAGGACAGTACTCGAGTCGTGATAAAACAAGAGACCAAACTACTTTACTCATTACAGATGATGGAACATATGCACAAGATTACGAGTTACTGGAGTTAAGAGTTTACAAGGGATACTTGCAGGTCATGGCCATGAAAGCAGTGCCTCAGGGTGATGGGAGTGGGAGTTTCCCATTGTCTCTTAGAGGATTAATTACTAACACATATATTTCCATTACATGTGAAACAGACTGAAAATCCTAAACTCTGTTATGTTATTGTATTATACCTAACCGGAAAACCTTACACAGCAGCTGGAAATGCATTGTATGCGTATCTCTCAAGTGAGTGTACAAAGAACTTGAATTGATTCTTGTTGGTTTTAATCTTTGGACTGATTGGCTGTGGTCTGTTTGGTAGAGGATAGCCCTGCCCCAGGAGGACTTCATCAGGATCCGAACCATGACGTTTGACCAAGGTACTAGCATGATTTGATAGCCGACATCCATGCCATGATTTGTTCCTCCCTTTCATTACATTTAATTTGTGTTTTTCATTTGATTCTTCAGCTCTGTCCAGTCTCAAGACCATATGCGAGAACCAGAGGCCGTCAGAGATCCCGACCCGCGTGACTAGCAGACCCTAACCTGGTACCTGAAATACAGTATTGTGAATAATAAGCATGTATATTTATGTCTGTTGTCTGACACCCACCATAACACCCTGGTCTTCTCTTGAAGCAGTGAAGCGCAAATTTGAGGTCGGTTGGTCCGATACAGATAGAGTGAAGCATCAGCGACCTTCGAGCCCCCCCGCTGACCGCATGACGCAGACGCTGTTTCCAGTCTCTTGTCTTCACAGCCCATCAGGGAGCAATACTCCAGCAGCTACTGTACCACTCGTATCTCTGACCCATGAACCCAAAATGGGACCAGTCCCCAGTGCCCATAAACCTTTCAAGAGAGGCAACAGGCCCGTGATGAATAACGCTGCAGATATAGAGATGTTTTCAGAGGCTGGGGGTTGCTCGAAAGACGAGAGGAAACATGCAGTTAATCATGACCCTGGGCCCAAGGTCTCCCAAAGTACTGAGCATTGTAGACATGAATAGTCTCCAAAAGTCACCATCTCGTACTATCCAGGCCAACCCCCAGTTACAAGTTGTGCCGCCTGCCACCAACCCCCACGCTGAGATCCCTGCTGGGGCACTGCTTCCCCAGGAGGGCCTCGGCTTTCAGGGGAACTTGAGGCAAGGACATATCCAAACAGGGACTAACCACAATTCCAGACTGCAACAAATCAGAAACGGACATAACCGAAGGCTGCTTCAGATACTAATGGCGCCTTCCAGCTCTCCCCCTATTGTGAGCACTGAGCCATTAGCTGCCAACGTCAGTACAACGGCTTGCAGGGGCCGATCAGCAAGCACTCAAAACAACAGCCATACTCAGAATGTCACAGAGGAGACGCCAGGCATCCTTGGCTCTCAGGGCTACAGCACAGGACAGCCCGGCTACCCAACCACCCCTTACCATGCCAGCGGTTATTTGAGCCACCACCACCCCTCCATGCCTATGGTGGCTGACCCTCCCCGCTACCCTACACATATGAACCACATTGCCGTGGGTACGCACAGAGGAGGCCTGCACAACCAGGGTCTTCAGCAGCAACACTATGCTCACTACGTCTTGCCAAACCAGGCCCAGAGTATCGTCATGGCAAGGGGACTACCCCAATATTGGCCAAGCGTCACCCCAGCTACGGCCATGTCACACGGAGCGACGGCTCCATCCTATCACAGCGCAGCGTTCTCCGAAAGCGCTGCCAGCTATTCACAAGAGTTGCCAAACGCATTCAGAAACAACACGGCCATGTCTGACCCCGGCCAGCCTCAGGGTACCCCCAACCCACTGAACCTCCAGGGCTTTCATGCCACCACACACTATGATACATCTGCTACTGCCGCCGGAGTGATGGGCGCTGAGGGTCACCCTCAAGGCACGGCTGCCTTTCACTTCTCCAACAGTGCTGGCAATGGGACCAGCTAACAAGCCCAGTGTTTTCCTGTTGCTTGTGTTTTCCTGTTGCTGTAACTTGATTTAAAAAAGGCTTTAAAATTTTCTTGAAGCAAACTGTATTTGCATGTGTTTGAATATATTTAGTTGGTTTATAAATATTTTTTTACATTTGTGTGTGACTTCTTTAAAGTGTATGTAACCATTCACTCCTCATGGAGGAAATTCTCAAATAAATGACAAATAAAACCATGAGTTTATGTATAAAAGTTGAATTCACATTAAGGTACGACAGGTTATGTAATTTAATTCTAATGAAAATGTTGCAGGTAACTTAACATTCTAACTTGCCAGTGATTTCGTTGTAGTGTCTTCATACGATATTGCGTCTAGGACCAATGAGACTTCTAAATGCAAAAAAGCACACAATAGTTGCAGAAAATTAACCTTATCTAATGTATGCATAAACCAGTCTCCTCTGTTGCAGGGTGAGCCCAGAACACAGTTTCACAGAGCTATTTAAAATGTTCACATTAGCTTGGAATTGCTTGCTTCTTTTCAGATTTCTAAAATATTCTTTAATATGTCCATGCTTTAATCACCCCTCCCCGTAATGCAAATGTCCAGAGCTATTTAATCACCCCTCCCCGTAATGCAAATGTCCATGATCAACTCAGGGAAATGTTTACCTAAAGGACATAGTGTAAGGAAGCGTCATGCCTTCAGTTAAAAGTTTTTTGATTTTTTTTCTGAATTAATGACAAAAAAATTGACAACTTATTAATTCAGAAAAACAGCAACATTATAACCTGTTAAGATAGTGGCTCCATGGACCAGCTCAGTTTATGTAGATTTTGTCAATAAATAAACCAGATCATTGTAATCCTACAACCTGATCCTTTAAGAACATTATTTTATATATTGCAATATGGTAAGGAAATTACATTCCTGAATGCATCAAGCATCTGCAACTTATTTTTTAATTACGACCTTGTATGGGTCGATTGACATGCTAACTTCATCGTGGTCGAAGTTGTGAGACAGAACAGGATCTAGGCTACTTGTATCGTCTGTTTTACACATTACGCCACATCTGATGGAATTCCGATTTGCATCCGTGTTTACCAAGATTAACTGCGAACACTGACATAATTCACACATTCATACCAAGAGGCCACATATGTCCTTGGCAATTAGAGAGGCTTCTTTCTCACGCTAGCAAGGGATCCTGAGCCTAGGGAGGCGTCCGTGTCCTTGGCAATTAGAGAGGCTTCTTTCTCATCTTTTGCATCTTTTATCCTGAACCTAGGCCATACCCACCCAGCTTCGAGGTTAACCTGCCTCCGGACTACCACTGTATCCACGGGAGCGGCGGGGGGAGGAAGGTAGGGTCCCTTCCCCCCCCCCCCTCCTATGTAATACCACTAGGGAAATTGATCTGTTGTCCAATATGACCCATACCCGCAGTGACATGGTGGTTCTGCGGAGGAAAGATCCTCAGGGGGGCTCTCCCCGCAAATTTCACTGGATTATGCGCCGTAGCTCAATTGGTAATGCTCATCTACATCTTACCGGATAGTGTGAATGTGATGGATCTCAAAATATGGAAGGATAGGGACTTCCTAGATTTCACCCGCCAGAAACGGGTGCAGGTACCGGTCCCAGGGAGTTTTGATAAGAATGTATATATTGACGCCATAGGCGTGCCCCGAGGTGTCTCCGACGAACATAAGGCCTGTAATCAAATTTCATCAGTGTTTGAATCAGTCCTGTTTTTGTGGTCCACTATTAACAAAAATGTCGATTGGATAAATTACATATACTACAATCAGCAATGGTTTGTCAATTTTACCGAGGATGC
This sequence comes from Pollachius pollachius, assembly GCF_949987615.1. Lineage (NCBI taxonomy): Eukaryota > Metazoa > Chordata > Actinopteri > Gadiformes > Gadidae > Pollachius > Pollachius pollachius. Next base: position 19,406,732 of record NC_136946.1, on the reverse strand, counting down.
AGTCAAGGGACTATCAGAACAATTAGATGCCACCTCCCGGATGACCTATCAGAATAGGCTAGCCTTGGATATGTTACTGGAGGAGCAAGGATGGGTGTGCCAAATGATAGGGACGACATGTTGTACTTATCCCCAACATTACAGCTCCGGATGGGTCGGTGGCAAGGGCGCTGGCTGGATTCCTTAGGTTAGAATTGGCAGAGAACTCCGGTGTTAATGACCCTTTCACTGGATGGATGGAGAGTCTGTTTGATAGATGGAAGGGCCTGATCCAGTCGGTGCTTGTCGCGGGAATAGTGGCAGTGGCAGTAGCCGTGTTAGTTGTGGTCGGCTGCTGTTGCATTCCCTGCGCGTGAGGGCTACTGAATCGGCTGATCACCACAGCGGTGGGTGCCCCTGAGGCGCCAGGTCCGTCCAGGCTTACCTGGGGCCGAGTATGGCCCGGTAAGTTTGAACGAGGGTCCACTAGAGGGGCCCGACCTGATCTGGCTGGAGAACGTAGAATAATCCCCGGGGCACTGTTTTGCACAAGCACCCGTAGCTACAATATTCAAGATGCCTGGTCTAATTGAATTACAAATCATTATACAGCCGATGATGGGTCATGATTGATATTGCATAGTGTTGTTTGGTTGCGTAACATGGTGTTTCTGTATCACTACACTGATGATGGGACTGTTGAGTTTCTTGGGGGCGGATGGATACATGTTCCTACCTTCTGGTACGGGCGAGCTGACATGGACTACAGGGCCTGATGACAGCAAACAGGAGCAACGACTACGATGATGTCCAAACCCCACATACATACAGCGCACCAATTCATGAAGATCACCTGACTAGTTCAATATCTATGCATATCTGGAGGGAATTTTTGTGGTGTTGACTTTCAATGCATGCTAAAAGTGTAGGACTTTGTGTCACACATACGTAGATGTATTTGGTGTGGGTTTTTTTATGGTTAAACCTATATGTGTGCCTTTTTGGATCTATGGTTGATGATTGCATGACATATTTTTCATTACTGATTTACTGATGATGAATGGCGTATTTTTGATTATTAATTTAGTGATGATTGTGTGACTACTGATTTACTGATGATTGTATGACATGGTGATTGTATGTCTACTGTTTTGTTGTTGAGGCTTGCAGCCCACTGTGTATTCCATGTGACCCACCGACCTGCCTGATTTGTGCGGGTTGGTTGGTGGTGTTGATGATTGTTGCATGGTGATGTAGCCATTATGTTTCGCTTTATATTTTATACTTTTATATTGCTTGTAGGATGGTCATCTGTGATGACCAAGGAGGGAATTGTGACATAATTCACACATTCATACCAACAGGCCACATATGTCCTTGGCAATTAGAGAGGCTTCTTTCTCACGCTAGGAAGGGATGCTGAGCCTAGGGAGGTGAAGGGAAAAACGGTCTGTCTAGTTACTGGACCAGATGAAATGAGACGGAGAGGTAATAAAGTCTGTCGGCACGAGGACCTTGGATTTATTAAGTAAAGTGGCAACGGTTATACAGAGTCATAAGCGTGAGAAATCGAATATGTCTAAGTCCCTAATCAGCGCTGATGGTTCGTCCGGAGCTTCGCCTCCGTGGAAGGTCTGCTTCAGAAGAAGGTGAAGAGTCTCAGAGTGATACAGTCTTATGCTGTATCTCCTCGTGATGAGGTGTGTGCGTTTGAGATGTGTGTGGTTCTGGGGTGTGTTTTTACTTGACCTTGGCTCCCAGGCACTAGTGTATGCATGTATATCTTCTTGTGTTCCTGCTCATGGGGGAGAGCTTCAGAGCATCTCCTGTTGTGGTCCTCCCGTTCTTGAGGATGACTGGTGCATTGTCTGAGTGTCTACCATCTGCCGGGAGGAGAAATGGGGCCCTGGCTCCGGCCCTGACCTGACTATATTCTCATGTATGTGTTATGTGTTAAAAGTTGACTATATTATAAGGTGACTGCCATGTGATGTGCTCATTAAGCTAGGGTAGGAGTTAGCTATATTTATAATGTACATGTGATGTGCTCAGCAGGTTATTTTGCCCAACAGAGGCATCCGTGTCCTTGGCAATTAGAGAGGCTTCTTTCTCATCTTTTGCATCTTCTTTTATCCTGAGCCTAGGTAGGCGTCCAGCTCATACAGGAAGCCATTCATCATGTGCCTATTCTACAGATAAGAGAGGCCCAGTTATTCGAGAAACTCAGACGCTCAAGGCCACAAAAACAAGTTGCAATACCAACACATAGCCTCAAGAGATCAGCACAGAGTACACATACGGGTATCCAGGAGGCGGGAGTTCAGCACCATGCTTAGCCAATCAGAGCACATAACTGAGTCCACGCCTGTCCAGTATCAAAGTCACAACACATAGCCCAGGGAGCCAGAACGCTCCAGGTAACGCTGCCATCAGATGACATACTAAGCGTATCTCCACGCGTGCCTATACAATTCCCCTTGTTTTGCTTCATAGAGACTAGTCCAAACCTTTACCAAATAAAGTGAGTTACAAGTGATCCTGACTCGGCAACCTTTTTCCAAAAAGAACACAGCAACACAAACCATTTCAAATGAGGAATCATGAATACTTTAACATTATATTGAGCAATTATGATTAAGCATATAATTTCTTATACAGGTTAAAACATTCAGGTATTCTTTTTACTAACGTTCCTTATTGCATTTAAAATGGAGAACAAGTGACACTTGAGGAAGCTTCATTTGTAGACACTCACTTGCATTTGCCAAGTGAGTGTCTCCTCAATGACCGAAAGGAATTTGAATGGCTACAACATTGTGTCGAAAGTTATTCTATGTAGTGTTAGATTTCATCGTATTTCTAAGCTGTTTGTATAGACTCTGCGTTGTGTATTTTTTGTCGTAGTAATTCCTGAAGTTGAAACCAAGGCAGCCTGACAGGTTGGATCAGAGGATCGAATAGATGATATTTTACAGGATGTAATACACAAACCAACGTAGTAATATGGAAGAAATGAACCCCTACCTTTTATGGAAAACTATGATTATCAGGCCTATATATCATATAAATACATTAATAGTGGAAAGTATCTAAATCACCTCTCCAACATAGGGGAGGTTCGACACGGCGCCAGAGTCTGTTCCAAACTTATTTATGGTGTGCTGTCTGCAGGGGTCAAGGCGTCGGTGCACTGATGTCAACTTAAAGTCTAGACTAGCTGCAGATGTTAACAATATATCTCAAATTAATGCATTACTGACCGGTCCTACCATAAAAGGAGAACTAGTATGCATTCTCGGTGCAGCATACCATATTGGGAACAGCTTGGGGTGGGAATAAAAGAACAGGGGTCGTATACATCAAGCACTGCTTTGCAAGCTACTCAGCCTTGTTGTTGCTTGTTTACGGGTAACAATAAAGCCTTCTGTCTTTCTTGCTCCGGACTCCTCGATTCCTCATACTCTCTTATTTAGTTGAATTGATAGAATTCAGACTTTCTACCACAGTAGCTGTAAAAAAGGGTGTCATCTTTGGCAGCGTTGCCAACAGATGCAGTGTCTCCCTTGATAAGGTATATGACCCTGGCACCGGCCATTTGGTTCGTCCTTGTAGGGACAGAAACAAATGGAGGTTTGTTGGAAATAACACCTTGAATCAGTTGGAGAGGCACTGGCCTGACCTTACACTAAGAAGTGTGAAAAAAGGTATCATCAACACGTTTTATCTATAAAGCCTTCTTTCTAGAAATCATTCACTTTAGTCCTGCAAACTTCAACCATCATTGGTAAATAGTCAGTATCTCTTCTATATGAGACCAAAATCATGTTTATATTTGCATACTAATACAACTCCCAATATCTGACTCAAGGGTAAGCTGCCAAGGCATGACCCTAGGTCACCCCTCATACAAGTTTCCTATCTAGAGAAGATCTTTGATCCATTCAATCTCCTGGCCATGTTTATGTTGACCTAACAGCATTGATTCATCTATTGTCTTGAAACCTCTGGCTATAGGCAAAGAGGATGTTATCTATTGTATCTTCACATAGAGGTGTGTGTGTGCGCGCTTAGGATTCATGTTATTGACTCCTTTTTCTCTTATGTGTGTGAGAGAGTGAGAGCTTATAGAACTCGAGAAGATTTTGGTGCTGAATATGAGCATAAATTAAATGATTATGAAGAAGAGACAAAACACATCTTTATCAAAGAACAGAGCTGATTATAGCCTAGCAGAAGCAAGGTCAGGGAGGCCTGTGGGGGAAGGAAGTAAAGGCATTATCTTGCCTTGTGAATTTAATAGTGTTGAAAAGACACAGTCGTCAAAGGACTATAGTCTAATTGACCAACATGAACTCAGTTATTATAACCATCTGACGTTAACCCAAAGGTTGCTAGTTCGATCTCCGGCTCCCCCGGCCCGGTCCACATACTGACGTATTGTTGTCATTTGTTTGAACGTATAATTTATTGTCTGAGTAAAAATGTTTTTCATTGTGCCATCCATGTAACATCTTCATGGTAACTCATATTTGTGGTAGAGACTTTTGTTTTCTTGGGTTTTACTTAACTCAAGACTGTTTTTGTCCCACATGTAAACTACCTTAAGCCAGTGATTGTTATTTGACAATTTCATCTCATAAGCAGATGTGGTTTATTATGTCTGTTTTATATTGGTTTAATAATAAGGTAAAAAGTTGATTTTAATCAGAGTACCTAACTGCCTTACATCTGACATGACTGTAATGTTTAAGTTCTACTGAGAATCTGGAGAATGAGGATAAGTGTATTTTCATCAGTGGGGAACTGGGGTGGGGGATACAGGTGAAGTGTCTAATTCCTAGGCCCGTTGGGATTGGTCACTGCATGCAGGTGGAATCACACATTTTTGCAATTTAACATGAACCCTGATCCAAAGTTTGTTGCAAAAGAACTCAGGTATTGTTTTTTAATAACAATTAAGTCTTTATCTTACAAACTTGGGCTCTTTGACCTCTCTTAGTTTGTTTAGAATTGTATTTATCCTCGACTGGCCATAGCGGGAGAAGTGTGAAAATGAGATGAGGGTTTGAAATTATTTTTCCATTCATGCTTTGTCAACACCTGTGGGTTGAGGCGGAGGGGCAATTTAATAACACAACTCAGGTGGTGCCACTCTGGGTTTAATTAATATGCAAGGGTTGAGAAGGGAAGCCTTTTTTTATTGGGTTTGAGTAAAGTATTGAGAACCCTTTTGGCTAGCAACATGTCATGTTCCATGTGTAGTGGAAATTTCCCCAAAGCTTTGCTCTGACTCTGTGATATGATAAACCTCCTGTCTTTCGTGACCTGGACAGAGGAATTAGCTCAGCATTTGCCCGTCGCTAAATAGCAGGGCCATACTGCTCCCCTCGTTTTACTGTCTCACTTATGTAAACATGGCCTACAAGAGAAATGCCAAATCATTGACCAGGTCAATTGACCATTGACCTCATGTGTATGACATATGGTAGGTGTACTTCCTCCCTCGTCATGTAGGCGGCAGTGCTACATGTGATGCGTTCAAACTGAAGAAGAAGTGTCAAGCCCACAACTACAATTCTTTGTTAAACGTTGGATCATATCGGGAGTAGAACACACTGTAGTTAGAGTAAGTTGTTGGTTAGAAAAGCGTCCTCGTTCACCTTTCACCCTTCGTATTTTTATTTTTTTTAAGGACTTTCCTATAAGAACAGCCGCGAATGCAACCTCGTTTCGGTGAGTCAACCAGCCCCATGCCATACTGAGGAAGTTAATGCCTCTGTTTGTTTATCTCACGCTTTAGCCCATGACGGGTGATTTTATATAGGATAACAATATGTTCTGATGTACACTTCGTATAACGTTGACTTAATGACCGACGTTGTCGACTCGTTGTCTCCAGCCTAGACAGACGCTCTGCCCGATATCGTATTAAACCACTTAAACCGCAGATCTACCTGTCGGTGTTTCCTCGTCATAAAACAGTTTAACCTCACATCTTCCTGTTGGTGTGTTGAAGACTAGATTCTCGTATAGACGACTAGTCTTCATCACGAATCTGATGTTTGCTTCCTGTTCTCCGCCTGTGATCAGCGACCAGGAAACGAGAAGCTTTTTCGAACATAGGTTTTTAACGACAAATTGTAATAAGTAATGTGTATTGATCAAAACGATGTTGGATCTATATATTTTGTGTAATGCCATATATCCTCCAGTATATATTTTTCATCAATAAACATGTTACCAGTTTGTCTTTAAAAAACTATATTTGAAAAATCTACTCATTTCCTGATCGACCATATTTAGCTCTCTACGAAACTACTTAAGCTTGGCTCCTCAATTCCGGAAGCCATGTAGCATTTGAATGTTGGTTATTATGTTCACTAGTAATGCTTTCTTTCTCTTTCATTATTTAGTAATCATTAAATTAAAAATAAAAAATTGTTATTATGGGAAGACACTGTTCTGTTTGAAAGTGCTGTGGGAATGTGGATCATAATTGTCCTTCGTGCTATCACTGGAATGCCATATAAAGGCCTCACCAAGCCGATAAACTCAGGCCGAAAGCAATAAAACACAATCTTGTTGTTCAGTATAACCATACATGGTCATTGTTTTGTGAAACCAGAGGATGCTTGACAGGTGGTGTGATGGAAAAAACACCAATAAGCTTTGTTTCCTATTCCTTGTGTTGTCTAGCCACCCTACTTGTTCCTAGTGTTATCTAACATTAACCTTTGTGCCTGGGGTACACCGGTCGAAAGGGAGCAGGGATCCCTTTATGCATTCTTCTGCTTGATGACAACACAGGAAATTCTGTGCTTTAGTTAACCATTATCTGATTTGATCATTGACAATTGCAATGTGGGGAGGGGGTGAACCTGTTTAAATAGCTCTGTGAACCTTTATTCTGGGCGCACTTGTGGTAGAAAATAACCGAATTCTATCACTTCAACTAACTAAGAGAGCATAAGGAATCGAGGAGGCTGGAGCAAGTATGACATAAGACTTTATTGTTGAGCAAGCAACAACAAGGCCGAGTAGTTTGCAAAGCACTGCCGATCATAAGATCCCGGCCTCTTTTTATTCTCACACACCAAGCTATCCTCCATATGGTATGACCGCCCACAGCATGCAAACAAGATCAGCTTTTATGGTAAGGCCGGTCAGCCATACATTCCTTTAAAGTAAATGGTCAGCAACTGCAGCTAATTTAAACATTATGTTGACGTCAGTACACCTTGACCCCTTGATCCACTGGCAGATCACCAGAAATAGGTTTGGGGCAGACTCTGGCGTCGTGTCAAGTTCCACTTATAGAAAAACAGATGATTAGCTACTTTTCACTATTTATGTATCTATATGATATATAGGCCTGATAATACTCATCGTTAACATCAAGAGTAATGGTTAATTTCTCCCATACACTCTGCTAGAGAGGAGACTAGTGTATGCATACATTAAAATAGGTTAATGTTAATTGTCTACAACTATTGTGTGCTTTTTTTGCATTTAGAAGTCTCAATGGTCCTAGACGCAATATCTCAAAGAAATTGCCACAACAGTGGACAAAGAACCGACTCTGGGTTCCTTGTTACATCTACCTTGTACACATACCATTGAGAATATATTCACCATGGAACCCAAATGGCCCCTAAACCCATTGGGTAAATCAGAGAGCGTATGCTCACAAGAGCCAGCAGCTTCCAGTTACTAGGCAGAGCTCCAAACTTTGGAACAACAGAACAATTCCTGCAATATATTATGTTTTAAGAAATAATGGTTTCACAGAAAAGAATGTAATTGTTTCAGCTCCACCTAGGGGAGGAGCTTGTGTACAACAGGTGACCACCAATGATGACAACCTAGCTACTGGTAGAACCAACCCTAGAAGGGGCAAGGCTATTTGCAAAGTCCCTGATTGTGAAAACACCTCCAAGTGACTAGAGGAGTACATGGGTTGGAACAGAGGTCAGAATGGAGGGACAGCATTACAATTGATAAGAAAAAAGGGTTATTTTGAAGAATGTACTGTCGTGGATAAACACGCTTGAACAAAATACGAGAGATAGAGAAAGCCAAAGTTGGAAGAATGAAGTCTTTCTTATCTCTTGCAAAGAAGTAACAACAAATCATGAGTTGGTTTGCATAGGAACTCCTGTTTAAGATCAGGGTTCTGTGGTAGATAAACTGCATTTAACACTTCAACAAAATAAGATAGTTCGAGAAGACTGAAGCATGAAAGATAAAGACTTTATTATTACTCGCGAGCAAGTAAGAAGAGAGCCGAGGATGGTTTGACAAAGAACTGAAGAGCCACTGCTGGGCCCCTACCTATATCTTCAATCTGCACGTACGCCATCCATACGTCATTACCTCATCCCATATATTCCCTTAAGTGGAGATTGACTGTATCTCTGGGCCCGCAACTTTGGCCTCCACCATTATTTGCGCTATAGTATCTATATACTGTATATTAAACATGTCAAGCTCTGGGTTGTTCCAAAAGCCACTGTACTCGTTCACCTCGACAGCATTAATGGTGGAATCCTACAACTGTGCTTTGGGAAGAGTGGTACTCTTTACTCAATGTTTCTCCACACTTATTAGCTTCATGTAACGTGTAGGCATGATAATAATTACATATTGTCATTGAATGTAAGACTACATTTCTGCCATAGTTCAGGTTGTATTGCCAAAAGGTGTGGATTCCACCTGCAACACCCTATGCAACGGGCCTAGGAATAAGGCACTTCACCTGTGTCCCCCACCCCTGTTCCCCACTAATGAAAGAATATACTTACTGATCATCCTTCTCCTCATCCTCCTTTATTTTTAAACCAATATAAAACAAAAGTAATAAACCACATGTGTTTATTGGCAACAATACCTCAGTATTTGATTGTGTAATACATTCATAAGAAGGCAGTGTTTGACTCTAACTGTAGCATAACTAGTAAACCTTAACATACAAGTCATAAACAAGTCAGTATATGTAACATGAGAGAAAGACCGCAAGGGGCTCCTTTCCTCTTTGTGTCATAAAGCCCTCCCTGTCTCCTCCTCTCTGGATGACATAAGCCTCATATAGAGGGGATTTCAGTTTTTAGGGGCTAACTTGAAGTCAGCGATCCATCCACGGTTCATCACAGGGGTGTTAATGAGTGATGCGTCACGTGATTCTCTCTCGGAATGTGTGCCTTTGTTGACTTTGCTTTTTACACACTGATTCAGTCATGTAGGCAAGATAATAATTATATTTCCTCCGTATATTACATCACCCATACCATCCAACCCCAACCCAATGACCACGCTGGCTAATTGGTCATTTGTTCTGCCCGACATCTCTTAAAATAGTTGATTTCTAGTTCTACATGAATATCCTCCTTATCTGAGGATATTCCAGGCATCCTTCTGGACGTCCTGACTTGTTCGTCTTGGCATTGTTCACTGTTCACTGTGTGTACGCTTCAACACATTTGGCTCCCAGGTTTGGTTTTCTGCTTTGCTTGACCTCCTCTACCGTGGTCCCCAGAACACTGACCACTTCAGTACCATAATTTCATTTATTCCCATCAATCAGATTTCCCAGCCCACTGATCGACTTCAAAACCCAGCGAAGAGACTCTTGGTAGACGGCATGCAGCCAGAATGGACAGGTAAAGGCGAGTCTCCCTGGGTCTTTTAAGCATTGAATAACGGGCTCTTGTAAATGGTTTGATTGTAGTAATTTTGTATCTTTCGGGTCTACAAGCCCTGTTGTACATTCAATATCCAATTAATTGTGTGCTCCTCATTTAAATCGTGTGTGTGTGTGTGTGTGTGTGTGTGTGTGTGTGTGTGTGTGTGTGTGTGTGTGTGTGTGTGTGTGTGTGTGTGTGTGTGTGGGGGGGGGGGGGAATGAGAAAAAGAAAAAAAGAATGAGGTCAGCTGGATATAGTGAGATACAGCTTTAGTGGTCAACTAAGTAAACATGAAGGAGGCGCTCCCTTCAGAGGACTGTCTGCTTAGAATCCCTAGGTGTACATGATTTAGAGTGAAAAGCATCAAAAGGTGTACAAACATGTACACCTTGAACCAACCTTTCTCATTAAACCCACTTGTTGTTTGGTGGCGTGTCTCAGGTTCAGGGCCGCCTAACGAAAGCCTGCTCTACCAATCCCTGAAGCCCTATCTGGACAACCCGACCAGAAAACAGCCCATCATCGGTCTGTACCCTCACATCTCCTTTAACTGTGCTGTTCTTTCTTAAGGGTTCTCATTGAGATTCAACACGTGCATTTCAATGAGGGACCACCATGCTAAGTACCTTACTGTGTGTGTGTGTGTGTGTGTGTGTGTGTGTGTTCTTGCATCATGCAGGCCTCGACAGTGTCACAGAATGCGTGAAGGTGGGCTCATGCAGTCAGGAGGCCCTCTACCTGTGCGAGGTGTGCCAGAGTCGCATGAAAAGGTCAGACGTCCGGAACCACATCATGGGGTCTCTCCACAGATACCGCTACATTGTGAGTAGGAGGAGCCTGTGGGTGGGGGGGGTGTTGTCTTTACGATAACCTTACATAAGGCCACAGCCTTTCTAGACCATCTCACATCTGCAGGACCTAGCTAGGAGTCTTCATAGGACAGGACTACCGAAGGCACAGCCTGGCCCAGGCTACATCTCCTGGCTACAAAGATTGAGTCTAAACTAGACTGAAAAATGTGTCTGTGGTCCGACAGCTGTTGGCACCTTAGGATATTAACTCGGAGGTGTAATTTGAACCGTGTCTGATGATTCACTCCGGCTGTCCCGCAGGGCTTCGGCTAGACCGGTGAGGACAAAGGTGATTTGGTTGTCCTTTTGTAACAAAGGGACAAACAGAGGGACCCTTTGGTCGCATTGACCGAAATGAAGTGCTTTGGTTTGTTGACTTTCTGTGTAAGATCCCCTCTCACTGGGCTTGATTCTGACAGAATGCCCGGCACCCTGACCTGGCGGTAGGGTGGGGCCAGACGGTGGACGTCTCCAAGCTGGCCTGGCCCCTGATGGAGATGGCCAGCGTGCTGGAGAAGAGGGATGGACCGGGCATCGTGAAGGTTGGTGTTAAAGTGGTAGAATTAGAAGTGGTAGAATATATTTTTTATGTTATTGGAATTAAGGTCCAGGCTTTCCAGCATTACAGTAGACTTTGTTAATGCCTTTTTGCTATTTTAAACTGATGATGGGCAATCAACTCCACTCAAAGAAAAAAAGGAAAATAAAATGATTGGCTGTTGGCTCAACGACCCAGCCGTAACCCCTATACCTTTCAACACCCTAAATAGAGATAATTTTTTACACTATTTATATTTTCTACGTTTTGCTGTCCCTCTGTACTTCAGGTGCTGCAGTTGGATGCCTTTACTTTCAAGGAGATGGGACAGAAAAGTGCGGCAAGTGGTCAGTGTCAGGAAGCCTTCTAGAAGCTTCCACCCATTCCTCGACAGCTCACCCTCCTCCCGCTATAAACGTGATGGAAACTTCACTGTGGAATTCCACAATAATGTAGACGTTTGGCTCCACCTCTCCCCCTCCACAGCGGTATCTCAGATGGATGCAATCAGGTGTGAGCGGACGGGTGAGAGAAGGTCTCCTCACCCATCGGAGCTCACACAGACCCATGTCGATAACGGCGCGGTCCAACTGGACTCGCGTCGAGTCAAGTCGTCCCCGAAGAAGTGCCCGGTCAAGTCCCGGAACGCCGCAGTACAGCACCCCAAGTCCAGTGTCCCATCACAGACGAACAAAGCTATGTCCGACGCGGACACGACTACTTTGAAGTTGCCTCTTGCAAAGTCAGCCGAGCCTTTTGTCCAATCGGAGAGCAGGGGCCACATCCTGGACGGCCACACGGTTATTGGTGAGCCAAGTTGCATGATGACAAAGTATACGCAGTCACTATGAAGGACAGCGTTACACTAGTAACTCACCTTTTTTATTTATTTTTTTACCTGTGCACATACAAACTCGATGACTTGTAATGGATGCTGCTGTGAAATCCCCCTAAATGATTTCATCAGTGATGTAGCGCAGCAGCAGAACAAGTAGTGAAGTGAAGGCGGGTGCTTGTGTTCCCTACAGGTCTGGACTGTGTGGTGGAGTGTAGGAGGAAGGACGATGGCAGCCCGTCCTGCTTCTTGTGTCAATGCTGCCGCGTCAAGTCCGACCCAGACGACTTCATTGCTCACCTGACTAGTCCCTCGCATATCTCCAACTACCTGGTCGGTTTACATTACCATTCAAAAGTTTGGTGTCACCCACAAATCTCGTGTTTTCAATGAAAACTCCCACTTAAATTCAACAGTTTTCAACTGTGCTAACATAATTGTACAAGGGTTTTCTAATCATCCCTTAGCCTTTTAACACGAAAAGATAAACAATGTACAATTAGAACACAGGAGTGATGGTTGCTGGAAATGGGCCTCTGTACACATATGTAGATATTCCACTCAAAACCAGCTGTTTCCTGCTACAATAGTCATTTACCACATTAACAATGTCTAGACTGATTAATTTAATGTTATCTTTATTGAAAAGAAAAGGGCTTTTCTTTAAAAAATAAGGACGTTTCTAAGTGACCCCAAACTTTTGAACGGTAGTGTATGTTCCCTTCCCTGTATCACAGCAAAAGCTTGACTCGCAACTATGATCATCTCTCAGCCGTTTCCCTGGTCTTATCACGTTGTGAAACTGAACACTCCCGTGACAGTTTGGGGGGGGGGGGGGGGGAGAGTGGCGTCAAGGCCATGTAGTGATAACATGGCTAGATGAGCCATAAGGAGGAGGCCTCACTTTCACACTGATGAACCAAAGTGACCTTGGTCGAAATGTCCATGTCCATTAAACGTAGTACAAGGGCCAACCCAGTGGTTAAAAGCAGTTTACTAAAAAAAACCTCTTTATTTGATTAAAGAGGTTATGTTAAAATATTCCTCTGCAGTGTCCAATGATTACCTATTTCTTTTATGTAGATGGAGGTTTACCCTGAATGTGTGGAGGCAATGATGGGAGGCCTGAATGGTGAGAAGGAGCTCCTGCAGTCAGTGGCCCTGAGGGTGGAAAATATAGAGGGGAGAGGAGAGTACAAGGTATCATCACCATCATCATGTTGGGTCATTCTGATTCACCCACTCACTGTGTGTGAACAGCAAGGGTCCGTCCTAACCCATTCAGACAGGTTTATTGACCGATAAATTCCTTCTTTGGGAACAATATCATGTACCACAGGTTTTGGAGTGGCCAACACATCTGTGTGATCAACTGAGTGATAAGACCTACCACTGGTGTAAGTACCAATGCCTCCTCACCCGGCCTGTCCTTTCATGGGGAATACAGCAACGTCATTCCGTCCTGTCGTTCCAACGCACTTCGTCTCTCCACAAGAAGATCCTTGTTATAGAGTTGGCTTGGAAGTCGTTTACACCTTTCCCTTGCGTGTTGAATATTGTGTCGTGTGCTCTGATGATCTGTTATTCAGCTGCAAATTCATTTAAATTGAACGGACCCTTCCACCAAGCCTGCAGGGCCTAACATCCCACTCCTCTCTTTGTGTTTTCTCCCTTATCCTCTTAACGAATGTGATCTGTATGCGGATGCGTTCTCTCGCTTTTGCATTTTGTCTGCATTTTTCTAGGCATACAAATATTCTCTGACAGCGAGGAGTCGACTAGCGCTGCTCGGCAGAAGAATACTATTAGCTTAAAAGGTTTAGACGCTTTCCACCAACTGACGACCCGGAAGGATGCCACCGAGGCCGGGTCAGAGCGGGCGGCCAAGAAGCGGAGGACCAGGAAGGAAACCGATCCAGTTTTCAAGGTAAGCATGCCGATGTCTGAAGGTGCGTTCGTTTTGGAGAGGGCGTCTTTCAGCCTGCCCAACTCGGCCGCTGTCAGCACACCGTCCAGGCCACAGTCCAGCCCAACGTCCAGCACACCGCCGGGCACCCTGGCCCTGGAGCCCCGGGCCCTAGAGCCCCTGGCACGGGAGCCCCTGGCACAGGAGCCCCTGGCACAGGAGCCCCTGGCATCGTGGTCAAACGTGGACTTTAGCCCGCTGACAATTACGTTGTTTGAGACGCCACACTTGCCGCTCACAGACTCACCGCCGCGCCAGATTGAAGTCCGATGCACAGACGTGGAGGAGACCATCCCTGTCGTCATCGGACGCCGAGCGCAGACGGAGTTTGTCCCAGGTTGGGCCCTCCCGACACAGGGCAGCAGAGCTGAAACGTACAAACCAAGTCCCTCACAAGACTGCTTTTACCCTCAGCCTTACCCTCAGGAGAATCTGCAGTTCATTGCTGATGCACAGACATATTTGCTCCAACACAACCCCCCACAGGCTTCTGGCGCTCGGCCCCCTGCAGACGGCATTAGCCACCCTGGCTCCAGCCTTACGGGGGCTGGTGTTGTGACCCCAAGGACTCTGTCCTCCCGCCCGCTCCCCGTATTTCATGACGACCAACCAGAAATGAGCCTTGTCGGCCCAAAGCCTACCGTCACTTTTTACTACTGCACCCCTGGAGGCCAGCGGCGGTCCTAAGTTAGGATTTATTTTTTGGTGTTTTTTCAGGTTCAGGAAATATGGTTTGGCTAAGGACAATGGGATATTGGCCATAACGATTTACAATGCAAAGTAGAAGGGATTGTCATCACATGTGTCCCTGTTCAAACACTTGTTTTTTTATTTCTTCAAAGAACAAAGGGTATATAAACACAAGGGCTTGTGATACAAAATATATTGTTGAAATAAGTATTATCTTTGTTACCAGATCTCAATTCTTCTTTACCATTTATATTCAATGATAATCTTTTGAAGACTCAAATGAAAAAAAAATCACTTTACACACTGTATAAGCTGTTAATATTACTGTTAGTGTTACTTTTTGACAAGTTTATGTGTGTGAAAAACATTTTTATTTTATTTTTATAAATGATTGATATCCTGTTAATTATTTTACCCAAATGTTGATCCAAAATCGCCACAAGTCAATGTTGGGTGAACAAAATAAAATAAACTTTTTGGAACAGCTGTCCTATGGTCCTTTTCTTTAGAATCTGGTTTCAACCTGTTTTATGGTTTCAATGTAGTTCTGATTTGCTGAGACAAATGAAATGGTATCATAAAAATATGTCTACATCAGACAGTTGGAACGCCCCCTCCTGCATATTGGTGAGAGGTGTTCTGACTAGTGATGGTTCCTGCAACCACAAGATGGCGCCCATGCTACATCGGCAGCAGTTCATTTCATTGAAAATAAATACCCTAATAAACGAGATAAATATTGAACACTTGCATTTAGAATATCATATGTTCTGAAGGTTTTATGGATAGGTGCCCTGGTGAGATTGGAAGGGTATTCTGGGTCAGTTGAGCAAATATAGGGACCCCAGTCTTAGGGAGTGAGAGAATGTTGGAATTCCATGAATGTTGTACAAGTTATTTGAAATTCTTCCAGGCTCTTAAACAACATGATTTGTTGGATAATTTTATCTGGCATGTTTCTAAGGCATCTGACTAACACACAACACCATATATATTTTATACCACCAGGTATGATTGTGATTAGCCGTTACAAGCCGTTTTGAAAATCTGCCTCTATTGACATCCACCTAGATCCAAATAAATACATGTTGGGATCCATTGGGGTTTTATGTGGCATCAGGATCTTCTAATGTGCCTTTACATCCCCCCATAGGAACTCATGGGCCTATACATCCCCAAAATAGGAACTTATAATGGGCCTATAGATCCCCAAATTTTGTTTTTGAGCTTTAACAAATCCTTAGCAAGAAAGGGCTTTAGCAGACGCCTTAATCTCGCGCACTTCACAAGAGACAACCAATCCACCTGTCAACGCACACCTATAACCTAACGCGCGTGCGCGCACACACACACACAAAGACAAAATAATTCACTTATCTAAGGGTAAATAGCTAAATCATAATTGTGAACAATGGGAATATTTTCCTGACAGATGCAGCAAATTAACAGGCTTATCTTAAGGCCTTTGTATGGCCCCACTTTCCCGTAACACAATGACCATTCAGACGCTTCGACGCAGTCGTGAACCTTTATGGTTCTGCGTCGGGTTTTAGTAAGCGGACCAATCACAACCCTTGATGCGGCGTCGCATCGACGGAATGTTACAATTTTTGGGAGGCGCACGTCCGGCCCTTGAGGTGGACCCAAGGGGGGTCCGCAAGGACGTAAGGGGTCCGTAACCCCCTTGCGTTGCGTGAACGTGGAAACATAAAGAGCCCTTTAGATGGGTCTATGATCGAGGTTATAGACTTAATCGAAGATGAGATGCATACACCCTGCAGAATGCAACCCATTGTTGCATTGTCGACAGTAAATAAACGTAAGCACTCCTCTTCCGCATTGTTTCTGCTGTGCAAGTAAACCTCGTTCACAGGCTTTCTCTGACGGGTAGACACGAACGGCATTCTCCAAATGAGCTTGATTGGCGAGAGAGAGGGCGGGCCTTTTGGTTAAATGGGTTTGTTTAAGTGGGGAGAGGGAGGGACTTCTTATAGAGGGATATTCGTTTCCGTAACACGTTTCGGATATTGCTTTGTCAAAAATGTCTTAAAAACTCTATAATTATTACACTACTCCTTATTCGGATCAAGTTCCAATTATTTTTGCTCCAGGGACTGTTAACTGGCGCACACAGTTCATAGGAAGTAAAATACCGGAACTTGCGTTGAGGCCTCCCGGGATAACGCCATAATCCAGGATCCTCACTTCACCCAGTATGCAATGCAAGGCAGCAGGGACGCTAACACGATTACACCGAGCAGAGGCAGTGCTTGAACTGCTAGTTATTTGCTAGCTGACATAAAGCTCGCAGTGCAGCAAAAGGAGGCAGAAATAAACAATAACTAATCGAGTTTGTACACCTCGGAGACGCATAAACGCTGTAGCTCCACCAGCCTCCGGTAACCTGGTCTTTTTTCGTCGAAATGTCAGCTTTTTCCGAGGCTGCTCTAGAGAAGAAACTATCGGAGCTTAGCAACTCTCAGCAAAGTGTGCAGACCCTGTCACTGTGGCTCATACACCACAGAAAACACTCCCAAACTATTGTCACCGTCTGGCTCAACGAACTTAAAAAAGGTACAGTGAACGTTACTGTTTGTTTTGGTGCATGCGCCTACTCTTTTGAGCAACAACAACCCTTTCGGACTGTCCACCTGGTGCTCTGGTGTACTTTCACAAGTTAGCTCACTTGGCTAGGTAGCATTGTGCTAGTGGGTCTGTGGTCTGGTGTGTTTTTAAATGTTTTGGTTACCGAGCGTTGATTTCCTTAACACCTAATATTTGCATGCATGCAAAAAGATTATCTCTACGGTAGTTAGTCGTAATCGTGTTTGGTCAGCGGGTTGAAGATCGAAAAGGCAAATACAAGCTTATTGTTTACAATGATATATTCATGTCAGCTCCAGTTTATTAAGGTGTTGTTTGCATTTAAGTCGGTCCCTAACGTCTCCCTGCTTAGGGTTTGGAGTAGTACATGTTCGGTTATATTCCGATCTGTGCAATAAGATGTGTTTCCTTTACTTCACTATTAAAAGGGTATTGTTTGGTTAATTCCCAATTCTTACGTGATAATATTCTTACGCCGAAATATAGTAATATTTCGGCGTTTGGGTTTCCTATTTTTCCGATTTACGGGGTAATATAGATACAAATGGCACGTCCGATATAAAGGTAGGTTATAGCGAATACATGAATCAGACTTCTTCTCAGCTCATAAATACAAGCATGCGAACGTATCTGCTATCTCTCTCTCCCCCCCCAACATACATCACATTACCAATTAAGTATTGCTTCATCACCATCCACTCATTCTAAAGTTAAATTATGGACATAAAGCATCACACTATATGATTTAAAGAGAATAATACATCTTTGTAATTGCATAAATTAAAATTACTTCTCAAACAAACGAATCAGGTATCATAGAATGAACACATTGTTAAATATTACCAACTAGTAACATTCAAGGGACTCATTTGGTTATCAATAGACTTTCTCACACCTAATCTCTTGGGATGTTTGTAATTGGTCCCTGAGATTGTTGGCTTCTAATTTTTTGGGGCTTGGGTTAACCCTTAATATCTCTGCACCTGCACACATGTGCTCGCCTACATCAACATAGTTTCTCTCAGCACCACAGCTTCAAATTTCCTAAGGGAAACCCTGATCTTTAAGAATCCTTATACCTGGTATAGTAATTGTTAGAAATATATATTTAAATATAATATTATATAATATAAATATATTTTAGATATATTAGCCAATCATCAATATTCTTCTATTTGTATAGCTTTTAATCACAGATACAATCTCAAAGGGCTTTACAGGCCATATGCCCCTATATTTGGGTTGGGTTGGTCTGGTCTGGTTGCTTTGAGAATGTTTGTGATATTTGTAAAACCAGGGTTACCAGGGTTTCACAAACCTTGCCTAAATTATCAGACCGTGCCCACGTCAAAACACAAATAAAAAGAACAAAAGCCTTTACTTTAATCACAGTGAGCAAGGTAGAACGAACCATGTGCACTGGGTGGGTTCTTCTTAAGGATTGGTAAATGTTTCTGCAGTGTCATGACACAAGTGCATCTTTTGTAGCAAATGCTCTCCAGAAATGAACTGCTCTGCCAATTTAAATCACTCATTAGCCGGGGGGGTTTTGTGTGTGTGTGTGTGTGTGTGTGTGTGTGCGTGTACAGCTCAGGTGTCACGCAAGCTGACCTTTGTCTATCTGGCCAACGATGTCATCCAGAACAGCAAGAGGAAAGGACCAGAGTTCACCCAGGACTTTGCACCCATCATCGTGGATGCCTTCAAACATGTGTCCAGGTGGGCTGAACCGGCACACACACCCTGGTTGCATGATGGGGTCTTGAGTCTTCCTTTTCAACATATACACAGAATGCATCTTTGTTTGCAGCATGGCAGGAAAATATGACATGTTTGTTATAAGTCCTATAGTCGTCCTGGAACGTCTACCGTGTCCTACTCAGACTCCATTGTACCTGATGGTGACGCTGGGTTTCCCTCTCTGTGCAGGGAAGGAGAGGAGAGCTTTAAGAAGCAGCTTGGCCGGGTGCTGTCTATCTGGCAGGAGAGGGCCGTGTATGAGAACAGTCTCCTGGACCAGCTGTCGCAAGTCCTATGTAAGGACACTCACACACACTCACTCTTAATTTTGTATGATACTTTCTTATTCATTTAAACAAATTTTCCCTCTTTGACTGGTCTTGCAGACGGAGAGAAAAAGGCTAAGAAGAGGTCCTATGAAAAGATCCAGATGGACGAGGAGGACAACTTTGCTTCCCAGAGCTCTCCTACAGAAGAGCCCCCACAGGTGCCTTGCGACTCCACACTTCCTCCAGTTATCAGACAGTACTTATTTATGTACAGCGAGTGTGGTGAGTAAATGCTTGGTTAGCGTCACTACAAAGACATAAATAATAGACAAAATTAAATGTACATTCTAGAACAAAGTACTCTGCTCTACAGGATCGAAGACACTGAATAAATGATTATGTTTAAAAGTTCCTAATTCAGATTAATGAATTAATGAAGACATTTATTGTGCCTGCACTACATGTCATTTAATGTGTATTTTTTGGCTGTCACGGACGACTAATCTCTATCACACAGCAACGCAGCACTATAAAACTGGACTTGCACTTGAAAAAAAAGTGGTTCTAAAAGGGACAAGGGCACACAGGAGTATAAAGAAATAACTTATGCAAGTGTAAAATTGGGCAATCAGTACATTTATTATGTAATATATATATATATATATATATATATATATATATATATATATATATATATATATATATATATATATATATATATATATATATATATATATATATATATATATATATATATATATATATATATATATATTAAGTCTGAGGTTTAAGATGTGCTGTTGACTTCCTCCTCTAGTCATATACCAATAGATATCATCCTCTTCCTTTCTGCTCAATTATTTTGCAAATAGGAAACCAAAATATAGTATTTTCTGACAACCTTGCATCTGTTGATAGATCAGACGAAACAGGTTGAATCTGCAATTCATTTTGGCACGATCTTGGTTGATAAAATGCCCCGTAAAACCAGTGCTACTTACTCGTACATTAGGCCACACAGAACAAACAAAGCGTTGTTGGTGGGGTTGTGTTGAGTAAAACGACATGTCTCTACACGGTCTCAGACGGCGGAGTTGATCCGGGCGCTGCAGGAGCTGGAGAACGCCGCCTCTGGAGACTCGGCCCTGCGGAAACGCATCTCATCGCTGCCGGCCGAGGTGCAGGACGCCTCCTTGCTCCACAGGATCACGGGTAGGACACCTGATGATGATGATGATAATGATGATGATGATGACCCTGACGCTGCACTCACACCGGGGTCACTGCCAGCTGTTCCCGACCTCACAATTCATTCAGGGGGGGAATGGGGGCGCTGGCTGCGCTGAATACCTCGTCACCGGTTTGGTCTATTTGTCTTACAGCATCAGGGGCATTTGATATAAAGAAGTACCCCTTTGCTTATCTTTTAATGTGGGTTTTAATTAAACATTCAATTTTTTATTTTTCAAGGTTTCTTTTAATGTGTTGCTAGTTCAGTGTTCTCCTGTCAAGTCGATTTGCATCGCATGCATTCGTGTTATTTGCATATTTCACCTTGGATCGCTTAAAGCATACAATTGTTTACTAAATATGCTTACAAATACACATTTATTCACCTGAAAATGGAAAGGAAGTACATTTCTTGTCAGGGGCCAGGGAGAGTTGTAGCAGCATCGTGGTGATTGTTTTGTTAGTTAAGTCATTAATTGATTCATCTTGGAATCTGGTGCTTGGAAAAAACGATTGGGATCTCCTACCTTTTCCAATGTTACACTAAACCACCTGACCTAGCATAGGAAGCCACACAGGAGGTGACCCAACTTTTTCAATATCTCTGAAAGTATGGACCACTACTTTACCACGAGGTGTGTATGCCTGATTGATGGTACAGTCCACTGGCTAGGATGATCTATCTATCTCTCACATGTCTGGGTGGAAACTGCCATGTGTGGTTTGAAATTGTTGGTTTTGAAGCGAGTAACACCTAGTGATCAAACAGGGACCCTGTTATACTTTTAGACAAAGCAGGCTGCCAGACAAACAGCAATGGCCACTAACTTGGGAAAGGGGTTCACTAATGGGATCATCCCCTTTTTTTAAATGTAGTGACCAAAGCCGTTTGCTGCTACTCTGTGGTGCGTGCGTTACAGACAAAGAGTCGGGGGACCGGCTCTCTGGGCTGGTGGAGGAGGCCTGCATGCTGCTGGCTGACTACAGCGGCCGCCTGGCTGCCGAGGTGGATGACCGGAGGCAGCTGATGCGTACGCTCACGCTCTTCCTGCACAGCCAGAAGGACGGCCTGGCTCAGAACGAGCAGAAACTAGAAGTGCGTAAACTCATCCCTGCCCCACACTGTGTGTGTGTGTGTGTGTGTGTGTGTGTGTGTGTGTGTCCTCTTTCTTATCTTATCATTTCATCTGATTTCATCTAGTCTGACCACCCTTTTATTTCTATTGTATCGACTGTAGTCAGATAGTGCACGTGTTGGTCAATAGTGCTATATAGCTGTGTGAGCGGACTGTGAAGGGGATTGGATTAGGTGGCTAAGCAATGCAACCTGAGATTTATGGTGGAGGAGATTGAGGGTGGGTGCTCTCTCCGGTCAAACCAGTTTGGGTATCGCCTCACTACTGAGCCGTTCAGCCCCAATCCATTCTCTGTAATGTAACTCCTTGTTTTCAGATCCATCCCACGTGGTAAGTAGAGGCCAATGCGCAAACTGCAGGGTTTTTTGCCTAACGTTTAGGGGCGCATGGCTTCTGCTCTCCCACTGACCGTCTTCTGAGTGTTTTAACCTGTCCAGCCCTTCGTCCACAGAAAGAGGAGCGCACCAACCTGACACTGTTTCTTCAGTTAATACCTAATTCCCATGTATTCACCAGAATAATAATAAAAACGGGAGATAAAAAAAATAAAAACATTTTTGTGAGTGCTGTTATTTTGCTTTGGCATTTTTTATGCATATGGTATAAGCGCATGGTAAACATCCCTACATGCAGTTACTTTCCCTTTTGATGATTAATTAATTTGCCGCTTGGCAAGAAACCTGTAATGGAAGGAAAAAGTTGGATCCTTAAAGGGGATGGATAGGAGTCTTTGGACCCTGGAACATGCATATCTTGTATTCTAAATAACTCCAATGGTTCATAATAGTCTAAAGCTCTACAGGATTTGATGACACTGAATAAATTATTATATTTACAACACAAGTTCATAATTCAGCTGAACCTTTCTGAGCCCGTAGATTGAAGACGTTTATTGTGCCTGCACTACACATCATTTAATGTATATTATTTGGTTGTCATGGGTGACTAATCTTTATCACAAAGCAACACAGCACTATAAAACTGGACTTGCACTTGAAATAAAAGTGGATCTAAAAGAGACAAGGGCACACAAGAGTATAAAGAAACTACTTCTGCAAGTGTAAAATCGGCCAATCAGTACATTTATTACGTAATATATTCAGTATGAGGTTTAAGATGTGCTGTTGACTTCCGTCTAGTAATATACCAATAGATCAAATCCTCCAATTATTTTGCAAATAAACCAAAATATATTATTTTCTGATAACCTCAGATCTGTTGATTGATCAGAATAAACTGGTTGAACCTGCAATTCAATTTGGCACAATCTTGGTTGGTAAAATACTTCGTAAAACAGGTCCTACTTACTTATACGTTGGGCCACAACAGCTTATTAAAACACAAAATAAGCATTCATATATGACCCCTGGTAATAATTGTTTAATACACTTTATTGTTACTCTGTGTTCATGCTGGTGCACTTCCATTTGGCACCCAACATTAGAAATGACTAGAAACCAAAAATATGTGTCAACATTCACCTATGACCCTTTTTGAAAGCTAATGCAATGTTTTTCATTCTCCACTTTTCAGGAATATAAACGCAAGTTGGCACGGGTAACCCAGGTCCGGAAGGAGCTACGGTCTCGTCTTAGCAACCTCCCAGGAACTCGCTGAAAGTCCACCACAAACTGCTGTCCTCAAACCCCCCTGTGTATTTCGACCTATCCATGTCACACTCCCTGATCGAATCACCTCCCTGTTATCAATGTTTAATATTCTCCACATTCCCTCTGTCCTCCCCTCTTCTCGTCAGGGATACCTGGGCTCTTCTTTCCAAATCACAATGAGAGAAAGGCCTATACATCAAGTCAGAGGGTTTCCTTCCACTTCCCAGCTGTTTTTTCCCCTTTAAGTAATACATAAGTAACTGTTAATACTTCAGAGGTCTGCCTCCTACCTTTAAGACCTTTTGTAGGATTCTGATTGAGTTTAACCTTGTTTGGTCCCAAGTGAGGGTGGCTTCCTTGAGATGCTGAAAATGATGGCGTTAAGATATTTTTGTATTTATTGTTCCATTCTATGACTTGCCCAATGTTGTGTGTGTATGCGTTAATTCAAGAGTTTCAGTATTTTTCCAGTTGGGATCATATGTTGCATTCATAAGTTGCTCATGGTTGATTAAGAGTGATGTGGTGGTTAGACATAGGGGTCGGGGAGTCTGGTTTTATACAACATGAAAAAGGCCTTCAAAAGATTGATTAACTTGGATTAACTTGGATGAAGTGCTCTGGAAGGAAATAAATGTCTCGGATTATATTTTACACAAAAAACTGGGAGGAGTGTGTTTGCATTGTATATATTATTCAAAGTTGCTTGTAAATCCCAACTTGATTTACTTGTTAGTCTGTATGATTTGTGTCCCATCTTGACATGCATGCTGTGAGTTTATTATGAGGAAATGAGGCTCTTCCGATCTTCATAGGTTGAAAGCCAGTAACTGTAGTTGCTATAACCTCCACTGTGGTGAAATAATTAAGGAAGACAGCCTTTGTGTTCTTGTTTTTCTGTATCATTACTGCTCTGCTTTACATAACTTTCTGACTGAATGATACCCAGTTGCCTCACACATACATGCCTGCATGCATGTATGTTTTCCTCAGACAAATCCAGGCTTATAGCACCCATTTTGATTTGTACATACGAAGCAAATGCTTTTTAGAACCAAATAAATAAGAACACTATACCAATGTGCAGTATAAGTGTTTTATTTGCAATTGGGGACCTGTCCTCTAGGCGGCATACGATGTTTTCGCGACGCTTGGCGTCCTGCGCTACAAAGGAAGTAGCTAGTGGTTAGCTGGATTAAACCTAGCAATGTTAGCACATTTTGTTATTCTGAACAATCACTTTCGACTCGAGTGGGCTTTACATGTACCTCATTATTAGTCTATTTCATTTTCAAATTGTTGACCGTGTATAAGGGGTTTGGGTGTGGTAGTCCTTTAAGCGAACACATTAACCAGCGGGGCTAACGTTAGCTTCAGACAGCAAGGATGGAGGGTCTCGAGACTCCCTACGAGATTGAGGTCCCAATCGACTTCATTGATTGTGTGGTAAGATATTTGACAACGGTATAATATGAATGGATAAATATCTAAATTACATATTGAATATCAACTTTATTTAGCGCCAATTGCTGTCAAAACGGAAACATGTTGTATATCAACTTTGATGGAGGATGGGGAGGGCATAATAGCCCATGTTACATGTTGTTGCTGATATTGTTATTTTTCTTACAGTCGTGCGTCAAATCCATACGGAGTGAGACGTTGTATAAGATACACCTTACGACCATAGGACATATAAAGGTAAACATTCATTGAATTGCCACTTATATTGGATGTTGCTAACTGGTTACAACAACTCGATATGGACGACGCATGTTATGATCATTATTCAAATTGTGTTCTTCAAATAATTACAGTAATCAATCGTTAACCAGTGTGCCTTTACAGAATTAACAAATCACCAACAGACCGATGTATGCAAACGTCGTCCCGTTTTACACACCTTCTCGTGATGTCAATCGTCGCCCAATATAGCCTTCTGCTGCACTCAGGGATCTGTCAACCAACATTTGAGGCATGCTTGTAGCAATCGGTCGCCAAGACGGTGGATATGTTGAGGTTGACTAAAGCTTTTTCCACCAATGCTATGATATTCATAATTGCTGTGTATTTTGTGATCAACCGAAATGAATGCAGTCCAACAATGTATTTTCTTTGTTGGATCATTCTGTTCAAGTACTATTGCTGGTCAAATGTATCCTTCTCCTACAGTCTTTCCTCTTCCTTTGTGTGATATATTTCTTATTCCTTCTTTTTTGTTGGACTTCCCATCGTGTGTGTGTGTATAGATCTCTTTTCCTTTGGATCTCATTGCCTTATCAGTGATTCATACTGATTTCTTGGCCGAGTCAGATAAAGAAGTGTGTTGAGAAATGCCAAGACAAAAATGAAAGCAAACATGGATGTTCCTCAAGTATTTTCCCCACTCTTCCAACTTTTTTGATCATAAGTTGGCCAACAGCTGATGGTAAGAATATGCAGATGACACCCTGTAATATCTATAGTTTTCTTCTTCGTATTTTTTAGAATTGTAGGTGTAAAATAAATGTTTGCCTCTTTCTGGTGTGTACATAATGAGTACAGTTTTTCTAAACACGCACTTCCAACAGTTGATCAATGTTCCATCTATCCCTCTTCTGAAACTTCTGATGGTCCTATTGGGTTTGCATTGACAAGAAGGACATTCCAGTACTTTAACCCCCCAAGACCCCCTTTTGGGAGAACACCTTTCAATCCCATGACAGCCTGGAGACCTAACCTGTCCAGTACATTCTGTGTCTGCTCTGGGGTCCATTCTAAGTGGGAAATGCCTGGCGCACGTTCAAAGAGAGATGCCCAGGGGGTGTCTTCCACAGACTTGAATGAGCCTGCTCAGCCTCCCTGCAGGGAAACACCCTTTGGACGCTTGTGTGCTGCTCCTCTTCTGAGAAGCATGGGACCAAAGTTGAGGGCAGGAGCGTAGATGCATCCAACTTGAAAGCTTGCCTCCCTCTGCATCATCAAGGTGTGATTGTCAAGATGGACCCATTACTGTACCTGCCAGCCGCTGATACATGTTAAGTCCATCAGACGGTGGGACATTCTCAGACTGGAAAGAGCTACTACTGCAAAAAAGTTGCATGGACTACGTCCACTACTGAGTGAAATGCAGTGTATTACCAAAAGTGAACATGCATTGTGTTCTACACATCGTATCGCAAACTGTATATCCAATTTTGTGCGATTATCCATATTTTTTTAAATTTATTTATTTACCATGCACATTGAATCAATCACCTGTTCTGAGGATTGAACCAGAAAAATAATATTCCCATAAGGTTGTTCCCTGATACTGAAATCTTGACGACTTGACCTAAACGCCAAGTCATTCATGGTGTGTTTATAAATGGATTGACTTTACCACACCTGCTATAGAGCTTTGGTAAATATGTTTGTTACCGTGATATAACCCTTTCTCTGTTCTAGACGGGGTGAGTTCGGCCACTCTAGCCAGTGGCCAGTTAAGTGAGCATTGATTGACTTGTTTCTATTGCTCTCCCTCTTCCCATGGCAGAAGGAGGAAGCTTTGGTCGCGAACGGTAAGTAGTTCTTAACCTCTGCCTGCACATACCGGCTCCATTTTACCCTAGGATGAGATTATCTGTGCAGCTTAACGGTAAAACACGGTGCTTAATAGTACCACTGTGTAATATATCCTCTAAGTAAATTATATTTATGAGTTAAAAGTATCTGAAGAGGATAGAACTGTATTGGCCAACCCTATCACAGAATTCAGTTTATTTTATTTTTTGGTCGGATCTTACTGAATTTGCACAAAAACCACAGTTCACAATAATAAATGAGAACTATAAAAAAAACCTGAACTAAACTCTGGGTTATATGACACGGCTCTAGTAATGTGCGCAGGACATTTTGAAAATGTATGTGAAAAGGGGCAGTTTTACTGCAAAGGTAAGTGAAGTGACTTGGATTCTTCAATGGCAATTGGTAACGTTTCACCCTCAACAAAGTGACCTTCTGGAGAAGTAACTGGACTAATTGACTGCAGTCACATTTTATTTTTTAATGGTATGCAGTTTATGCATTTCAAACCCTCCCCTTCTGTGGTGATTTGCGCTAACTCCTGAGCAGCTGCCACCGCATGAGAACAAGATCTCAGTTTGTCAGAGAGAAGCGGAAACATCTTTGCAATTTCAAACTTAGAGGGATTTAGACGGTGTCCGTTGACATGCAGCAATGTTGTTGCATCGTCAATTCCCAAGTCATGTAACCTATGTTGTTGTGTATGAAGATCTCTGAACAATGTGTCAGGACATCCATGGATAACTCTGGAAAGAATATAGTGTTAAAAACTCGGCCATCCGGCCGCATCCTGCTCTAGCTGCGTGGAACCCCCCACCCCACCCTTATCCAACTCCACTGGGTCCTTGGCAGACGGCAGTTCTCGGTCCTTAGCATTTGGACTGAGCACACTCATACTCCTTGCCTATATCTCCATATGTTTTACTCGCTGCTCCAACCGTCGCATTGCTCAAGCGGTTAGACAATGATGTTATTCGGCCACCAGATGATCTTGGGGACCAAGGATACATCACTGTATCCTAGCAGGAAGTTTTGCGGTTCTTCAACTAAATCATCAGATGTCTGAATCATATGTAATTTATACGTATTCATCAGACTGATCATTCCCTATGTGACCACATGACACACAAAACTTGATAGGCTATAAAGTCTAAAGGTTTTGATTAGCCCAGATCCTCAGAAATCGTTCCCAATACACGGCTCCTTTCCTTGCGCTGGAAGAATCCTGCTCATGCTCAAAGCTTGAGGGATCATGCCTTGGCTCAATCATCAGGAACAATTATCTGAATGGACCACTGGTTCAAAAATGGTCCTGCGGGCAACTCTCAAGTTTGTCCATTCCTCTTGTTTTCTATACCTAACTGACTTACCACTGAAACCCATGCCTCCCAAAATATGTTCCTCAGACACTACTTAACACCGGCTCCACACAGGATGTTCTCATTGTTGGGAACAAAGCTTTCTGGGAGGGAGGACTGCTGCCAGGCCACGCAGCTTCCTCCCTGAGGAGATCTCTAAAGCTGGGCCCGTGGAGACATTTTAATAAGTGGCTGAAGACACTGTTCAGTCAAGTCATTATTCTTGGCACCTGAACCTTTTTGTGCTTATGCATTAAGCACTTTTTTTATGTGCTACTTCAAAATCAAAGCTATGCGTATTATGAAACCCAAGTTGGGTAACAGAAAATGGCACTTGGTCTGGAGATGAGTACCTTCATGACTCTCTTGGTAGTAGTTGGTTGGATCAGCATTTGAGGACTCTGGTGGTTGCTGAACCCAATCAGACCAAATGTATTCTGGATCATCAAACTGGGGATCTGTCAGCCTTTTAGTGCATTGATGCAGAGGGGCTTGCCCACATACCAATCAGAAATTGAATATGGGGTCAATTGATTATGTAACAATTATAGGAGGAGGAGGTGAGTCAGAAAATGCTTTTCAAGTATTCTGGATTTTGCAACACATGAAGGAATGCAGGTTTCTGGATGTTAGCTCTGAAACCACTGACGTCTCTTGGGCAAGACGTTGATACCTTTTCCATATTTAAAGGGAGCTTTGTTTTTTGTAACGCAAATCGATAAGAGAAACAATGGTGCTTTTGTGTACTAAAATTGGTTCATGGAGTTTATACTTGACAATAACAATTAACAAAACATGGATCCAATCGTAAGGCCAGTGTTTTCAGATCCATCCATTCATCATTTAATGATTGGAAGGAAAGAGGTAGTACTTTGGTGATTTTCTAAATGGAATGCCAATCCAACATCTCTTACTCTCAAGCCAAAGTGTAAAATTCCTTGCTACTGTCAACTCTTATTAGATTGAGTTTTGTACATTAAACCTAGCTACTAATGACAAATATACATTATCTGAAGCACTAAACAAAACAAATCACTTGCGTAACATATCGATATTGGGTGAAGTTGTCTATCTAACTGCCGCCTTTCTGCTTAATCAGGTTTTTCCGTTAGGAATCACATTGTTCCGGACTTTGAAGACATCATGCAGTATTTACAATACTTGAACCTGGATGAACCCATCATTGGTGAATAAATTAAATAACTTATTCTCTTATATTCCTTCAAAGGGGATAAAATGTGAATGAACAATTATTTATTAGTTTCGAATGACCTACTTTCTAAGGTTTAAGTCATCTGGAGGAGGTGATCGGTTCGGATGCCAATGATCCTCAGCCCGGCCCGAGATACAACTGTCGGCTATGTAGCCTGGAGGCTAATCTACCCAACATGATCAACCACATCATTGGGCGCAAACACAGACAGAAATATCTGGTAGGCAAAATGACGTTGAACCATGTTTTCTCACTTTGTTTTCACCACTGAAGGTTATAAAAAAAGAAAAAGTTCCTTCCTTTTAAAAAAGCTTTTCGTATGACAGATGTCACAACGGAAAGACCTGGTGACCTGGGACCCTTCAACCAGTTTTAACCAACCAGCAAAGGTCATACGAGCCAAGTCGGAGGTCGTAGAACGGCAGGACGGTCGAGGGACACCGAGGGTGAGCTAAATACATTTACCCAACATCCCTGATGGGTAGAAAATTAATCAGTTCAATCAATGCTTACTCGGTGAGATTTTAAGTTTTTACTGATATCTGTTTCAGCCATTGAGAAGAAATGAGGGCAAATCCAACATCATCAGAGGTATGTTCCTCGTTGTTTAACCAGGATTGTTGTATGGATGAAAAGGTTATATTTGTAAGCCAATGGTTCAATAACCATCTGATGCTTTAAATGTCGTCAATAAGAAAATAAATATTCTAACCGACATTTCACCCAAGCTTTTCAGATGGCAATAAATTTAGTTAATTGAGCTTCTTTGTTTCTTCAATTCTGCTTCCGTTCCAATGTCCAGTTCCTCAGAAGCAAAGACACAAAAAAGCTCCCCAGAATGCAGGGCACCTCGTCCCGCGTTACCCAGGACCAGAGGGTCAGCCGGGCCATTACCCCCAACACCAGGGACAGCCACCGCCTTTTCACCCAGACGACCATTACTTCGGCCCAGAAGAAGAGGGTAGAGGGCTTCAGCATAGACGCAAGCCTCGCCGTAGTCCTGAACGGGAAGGTTATTTGGAAAACGACCACGACAGACAAGAGTTTATGGACTCTGATTATCAATGGGACCACCCCAAAGATCCTATGGGCGGTGGGTACAGAGATCATCCAATCCCACATGCAGTCCAGTCCCGTCCCATGCATGGCTTTGCGGAAGAGACGCCCCACAGAGAAGCGTCTCCGTACAGAAGACCACATCCAGAAAGCGACCCCCTCAAGCAGTTCTACACGGAGGAACTCCGGCGCGAAAGGGCCCGTGCAAACGACGCTGCCGCCACTGACAGGGTGACCTATCCTTCACCTGACCCGCAAGACAGGCATCCAGGCGGCGCCGGCCCGTACGCCCACCCGCCGGGAGGTGCCGAGCGACACCGTCCAGGCGGAACCTCACAAGGACCCCGGTATCCTCCAGAGGCCCCTGGCCGAGGGGCCGTCGACCGCCCCCACGAGAGCAGCCACTTCAATGATGAGATGAGACGAGGGACTCCAGCTCCTGAAGAGTCCTACCAAGATGGACATGGCCAAAGAGCACAGGGCTACCCAGATCAGGACCGTCATGGTGACCCGGAGCCCAGGAGGAACACCGACCAGCCGCAAGAGAGAGATTATTTGTTTGAAATGGTCGGAGCCCTGCGTAACAAAAAGGCAGGTCCACCTAGGGGAGCAGCAGCCCCATACCAGATGCCGCCAGAAGGGGGCCGAGGGATGTCTGAGATCCCAGAGACCTTCAGACGCTTCCTTCAAGGAAATGCCAGCAGCCAGGAGGCCAGGAAGAGAAAGAGCCGCTTCTCTGATGCTACTCAAGAGGAGATGGAAGGGTCAAAGCGAATGTGATTAATCAATTTGTTGATTTAGATTAAATACTCAATGCTAAATTAGACAAATCCAAGGACTACACATTCTAATGTATACATGATGGTTCATTTATGTTCCCAGGTTAATGGACTCGGATAGATATATGACGTTTGAGGAACCTGGTCCATCAAGGCAGGGGAGCAGGGAAAGGCACGAAGCCCATGGATCCCAAAGGCCCGACCCATACACCCAATCACAGGTGTCAATACTTATTCTTATGATAACTTTGAAATGTATTCAATTGCATGCTTCTCTTTCAGGCAACAATTTTTTTTGTGTTTTTAGAGCCTGTATCAAAATGAGAGCTACCCAGAGAGAGAGGTTGAAAATGCAAAAGACGGCGGGAAAGTGTTTGATTTATTGGTAAGCATTTAAATATGCATTTAAATTTCCGACCGGCACCGCTTGTTGGATGGAAATAACATTTCAATTTTTGCATGTATTTCTTTGGTTTCTTTCTAGAAAAACATTGAGATTGAAAATGGGGAAGAGGCGGACTTCCTCAAGAGCCGACTTTGTAATCTCCTGAAGGAATTCCAAGCCAAAAAGTCAGAGAAGATTTTGGTATGTGTTCTATTCCTATCCAGATCACCATGCCTTCTAGTAGTGGATCTTCATGGCCTTTATAAAAGGTCCATTGCAGTATCTTTCATTTATTTTAATCTACATATAGTACACATTATGTTCCTGATCAGGGTTGTAGTGAGCTGGAGTCTATCCCAGCTTACTGTGAGCGAAAGCCCGGGACACACACCCTGACGCTAGTCCTTAACATGACCATTACAGAGATATGCTTGCTCACCATGCACATCTGCAGGGGAATTCGGGGTCTCCTAGTAGCCCAACCTTCATGTTTCTTGAGGCAGTAGGAATCAAGATAACCATTTATTAATCCCTCTGGGGAAATTTGGGGGATCAGTGAAGTAGCTGGATCCTATACACGTAAAGAAAAAACATGTCATTTTAAACTTCATTAGTTTAGAGGTGTTACCCATTCTAACCCCCCAGTCTCTTCATGGTAGAGATTTCTAACTGAACTACTAATTACTTTCCTTTTCACTTATCTCCTCTGTAGTGCCATGGTCATTAGCTTGTTTTGAAGAGCGACACTTCTGTAGGAAGGGAGAAAGGAGCAATGGGGTTTGTTTACACAATCGCAATGAAGTGCTCTGCGAAGTGCAATTCATAAATCGAACGAATGAATGCACTCATGCAACTCATGCAAAACATTTGATTTCATCACTCAGTCAATAGTTAATGTGATCCCACTCTATCCTCATGCCTCGTTGTAGCAGAACCGACCGGACTCCGCGCCCATCTCCAGAGACTACAACCACAGGAGCGAGGCTCCACGGGCTCCCTCGCCTCCCCGGGCAGAACCTGGGAGGGAGGCCTTCAGGGAGGGGATGCAGCGGAGGCCCATGGAAACCCACCCACGGTCATCCCAGGATCCCAGGGGTTGGAAGGAAGAGGAGCGGGAGCAAGAGCAAGGAGGCCCGTCTGACGAGAGATTCCAGGAACGCCAGCGTCCCATCCACTCGGACTCTAACGTTTCAAGTAGACAGCGATACGAGGGTACGCCATCTATCAA
This sequence comes from Pollachius pollachius, assembly GCF_949987615.1. Classification (NCBI taxonomy): domain Eukaryota; kingdom Metazoa; phylum Chordata; class Actinopteri; order Gadiformes; family Gadidae; genus Pollachius; species Pollachius pollachius. The sequence goes on along the minus strand of NC_136946.1, from coordinate 19,374,042 downwards.
TATGTGTAATCCATATCTATCACCGGTGCCACCTCCTTCGGATTTGATGAAACGTGCTGGTGCCTGACAGTTATATTAAATAAATATATATTTTAAGGGGATTTTAATATTTTATTTTATCTCAAATTCTTTAGCTTACATTATACCCCTCCATTCAAGGTTTTTCACTTCTCATGTGTGCATTTAGATGCCGAGCTAAACCCATGAGGTGCACCGCCATCGATACAATCTTATCATATTTCCAGCCATGTTAAGCCTTTCCGCATATTTCCCTCTTCCAGAGGTTTTCGGAGGTGTCAGGCAGCAAAGAGCCCCAGACAGCCCTCAGCCAGAGGGGCCGGCCCGTCCCCGGGACTGCTTCCAGGACCAGGGGGATCGCTTCCAGGACCAGGGGGATCGCTTCCAGGACCAGGGGGATCGCTTCCAGGACCAGGGGGATCGCTTCCAGGACCCTGGGGATCGTTTCCAGGACCTGGGGGGCCGCTTCCAGGACCAGAGGGATCGCTTCCAGGAACGCGGGGGCCGATTCCAGGAACACGGGGGCCGATTCCAGGAACACGGGGGCCGATTCCAGGAACACGGGGGCCGATTCCAGGAACGCGGGGACCGCTTCCAGGAACGCGGGGACCGCTGCGAATACCCATCAGCTTCTCCCGAGTTCTTAGGCGGTCGCTCAGCATCCCCATCTTCCCACCGGGAGCAAGGATATCGGAGGCCCAGGGGCCAGCAGCACTCAAGTCTGGACAAAATCACCTCAACCCTCCTAGAACTTGTTGCAAGAAAATAATTACATTTTTCTGATAATTTAGTTATTGCTAAATTGATTTGTGTTTTGAATTTCTGCTTTATTTGCATTGATTACCTAATTTTGCATTTTACTTTCAGTATTTGAAGGAAATCAACATTTTGTGCTATTAAATGTGTTGTTAAACAATAACATTCATTTATTTCTACAAACACTTCTGTGCCTCAAGGGTCGTTTTTATTGTTGAAAATATGAGTTGTATGTAAAAAAAAAAGGTTTAAATCAAATGATTTGTTGCACAGCAATATATAGTAATATTTAAACTATGATTTATGAGGAACCTTGCCGCGACCTCTGCATTCTACACAAGCTCATGCATGCCGTCCATGTAGGGTAAACGACGACGTCACTACGTGCGTACGTTAAACTATTTCCGGTTCGAATAGAAGCCATCTTGTTTCCCGTTGTTTGCTAAATAAAATAAATAATAGACTCAGGCGGACTTCTCTTCGAACACGCAAAAGAAAGTGAGTAAGACCTAAAAATGTATTTGTGTGTAAAATGATGACAAGAAAGTATGCCGGTTTGAGTGAAAGAAGCGGCAATTGATCCGCGTATTTTCATTTGCTCTTCTTGACCAATAGACGATTGTTTTGGAAGACGAACATAGGCGCCATTTCCCTCCTCGCTCTCTGAGGCGCTTATTGGTGGCCCGCGAGAGGGATCAGAGGCGGGCGAGAAACTGACACGGTGGCGCCACCATTTTGGCTCTCATTTGTTTAATTGTCGAATGAACTGCCCAGTCGTGTTGGATCCATAATGGCGCCAGTGGCTGAGCGAACTTGGCCATAAAAACCTTGATTGGTGGAATCTAGTCCGAGGTTTGATTGGTCTGAAGGACAGATACAAACGTTGTCTTTATTGGTTAGACTACTTCTTCCGAGCTCTGTAAAGCTTTGCAAACTTTCATTAGGGGGGCAATGCTTTGTCCAGTGGCAAATTCGGTTAAAAAGACCCTTGATGCCCAGTGTGAGCAAACGCTATAAGGTGTATCTGAACCGAGCTAACACAAAGATCCCCTGAGCTAGCTAGGATCAGACAACAATGAACGCTCGCTAATGTTTGGCCAACAAACCATCGCTTACGGCTCAACTTTGTTCTAGGAGCATCCAGTTAAAATTATTAGATCTTTAATGGCAACGGTATCTCATGCATTCCGGAGGAATACAGTGGATGTGTTTACCTTTCAAAACCAATATTAGCAGTGAATAAAGGTTACATGGTATGATTCCCCGGCGTTAGCTAGAATTTGTTTATTGTGCCCCTTCTATCCTAATAACGACTGGGCATATTGTATTTCATTTATACATACACTCTTTAATGAACGGTCATGTACATAAATGGTTATGTATTCCCAAGTTTGTGGATGATACACTAGCTACATATGTAAATGTTTATGATGGAATATACAGAGTTGGATCATTACAGCTACGGAATACACTATTTGATATTATTCAAATTATAATCTCAACCCTTAAATATTGACATTGGATTGTATTTTTTGCTCTTCACCAACTCTTAATACAGCTAATAAATAAACAGCTCTCTGAGACACGAGTGCATTGCACTTGGTATTGGTACAGTTCACAAAGTTCTGTCCTTGCGTACCGTGGGAAGTAGATTATTAACAGTATCAAGACTTTTCCAGTATCAACTCTTTCTCCCTCGAGAAGTTTTCATTCAATCATTTCTTTATTTTGAAAATAATTAATCGTTTTTAATGGCATTTCTGGATTTAAACGACTTAATGCTTTCTCCTCTTTATTTAGGCCCGTCAATTGTACATACAGAAGGCATGCATCTTTTTGTGTACTTAAATTAATGCATAATGGCTATATTGCTGTGTGTTTATGAAGTCAATAAACCCGGATTGTGAATGTTTATGTCTAAACAGTGTTGGCGATGGTAAACATAGCCCTCCTAGAGGCGGAGAAGTCATGGGAAGGTCTTTTTTTCCATTCCTGCTTTGACCTTGTCAGATGTCATCATGGAGGCATTTTGGGTAGCCTCACTGCTAAAATAGATTAATCTTTGTGCAGCCTCCTCTCTAATCATTAACCGGCCAGCTACGTGCCTGCTCTCGTTCCTGCACCAAAATAGAAGGAGCATTTAGCTTTGTTTCTCTAGAGTCTCTCTTCACTTCTTGTTCTATCCCTCCTGTTCTGTAGTGGATCTCCTCTACGTCCTTATCCATCCTTCCGGTTCCCATCCCCCCCATCACCTCTTCTAGTGTGCTCATTGATGGACTAGCTTTGCTCTCTCTCCCTATGGGGGGGGAACTTGCAGTTACATGCAGGATAAGCTGACGGTCACTTCCACCATCCTCAGCACCAGTCCCTTACTATAAGCTATTGTTCGGGAACATTCGTTGATGAACATCCCCTATGTCTTATGATTCCTGACTATTTAATGTGCCTGTGCAGTGCACCGTTAATGTGTTAAGAAGGGCCATGTTTGTATCATTGAGTGCAACGCACCTTTTCCAACCAGTGGCCAGCTTACCAGAAGGACGCTATAGGATATTGCACACATGGTTTTGTGATCACATTTTTTGCTGTGAGCGTATCTTTTTGGGGTCATACAACAATGTCTTTGTGTTCTCAGTCTTTAGCCCATATCTCCTCAATCTTGTTTACCCACAAACAGAACAATATTACAGGTTTGTTTTCTTGCATTGCTACCTGGTTGATATTGTAACCTCACCAAAGTTTTGTTTGTTTTAAGAAAGACCTTTTGAAATGGCCTGTTTGCGTCTGATAAGTTGAAGGATATGTAGGCATGAGTAATGATAAATGTTAAATGACTTCAATTGACTCGTTGACTAATTTGGCTTAAAAAATAAACATCAACCCCTTGAGGCATATTGACTCTCAATGTTAATATACACACTAACAAACTATTTAATACAGTGCTCATCCTTGCTAAAGGCTGAATGTTGGTGTTTACCTGTGACTGTGAGCAAGGATGAATGAGAGAGCAAGGACAAAATGTGCGTTTGAGTGCACGCGCACGTATGAGACAGCGGCGTCTGCCCGGTATGCCTTTGCACTTCTAAATCATGTGGCTGCAACATGCGGCATCCATCTTGACACTTCTGTCAGCCAGTGGTAGTGCAGCCTGGCTGTCTGCATCACCGGGCAGCCAGCCTGTAGCAGCAGAGCGGAGGCGGGGCTGAGGGAGACATTTAGTTTGACATTGTAAATAAGCAGAGAGCAGTTGTCAGAGAGCAGCCTGTGGTTCCTTTCTTCTCCGTCCAGCCGCGAGTCAAGCGAGAGCAGCCAGAGGAGACACCATGCAGAGGCAAGACGACACCACATACCAGCTACCCTTTCAAACGCGCACACCCTCGGACGCTTTCCACAACTTTATCTGCTCTTTGGGTCTCTATTCTTTGCTGTTCTCTCTCTTCCTCTTTTCTTTTCCCTGACCCCTATCCTGCGGCTCAAGGTAACTTAGAACAGGAAGTTGTCTCTCTGTGAAAGGGGGTTGGGCAGACGGGAGGTAGGAGGAGCTGGGAGGACGTGTCAGCCCTGATGGGTCGGTGTGGCAGCCAATGGGACACAAGGACCTTCCTGTGTCATTGGTGGAATGCGTCAGAGTGGGCCGGTTGCTGGGGCCCGAGGCGGGGTTTAGGTCCATGTAGCAGGCTAGATTGACTACTCTTCAAAGTTAAAGGGAAAGGAGGCTGAAGGAGATTTTGTCCGGGACTCGGGAGTGGCGCTGTGCTGATTGCCTGCTGCTTTGCTGGCTTTCTAATTTATAATCTCTCCTCTTGGCTTTCTTCTTAAAGCGGCCTTTAGCGCTGCAGGGGTCATCTCACAGAGCAGTGTTATGGGGAGGGGGACACGCCATAGAGTTAAAAAAGACAAGAAACATACAACTTTGCTATGGGACCATCCGAGGGCACCAACAGGAGAGTGACGGCTGTGGGTTGACTGGGGAAAGGAGAGGGAAGGGAGGGCTGGGGGGGGGGGGTGGTCTAGCAGACAAGGCAATGTGTAAAAAGAGAGTAATAGATACAAGGGGGGAGGGGTACCGAGGGAGGGGAACGCTGTGTGTCCAAGCTGGAGCGTATTCTTTTTTTTCTTTTTCTTTTTTTTGGGATGGCGTTGAGTGGAGCAAGAATGCCTTTTGTGTAGTGCCGAGAGGCGGTGGGGGCTGCAGGAAGTGGAGGGGTCGGGAGAGAGTTTATCAGCCCCTGATTTTTCCTCCTCTCACTCTCCTCTCAAGGAGTCTTGTTCAGCTCTCTTGTTCCGCTCTGTCCGGTCCCCCGCCCCCTTCCACCCTGACACGGCAAAACCACTCGCCATGAAGGACACACGGGGGTAAGTCTGCAAAACAAACCCAAAAACTAACAGACGCAGACAAAGTAGCAAATGCAGAGCTGGATAGGTTCTGTTTGTCTTTCTCAGACTGTTCTCTGGTGTTTGTATCTGAGTCCGCTCTCTCTCCGTCTGTTGTTTTTCCGGTCGGAGCTTGTAGCGGTGGTTGGCTTGTGTTCATTGCCCCCTTACTTGTCCTTCAAGTGTCACTTCGGCGCTGCATCGATGGGGCCGGCATTCGGATTTAGTGTTTCACAGAGGCCCCTGTGCTGGTGAAGACACACTATGTCATGTCAAGTTGTGTTATCTGTATCAGTATTTAGTTCTGTGTTTTTGTATTTTAGTGTGTGTGTGTGTGTGCGTGTATATACGCTGTTTGTGTGTGTGTTTCAGTTGTTTCGACTCGCTGTGTTTGTTTGTGGCTTTTGTCATAGCATAAAGTATCTCTGTATTTTGTGACGATCACACTCTCATCTTCAGGTCTGTGGTTGTTCTCGCCTCCAGGTGTTGCTGTTTCAAATCCTGTTCTTTTTATCTGGCACATGCAGTGATGCAGAGTACAATGCTGTCCTTGCTAAGTTTTCCTTTCTGGTTGTTCCTCAATCATCATCCTCATCTAGTAATTGTGGATATCAATGGGTTTCGATGTGCAGCTGGACCCCCCCCCATCCCCCCACAATGTCCGACCCTGGGAAGACACAGAATGCCAGCCTGTCACATTCAGGGATGGGGACTGGGGAGGGAGGGAGAGTGCACTGGTTTGATCTGATGTCTTGTGAAAGAATCTTGGGAGGGCATCTCTTCCCTCTTTCCGTTTAACTCCTTTTCCCTCCTACCTAATTGAAGGTTTCCACTAGTTCCTCTGACTAAACCCAATACCCTTTGGGGAGAGCGAGGGGGAGACTAAAAATAACTCTTAAGTTGAAGTCCCTTGCCGCCAGTTCTGAAGGTTGGCCGGGTGTCTGCATTAGATTTGAATATTATCTGTGGTTTACCCTGCGCCATAGGCACATCTGGCGACAAGCATAAATAAATTAGCAACTGCAAGCCACACGCGCACACACACACACACGGCTAACAAAAACACGCCACCCGCGTAGCGTAGTCTCCTAGCCGGTGGCCAAGGTGACCACAGCTGCGTCATGTGCGGCCCTTTGCCCTTGCTGCCATGGTAGTTTAATGGATGCGTGCGTCGTCCATGGAGGCACTGCTAAGAGCCATGGGGGGGAGGTGGGTAGGGGTTAAGCCGTTTTTTTTTCCCAGTGAGGAATCTGCAGGTAGCTGCCTTAAGCCCAGCCCACTTTGACGACAGAGAATAGGCCCTCGCATCGGATGAAGGTCACAGGAATGTTAGCGCGCCTCCCGCAGTCTCTCTCTCCGCGGCGAGGGGGAGACGAGAGGGGAGCGGTGAGAGTACAAAGAGCGGGGGAGAGAGAGCCACCGGGCGGGAGAGCACGAGGGGTAAACTTAAGTACACAAAGTACAAAAACCTAGGTGGCCAAAGTTTATTTATTATTGCTAACAAAAGGTACACAGACAGTACATACTGCTAGCATGACAGGGGTCACTCAGGTGCTGCAGTGAAAGTTGAAGACAAGGGCCTCTAACCTCCCCCACAACCCCCCCGTCCTCTGACCACTTTCTTTTTCCACTCAATCTCCCTCCTCCCTCTATGGTCTGTCTCTCCTCTCTGTTGAATGACCTTGGTGGATCAGTGACTAGCACTTCCTGGAGTTGGCTTGAAGCAGAACCAAGGGCAAAGTTTGCAGGGCTGTTTGGTTGTTCTGACTCTATCGGACTGAGACAAGGTCGGACTCATGGCCTCGTTGCAGGTCAAAGCCGGCCCGGCGATATGGCCTTTGTGTCTTTCTAGTGCAAAAGCCGCACAAACTTGTTTTTTTTCTCCAGCAAAGCAAAGGCTACTCGAGTACAGTGTATTCGCTATGAGAGTGTCACACCGGTTTATGGCCCTGCTGTGGTTAATGTGTAATTCCTGACTCAGAATCTAACTTCTCTAACTTTAATGTTTTGTCAAAGTAGATCATTTACCTGGTGTACTGTAGCCATGCCAACACTTTACCCTTCTGGTGGGTAAGTGTTGACTTGGCGGAGAACAATGAATGAGCAATGGCGATGACTGTTGGTTAAACTTATGTAGCGCTTTACGAATCAGGACTACAGTTTGAAAAATACCCCATGGCGTGTTCTTTACTCTTGTCCTAGTCTTTTTTTCCTACGTCTTGCCTAATTTTGTTACTATTTTAGTTATTTTTGCCCTTATTTCCATAGTTAACATTACACACCCGTACTTGTTTAACATTACAACACGTGATCCTTAGCATTTAGTTTTTAACTGAAGTAATGTATTTTAACAGGCAGGGAGCAATACCCGCATTTCGGTCTTGAATGTGAGAAGCGTTGCTGTTGTGACACAGTGGTTCTGCTTTACTGTATGCACTTCAGATAGAGCAGCGCTAAAGGTTTCATAACCTCTTCCTGAGCTTGTTGTGCTGCACTGTGACAGGTTAAGCTAAGTTCTGCTGAAACCCAGGCTTTGTGAGTACATGTGTGGTGTATGTGTTGCGCCACGTTCATACCCTGATTAGCAGTATACGAAACGAAACCCTTCTGCCCTGGTCTTACACAGTTCGAGTAGGACGGTGTTTGCTGTTCCTGCGCCGTAGACCAATTGACTTTGGTGGTCACCGCAATAATGTGCTAGCTAGATAGAGCAGACATGGAGGCCCACCGACCGGAAGGTCACATCGTGGTCGTTTGACAGGAAATGAGCTAGTCGATTCTTTTCTCTTCTTCTGGTCTTCTCCGGTTCCTTCTATCGCCCTTACTCTGTGGAAGACAAGAGTTGACAAAAGTTATTTGTCGTTCTTTGGCACTCGTCCATGCGCTGTTTTGACAGCTATGACAATGAAGTCGAGGGGGGAGAGAGGGGGAGATCAAAGGCCATTCATTAGACATGTTTATCACAGTCGTTTGGACCGCTCTTCATTCAACAAATTAGTTTAGTTGTAATCAATGTGATAAACCAATAATGATTTTGGATATCTAGACCAATCAAAAAAATACTTAATAGGTGTTGTTTGCCTTTAAAATATATCTGACAATATATTTTTTGAATGATCTTTGTAGTGCATATCATGTCTCCTCACGTGTCATATCATCAGCCCCATCTAAGTTTGTTCTTGAGTTGAGGTCTGGGTAAGTTGGTATTAAGTAAACAACACTACACCAGTCTCAGTGTTTAGTTTAGTCACCTATTCACTGAGTCACCTATTAGTCGGATCAGTTATGTTGGTTCATCTATTTTTCAAGTCCCAATCCCTAACAAGCAAGTAGAACAAGTGGTTGATTTCTGTTTTAGTTTGTTTAATTGTAAGAGTTACTCCCCCCAGCCCCGCCTCGACCTGGCGCCATAACAACAGGGGCAAGGTGACCACTGCTACCCCACCTGGTCGTGGTCACCTGCCCTCCATCATTAAGGACAAGTTGATACTCATGCTCATATGGCGACTTTCCCTCATCTAGATGCCTGGCTGTCGAAGGGCAAAATGCAGTAAACGAAAGGGAGCTCCTGTACTCGTCCATTTATGTATATGGCTGCTGGCAATTACTCCATGTTCTCTCTGTTCACAATACCCTGGTGGAAGAACCTTATTCCGAGAAGCAGGTGAGGCCAGGGTGAGGCCAGGGTGCTGTGGGGGAGAGGGGTTGGGATGCTGCTACTTGATGCAATGTGCTAGGGTGGGAGGGGGGAGAGGTACTGGACTAGGCCGAGCAGGGGGAGCATGATTGCTTATTCAGCAGAGGGAGAGAGAATCACCTGAAAGAAAAATAAATGCCTTGTCAGACACTGCCAACGAAGCAGAGAGCGCACCTCCCAGAGAACAGCGTTCAGCAGGAAACCCAACACCGCCGTCTCTATCTGACCCATGGAAGGACAATGAAACCGCAGGGAAGGGGAGAGGAGTTGAGATGCACTGTATAGAACAACACAATGTACCCTAATATAGCACCGCAGCTTAGCACCAATGCAGCAAACATGCATGCCCTGCAGGCTGACAACTCCAGGACACACACACACAGCCTGTCCATACAACCAGACTAACACTCGCTTGGAAATAAAGACTCCCCACTCTGCATCAACCTCTTTTGGCTGTTAAACGAGGTAAAACCTCACAACCTTGACATTTATTCGCTTCTAGCGGCGGCAGTATATACTTTCTCTTGTGTAAAGAAGGCCTCAGGCAGGGGTGCTCACGGGGCTAGCATTTGGCCCAGACCATAGAAGGTGTTGGACCGAGACAGGCGGTCTGTTCTGCCTCTCACATGTCTGCCACACACACACACACACACACACACGCACACGCACACGCGTACACACACACACACACCATTGACAAGTTTGATAAGCTGATAGGCCGTATCGATTGAGGTAGAGGACGCTATCTAGCTTGCTTGAGGCGCTATGTGGTGGGGCCTGTCATCTATATATCTATTGTGTAGCCAGGTCTGTCCTTCCTTCATACACGGTATCATTTTCAACATATTGTTTTCACTGGCTCACGTTCCAGACCAGCTCTTCCTGAGGGCTGCTTCATCATTTCACTCTTTCGAAATATGGCCATACAAAAATGTACCTTTTCACTCTGGGCGCCAGATTACTGCCTGTCTATTTAGGTTGAGGGTCATGGGGTCACAGAAGGCATGTGCGTGTCTGTGTGATATTCATATTTGAGGTCTTAATAAGATTGTGCACAATATAACTTTATACATTTATGTCTGTTTTTGCCTACTTCAGTGTACCGTACACTGTATCCTCGAGGCCCCTGCACTGTTGCCATGGCAATTAGTCGCCTGCAATGGTGTTAACTGTCTTATCATCCATATCAACCTACCAGTCAGAGACAGTCACAATGTGTGTGTGTGTGTGTGTGTGTGTGTGTGTGTGTGTGTGTGTGTGTGTGTGTGTGTGTGTGTGTGTGTGTGTGTGTGTGTGTGTGTGTGTGTGTGTGTGTGTGTGTGTGCCAACATGCACATACAAGCCAATATACTGGGTTTAACCCCACAGTTGCCCCATGTCAATATATCACAAGATAAACGGCTGACGTTGGAAATTAAAGCTTCTTTTACTGGAAAAATGACAGACCAGTCTACAATTCACTTGATGCAAAACCTCTGAGCTGCAGGAGTTGTTTTATCCTCTTCTATTGCCACTTCTATTGTTCTGCTGTGTCTTTCACTGCAACCTATTTCTCCCTACATTAAGTCACCTAGAAGAGGCGGTGTAGGGAGAGCTGCATGAAAAGCACACGGCACTCGGGTACGAGGCAGAGGACCCAATTTCCCATAAATCCTTTCTGCCCAGTGGAATGCTGGGATTGTTCTCGTGACTGCAGGATTTCCATCAACCTTGAAACGCCACTGGACTCCGGTGGGGAGCCGTTGTCAAGGTCACTCACTGGCCCGGCACACCACAGCACTAGCGCGTCCGCCATTGATTTTCATCAAGCTGTCCCCCTTCCACTGCCATTTGCTATCATCGATTTAGGCTACTTTCAGTTTGAAAGTGATTGACAGCCTGGGGTATGCGGCATGCAGCCTTCTCTGCATGTTATTTAATGGGTGGGGGATGGATCTCTGGATCTTTGAATCAACACTTTTGTTTTTTGTACCAATATCGTAGTCGGTCAACTAGAGTAGAGCCGGAGACATCCATGCTTTGTCTCTCTCTCTCTCTCTCTCTCTCTCTCTCTCTCTCTCTCTCTCTCTCTCTCTCTCTCTCTCTCTCTCTCTCTCTCTCTCTCTCTCTCTCTCTCTCTCTCTCTCTCTCTCTCTCTCTCTCTCTCTCTCTCTCTCTCTGTGTGTGTTGACCCACATAACTGGTTTGTACACCACTCTGACTGAGCCCCTGTCAATTTCTTACCACCCCCTGTCAAAGCCTTTGGCAGTCATCACACACACACAAAAACACACACACACACAGGCAGTACTTCTCAAGAGCTCTTGTTCGTACTTCAGTCTTTTGCTGGAAAGGTAGGGGACACACAAGCATGTAAACACACACTCGCACACAGTGAGCAAGGGGGTGAGAGAGTGCAGCCTGTAGCCTCCCCAGCACTCTGCTTGTTCAGGCAGGCATGCTGATATTCCCAGAGCAGATTCCTCACATGCCATAGTAACCTGCTGGTTCCTATTTCAAACTCCCTCTAGTCTTCAGAGAGAGCTGTGTGTGTGTGTGTGTGTGGACTTTTTTTTAGCATAAACCATTTTACCAGTGCTGTAAAAAAATATTCAGCTGTTTGGATGGGAGAGAGAAAGACAGCCACACAGAGCCACAACCCTCCCTGACGTAGCTGCCTGAATAGCCCCGTCTGAGGGTGACGGAGACGCTCTCCGGCGTGCAGCCGGCCTGTCGCTCCGTCAGGCATGGGCGGACGGCGGCAGGGGCCTTGCTTTAGATCCCAGTGTATTCTAATATTAGCCCACGGCATGAACCACCTCCCTTCACCCGTCTGTCTGGGATCGGATTCCTTGATCGGGCACCTTGGCAAAGATTCCGTTGAGCATGTGTGGGATAGGCTTTACCTGTTAAAAAGAGGGGTGGTGCGCACGTCCAAAGGTAATCCACAGGTGCTAGACGTTAGTATTGAATATAAGAAAAAAGGAGGGTCTGCACACTGTTTAAATGCTCTAGAAGTGGATTTATTAACAGGCAACATTTCGATCTCTAAGGATCTTCATCAGGCATTACCTGTGACAACATCTCTGAGGGAGAGGTCTGACCACCTCCTGCTCCTCAATGACAGGAACATGTATTCCCGCCGGAAGTGATGTTGGATAAGGAACTTGTGGCCTGACTGCCTGCCTGACAGGCTGTTTGTACTAACGATGGACTCTTCTTCCTCCAGCAGAGTAGAGGATGTCTGCAGATGCGTTTGGAGCCGGGGGCACCGATGCCCAGCAGACCCTGCAGTCCTTCTGGCCGCGAGTCATGGAGGAGATCCGCAACCTCACTGTGGTACGCCTACTTCCTTTTACACACACACACACACACACACACACACACACACACACACACACACACACACACACACACACACACACACACACACACACACACACACACACACACACACACACTACTGCTGCTATTGCACTGCAATGTTTGTGCGACATGATTTGACCCCCCATGGCTCTGTTTCAGAAGGATTTTCGCGTGCAGGAGTTGCCTCTCGCCCGCATCAAAAAGATCATGAAGCTCGACGAAGACGTCAAGGTAAACCAAGTCACGGCACCCAGACAGAGAACTAGACCTATCATGGATTTACATGGTGTAAGATTATAGAATACATAATATGTATATAAGAACAAATTGTGAATCCCCTTTTCTTAAATCGCTTTACATGGATTAAAGTGAACATAACATGGAAGTCATGGTCAAAATAAAGGGCTAATGTAAAAACAATAAAGGCCAAAGCTTGAAAAAAAGGTGTGTGTGAAATGTATGTTAAAGTAAGTAGTGCCCATGTATTTCACACTTGTGGGGGGTGTGATAGCCTGTGTCACACTGTGTCACCATCAGAGGTGACTGCCAAGCCTCACTGCATCGGTGAATAATTCGAAGCAGCTCCTTAGCGCCGGGGCAGGTCGAGGGGAGGCCTGCAGCACAAAATGTCTGCCCACGCACCCCTACCGATCAATATCTCTCGCAGGGGAGGTCGGGGATGCCGAAGAGAGATGCTGTTGTGTGTATAAATGATGAAGGTGCACTTAAAAGAGCAATATAAAAAGTTTTTCTCATAAATAATGTATTCACCAACGTGGATCTTGCAGGCGTGGATTGTAGATGCGGTCCCTAGCCTACTCGCCCTCCTAATGAGTGGAACCCGAGGAGATGGCAGCCCCAACACAACAAAATGCGAGGATGTCATTAAGTAGTCAATTAAAGGGACATGCAGGAGTGGTTTTCCACCGGAGGGGTGTGTGTGTGTGTGTGTGTGTGTGTGTGTGTGTGTGTGTGTGTGTGTGTCAGGACAAAGAACAGCTTAAAGAGATCAAAGGATCACTAGCAACATATAAAAACAAGATGTTTGACACGGTAGCAACTGTTTGTGTGTGCGCCTGTTTTTGAGAATGTTGTTGAGCACAGTGTGTGATGCACTGAGAAGGTGTGTGTGTGTGTGTGTGTGTGTGTGTGATACTGTAGATCCAGTTCAATATTAAGAAGTTAGTTGATTCCTCTGCCATACCAGCATTCTAGCTTATTATTATAATCCTTTGGATGAATGTTCCCTATGTGATGGTGTCAGACAAGGCGGTGGGGGGGGAGTGGGTGTGTGTGAGACTCACCCAGCTGTGGTGCCCTGTGTCCAGATGATCAGCGCTGAGGCTCCGGTGCTGTTCGCCAAGGCAGCCCAGATCTTCATCACGGAGCTCACCCTGAGAGCCTGGATTCACACCGAGGACAACAAGAGACGCACCCTGCAGGTGACACCACGTGCAC
>NC_136946.1:19091959-19360194 GCF_949987615.1 Pollachius pollachius | reverse complement strand
CTACTCCCTGTTGTGAGTGAGATAAGCAGAGTGGACTGTAGCAACTGGTAGGCTTATCTGTCCATCATACATCCAGCTGTCCACTTCCACTTTTGATGTCACAAAGTCACAGGGCGGCTTGTAATGGCTAATCCCACTTGTTGGTACAACTGTTACACATTGCTGTATTAATTAGTCATTGCTAATCAGTTACAGGGGTCAGAGTGTGACGGCCGATAGTTATTCCAACACTGTAAAGATCTGTGATGTGATAAAAAAGGTGAAAGACAAACCTCGACCTCTGACCTCTACAGTGGCCTCCATTGCTCCTGTTGTGTTCACTTCCTGTTTCCTTAACCCACGGTTAAACCTATGAGCCTCCCCCCCGATAGGGTCCAGCATTAGGACCCATCCAGCCCTGGGACCCATCCAGCCCTAGGACCCATCCAGCCCTAGGACCCATCCAGCCCTAGGACCCATCCAGCATTAGGACCCATCCAGACCCATCCCATTTAAGGATTTCCTGGCAAATCCAAAAAGACAAACACACAAAAGTATGTTTGCGAGACAAACATACTTTCACAAAGCGCTGCGTTTGCATTAATGAATAATAGATCATGTGATTCGCACGCAGCAGGCCAGCCGGGAGGACGCCAACGCACTCCCCGCGCTCATAACTTTAAAACCCGTCAACAGAACCCACAACAACGAGAAGACAATGCGAGTCTCCTCCTCACACTCACTCACTGTCTGCGGCGTGCACCAGAGTCCCTCGAAATCGCTTCGTCAGCAGTAGAAATTACGAAATAGAAAAAAAAAAACCTTCGGTTTCCCTATTTGTTTGGGGCGTGTGGACGGAGGTGTTTGTTTCTGTGATGTATGCGCTGCTCTGGCGCAGCGTATTTGTTCCTGCTTTGAAGGGTTTACTGTCCCAGAAGACGAGCCTGGCCCAACGGTCTCCGAGACCGGCCAGGTACCGCAGAGCTGCTGCTGGGCTCCACAGCCAACCGGTGCACATCTCGCCTGCAGTCGCTATTTAGGGAAGCTGCTACTACACTATTAATAACTGTTTCTACCGCTTCACAAACCCGTACTCTCGTTCTCCCTCCATTCTTCCCTTTCTCTCTGTACCTCCTCCTCCCACTCCTCGAATCAATGCCCACGCACCGCCTCCTGCTCCCCTCCTCCTGCCTGCCTCCTCCTCCTCCTGCTCCCCTCCTCCTGCCTGTCTCCTCCTCCTCCTGCTGCCCTCCTCCTGCCTGTCTCCACCTTCTCCTCCTCCTTCTCCCCTCCTCCTGCCTGTCTCCACCTCCTCCTGCTCCCCTCCTCCTGCCTGCCTTCACCTCCTCCTGCTCCCCTCCTCCTGCCTGTCTCCACCTCCTCCTCCTCCTGCTCCCCTCCTCCTGCTTGCCTCCACCTCCTCCTGCTCCCCTCCTCCTGCCTGTCTCCACCTCTTCCTCCTCCTGCTCCCCTCCTCCTGCCTGCCTTCACCTCCTCCTGCTCCCCTCCTCCTGCCTGCCTTCACCTCCTCCTGCTCCCCTCCTCCTGCCTGTCTCCACCTCTTCCTCCTCCTGCTCCCCTCCTCCTGCCTGCCTCCACCTCCTCCTGCTCCCCTCCTCCTGCCTGTCTCCTCCTCCTCCTGCTCCCCTCCTCCTGCCTGTCTCCACCTCCTCCTGCTCCCCTCCTCCTGCCTGTCTCCTTCTCCTCCTGCTCCCCTCCTCCTGCCTGTCTCCACCTCCTCCTGCTCCCCTCCTCTTCCATCTCCTCCAACTCCCCCTCCATCACCTCTTCCACCCCCTTCTGCCCCTCCTCCTTCTTCCCACCTACATCCTCTCCTCCTCCTTCCTCTCCTCCTCCAGCTCTACCTGGCTCCTCCACTGCCTCTAGCCTTGCCCTTCCCCCTTCCTCACCCCTTCTTTTCCCCCTCCTCACCCCCCTCTTCCTCCCCCTCTCCTCCCCTTGTCCTCCCTCCTCTCCTCCCCTCCCTCCTGCCGCCCTCCTGCTATTCTGAGTTTTACTAAGGCACATTCATTCATCTGTACTCGTTTGAGTCAGCATTGTGAAGCATGCGAAGGTGAGTGTGTCTGTTTGTGTGTGTCTGTGTGTGTGTGTGTGTGTGTGTGCTCTACATTAATCCATAACTGTGTTGTTTTGAGTCAGCATTGTAAATATGTGAGTACATGTGTACGTGAGTTTATTTATTGGACTGGGTGTTGGGTATTTGCTATTTTTTTGTGTGTGTGTACGCGTGTGTGTGTGTGTGTGTGTGTGTGCGCGTTCGTGAGTACGTACAGTGCTGTCTGGGTCCTCTCCTGCCCGTCACTACAGGTGTTGTATGTGGTCAAAGCCATAGAGCGGGTTGAAGGGTCACCTTTGACCTTGGGGACGACGTCCCTCCCTGTCAAATACAGGTCTGTCAGTGCCCGCTGTAAATAAACAGCAGGCTGTAACTCAGCCTGCATTGTTGTTTAAGCAGTTGAGCAGTCACTGTGTGTGTTGACAAGTCATTGCCCTTTGCTGACGCCCACCAGTGTTTGGGCTCAATATTGTGTGTGTGTGTGTGTTTGTGTGTGTGTGTGTGTGTGTGTGGGCTTTGGAAGTCGCAGTGTTTTTGTACCTGCCACTCACACGCTACGTCATAGGTCACGCGCTGAAAGCCTCCCGCACTGATGCACAGAGAGCCTCCCTAATCACGGCTGCAGCCACACACAAACACAAACACAAACACACACACACACACACACACATGCCCATACACACACACACACACACACACACATACCTACATGCGCATGTGCAGTTCCCAGTTAGCACTCATGCCTCCGCCCGCGCTCTCACACACGCACGCGTGCTCTCTGTTTCCCTCGCGATGTCTCATCCCCTTTATCAACCATCTATCTCTCCTTACTCCCCCTCTGTTTCTTCTCCTTCCGTCGGTGTGTGCTGCGTTCCCTCTTGTTCCCCCTCATCCCCACCGCCTCGTCCCCCTCTCATTCCACCTGCTGGGTGGAGCTGAGAGCAGCTTCATCATCCAGAGGTGATCGAGTCTGCGGTGCACGCGGTACAGCTGCGGCTCTGTGCGGCGCCACACACTGTCCACATTCCCTCATGCAGGAGACAGAGTGTCATCATACCTGGCATATGGTCATGGATGTGAGCTTTGATGCATGAATAGGGACTCGCGCACGCATACGCACACGCACACACGCGCACACGCGCACACACACGCACACACACGCACACACACACTTCCACAGAGACACACACCCACACAGACCGACAGACAGACAGACAGACAGACAGACAGACAGACAGACAGACATACACATACTCTCAAACACACACAGTGAGATTGGCATACACAGTACAGTACAGCATAGTGCCTGATTCTTAAATGAAATTGAGAACCTTCTTTACACTTTTACAGAAAGCATTACAGTTAAAGCCTGGCTCCCATTAAGAGCAATGGGATTGCCCTGTGAGCTACACTACATTTGTTTTGTGTGCGCTGCCGTAGCTGCGGCTCAATGGCCCTCTGGAGTCTGGCTAGGCCTGAGCCAAATTACACCTCTTGTGCGCACTTAGCTGCTCGACGCTAAGGTATCTAGCTGTGATGCCAGACAGCTAGCAGGAAGGACATGGTCACAAAGGCACCTGCACTTTCTGTGTGTTGTCCTGTGTTTGGGTTGTTTAATGAATTCCTTGATTGTCTTTCTTAACTTACTTACTTACTTACTTACTTACTTACTTACTATCTTCACATCTTAGGCCGTGTTCACGTCTAGCGTTTTTTTTAAATCTGCCAGCGCTTGTTTCACATTATATTCCTATGGAGCAGAGCGTTTCTGGAAAAAGTCACTGCCGTTTTTTTAAACGCCTCTCCCAGCGTTTTTTTCTGCCATCGAACTAGCAACCTTCCAGTTAAAAGAGTACCCAATGGCAACATTGTCATTGACTAATGTGTGGCACTCATTGACCAATAGAAAGCCTCAGAGAGCATCTCCTCATTCTCTTATCTCGACCCCGTAGTGAACCGTACCTTGGCCCGGGTCACTAATCTGTAGCCAAGCAGTCCCCAGCCAGTCCTCCTGCTCCCAATGACTCCATGATCAACTCCCTGATGGATGGTTTGACTTATCTCCACACTGAGGATATTTTGTTGAAATTGAACAAAAAACAATGATGTAGCATAGCACTCAGAACTGAGTGGAGTTGTCTCTTGACCTCCCCCCCCCAGCCTGACCAACCCCTCCGGGAGTCTTTTCCTGCTGAATATGTCGCTTTGCACACTGGTGCGTCACTCTTACTTTTTACCCTACAATGAAAAAACAAGAGAGGCGAGGGAGTGTCCCCCTCAGCAGAAATCTGACACTTCTGAATGATCTTAATATCTCCTCACCCCTCTCAACGCTTTGGGTGTGCAGTGGGGGAGGGTGATGGTAGAAGGTGTGGGCGGCGCTGGCGATTCACATTCAGAGAGTCATGCTCGCTTTGGGAGTTTGTTTCTACCTTTGGAACGGCTGCTGTCTCCCCCCCCCCCCCCCCCCCCCAACTGGACCAGAAGCTTAATATGGAAGTCGAATGAGTTGCTAAGCTGCCGTATTTAATTATATTTGACCTGGTCTATCTTTTTTGTTTTTGTGGTTCTGTTGTTGCTTGTCCCAAATCGTATTTTCATTTTGTTTAGATGTGGTTGATTATAAGATAGTTCTTACTATATATCTAGATTTAGATAAGTATGCGCCATCACTGTATTCTTTTAGACAGTTAGGTATGAACCATTGCTGTATTTTCTAGATTTAGGTAGGAGATTTTCTTACAGAGGTATGAATCGCGTCTTTATCAATTCTACTGAGATGCTTAGATATGGACTGGGTCAGTATTTTCTAGATTTAGATAGTTACGTATAAACCACAACTCTATTTCCAAGTCCGTAGTGTCAACACATTTAGTATTTTTTCTCCCCATTTGCCATATTGTCCAAGTAAATGAAATATGGCAGCTGAGATAGCACTCTGGCTGGGTGTGTGGAAATACACCCGTTACACTGAGTTAATTGAGGGGAAAAATACATTTTAGTCAGCATATTAGTTGTTTGATTGATGGCCACAATGCAATGTTGGCAAAATTGTTTCCTTTTTTTCGCGGTAGTAATCTTGACAGAAGCATTCGGTGGTGCTAAGAGACGGCTATTGAACAATAACATGTAGCTTTAGTGTTCAGGAGATATATTGGGAGTGTGTTGTTGATCCTTCTTCTATGGTAACCACACGTTGTACTCATTGGTTTTTCCGGTAATTTTCCCAAATAATGACCATGGGAATCAATCAAAAGAAGAAGGCAGTTCCTGCCTAACACGGGGGATGTGATCATAGCACTTTTGGGGCCTTTGAGGCCTGGCCGGATTCAGACATGATGGAATGTTTCTTGTCAGCTTTACAGGGAGAACTTCAGGATTCTACAACCAATTCCTCTTGGCCCATTTTCGTTTTGCTCCCCACTACCCTACAACGATCTCCCCTTTGTCCTGAAAAGCACGTGAAATATTCCCGCTGCACTGTCATCTGGCTCTCCTCTCCCCCTTCTCATACATGGAGTCCCCAACCGATCGGTGCTGGCATGGGATACGTCTCATCCTTCATCCCCCGCCCCGGCACAGATCAGGGTTTTGGAACGCCGGGATGGTTCCCGTGCCAATGCTAATCCTCATTACATCGCCTGAGATTGAGAACGGTAACGTGTCCGTGCGTGTCTGACGGCGATCAGACATGGCTATGTGCTATGGCTATGCTGTCACTGTGGGGGCTGACGCGCTGACCTGATTGATGGACACAAGGGGGCTTAATTTTAGTTTCTGACGTGCGACTATCTGTGGTCCATTGTTGGTGTTTTTCATTGTTCTGTTCTTTGGTGTGTTCCCTCCGTCTTATGTTAACCCAAATAAATTGGTGGAGATCCTACGAACGGCCGATATATACACGATTTTGTATGGTGTATCTTATGGATATTTCTCTTATACGTCTATTTCCGGCACACAGTCATCACGAGTCCAGAGATGAGTGAACGTTGACTTTGGGACAACCCATTTCCCTGCGCTCATTGGATCTTGGCAACATTGAAACAGGGGGGTGACGTCGTTGACTCGGTAACCACGTCACCGCTAGCCCGGGTGCTCGCAGCGTGAGACCAGGCAGAGAGACTGAATGTGGGTAGCCAGCAGCTGTCTCCCCACTAATCCCCCTCTGTCAGCACGGCATTGGCACGGCCCAGAGTGGAGGCGCTGGTGATGGTGGCGGAGATGGTGGGAACGAGAGTCTGTTCGGGCCATCAGGCCTATGTCGGAATATGATCTATGTCTGTCTGGGCTCCCATGTGTTGTTCACGGCAGTAGACAGGGGGAATTTGTATTTTCTTATCAAATACCAAATGCTGCGTTTTCTGTGTAGTTGTACTCCGTCCAATCCAAAAGGCCCTGGCTTCGTTCAGTGTCACAGTCGCCATGATGTGTAGAAAGCATTCCCTGATTGGATGAAGAAATAAGGAAATCGATTAACCGAAATGATGTGACGTTGCTAGAGATTTCTTAGAACATCCTTCGCTATGGCTTAATGCACATGTTGAGAACCCTTATTAACATATTCAGAAGTAAATTACAGATATCTTTGTACATCACTTTAAGGACGATTTTTTCTGCTTAAGCCCACAGAAAGACTGCTATTTATTATTTGTTTTTGAGTAGCAGTTTGAGCTAATATTTGAGATGTTGGGTGAACAAGCAGTCATCTCCACGTATTGGCTAGGCACAACAGGACAGGATTAGGATTAGTTTCAGAAATAAAACAAGAATGTCAGATGATCAGAGTCAATCCGCATAGTACACAGTAAGAGAGTAATCAAGAGACCTAACTCATACAAACAGGGGCAACCCATTTTCTGTCTATGCCAGAAATGATCACACATTTCTTACATTTTCACCTGGGAAATATCCCTATCATTTCAATGTTGATGCTCCTGTCCTCAGGTAGAAACCATGTTACAGATTACCTGCTTGTTATTCTGTGTTAATATGTGTTTCATATGTTTGTATGTACATGTGTGTTCATTTAAATACACACAAATATGTATTTGTATATATGTGTTTTATGTAATATTTTCTATGTGTGTACTGTGTACCTTAATGTGTGTATTAATTTGTAGAGCTAAATTTGCAAGTGTGTGTGTGTGTGTGTGTGTGTGTTACGTGTGTGTTGCAGCTTCCTGCTGGTGTTTAGCTGTCTGGTCCTGTCCGTGTTCTCCACCATCCCAGACCACCAAGAGCTGGCCAACGAGGCCCTCTTCATCCTGGTGAGACCAGCATCACGCGCTCCCTTGTTTCCTCACTCACTCACTCACTCACTCACTCACTCACTCACTCACTCACTCACTCACTCACTCACTCACTCACTCACTCACTCACTCACTCACTCACTCACTGCCTCCCTCCTTTCTCCCTTTCTCCCTCACTCACTCACTCAATCACTCTCTCACTCGCTCACTTCCCTCCCTCCCTCACTCAGTCCCTCACTCATCTACTCTAGTCTTACTTTCATATCCGTTATGTTGCATATCCACTTCTCTTAGACCCTCCGCAGCAGACAAGTAAGCACATAGACTTAAAAGCACCTTTCTTGCATTATTCCCTGTTTGTCAGCACCCATCATCTATTTCATTGACTGTTCAATCATGTGAGGGCTATCATATTTCCCCCTGCATTGTGTGTGTGTGTGTGTGTGTGTGTGTGTGTGTGTGTGTATGTGTGTGTGTATGCATAGTCGTGTTGCACGTGTTGTTTTATTTACCAGTGGTGGCCTAAAAAGCTGCTGTGTAGGCGCGTTTGCAGGACTCAGGTGTTGTTGAGTTTGCAGGACGGCCGGCCGTGTTCCACTAATCCTAATAGCAAATCCTTTAATCGCCCTCCCGCTCTTTCTCCTCTCCACGGCACTCTAACCGCTATGGTTAAAAGGTAATGGACACTGCCTTTCTCCTTCCTAGCTTGACCCCCTCTCTTGCTCTTTGTATGTTTTTCTCTCTCTCCTTCTTTCTCTCTCGCTCTCTCTCTCTCTCTCTCACTCACTCTCTCTCTCTCTCTCTCTCTCTCTCTCTCTCTCTCTCTCACTCTCTCTCTCTCTCTCTCTCTCTCTCACTCTCTCTCTTGTGTGCACGTGTTGACGTGATATCTCTCTCTACCATCTTTCATCTTTCTTTTTTCTTTCATTTGCTTTCTTTCTTTCTCTCTCTCTCTCTCTCTCTCCTTCCTCTGTCTTCCTCTGTCTTCTCCTCGCTCGTCCTGGCATGTTATATTAAAGGCAGGACTTTGGACTTGCATCAGCTGTTTCACATTATCTTTCTATAGTCCCTCAATCAATCATCTGGCCAAAAGCAGGCTGTACTTTCAGCACAATAATTTCACCACACAAGTTAACACCACATTACCGTACTTTAAAAACATTATAATTCCACTACATCAGTTAACAACACATTCCTGTACTTTAAAAACACAATCATTTCAAGACATCTGTTAATAACACATTAGTGTACTTTAAAAACACGATCATTTCATGACATCAGTTAACACCACACTACTGTACTTTAAAAACAATATAATTTCATCCACTGTTGATGCGACTTGGCACCTGGAATATGGGAAAAGCGCATCTCAAAAGGAACCGTTATGCTAACTACATTCTAAATCTAAACGTGTGTTTGTGTTTGTTCCTCGTGTGTATCTCATGTGTTTGTGTCTTTCCTGTGTGTGTGTCTCTCTGTGTGTGTAGGAGTTTGTGATGATTGTGGTGTTTGGCCTGGAGTACTTTGCGCGGGTCTGGGCGGCTGGCTGCTGCTGCAGATACCGGGGATGGCAGGGACGCCTCCGCTTCGCCAGGAAGCCCTTCTGTGTCATAGGTCAGAGGTCATCAGGCTACCACGTACTATCGGCTATCTGCTATCTTGGCCAGAACTCCCTGGAATACGAGACATTATATCTCAATGGGACCTTCCTGGATAAATAAAGGTCAAATAAAATGAAAGCATGCACCGGCGAAGTCATCCAGTCCAACTCTGTCCCCTCTCTAGTTTCCCTTCTTGGGATTACTTACATTTCTTCTATTTTCCTGTCTCATACTTACAGCACTATACAGTACAGTACAACCCTATATTTTACATTATACTTTACATTATCCCGTACGTTGGACGAGGCTGTGAGAACACTACGGTTTGCCTACTTACAATTACAAAAACAATCACTCTAGGTTGCTTTGTATGAAAGTGTCCAAACAGTATTTTTGTAATGATGTTTGGATACCACAGTGGTTACTAACCTTGACTTTAGCTGTACCACTAAATTGCCATCAAGAACTCATAATCAAGAGCTAAAAATAGAAAAATATGCATGCATTGGCTGGGAAAAGAGAGTCATTGTTCCGATTACACACCAGTATGACTGCAGGAAGGCCATGAACAGTGGGGAACTGTGGAAAGAAAAAGTCATCAACGCTGCTTATGATCCCTGTGAGATTATTTAGCAAACACAAATCAACACAAAACGTCAATGGAAACAGACATATATGGAACGGAACAAATGGAACGCACAAGTGACGCTCTCTGTGAAACAATAACAAGTCATAGTACCATAGAACATATATATTTTCAATCATCAATGTTATTTCTGTCGGTTATTGTAAATATGTATTTCAAGGATGATAAAACCCCAGGTGCCGCCTCCACTACCCTGGTGTACCCCTGGTACATAAACGCAGGTGGGACACACTGCCATAACACACACACTGAGGTGTCGTTCCCCCCTGGCAGACTGCATCGTGTTCGTGGCGTCGCTGGCGGTCATCGCAGCGGGCACCCAGGGCAACATCTTCGCCACCTCGGCCCTGCGCAGCATGCGCTTCCTGCAGATCCTGCGCATGGTTCGCATGGACCGCCGGGGGGGCACCTGGAAGCTACTGGGCTCCGTGGTGTACGCCCACAGCAAGGTGGGAGCCGCGGCGCAGGACCTGTGGAAACACTATCACCAAGGCACTCTCTCTCTCTCTCTCTCTCTCTCTCTCTCTTTCTCTTTCTCTCTCTCTTTCTCTCTCTCTCTCTCTCTCTCTCTCTCTCTCTCTCTCTTCTCTTTCTCTCTCTCTTTCTCTCTCTCTCTCTCTCTCTCTCTCTCTCTCTCTCTCTCTCTCTCTCTCTCTCTCTCTCTCTCTCTCTCTCTCTCTCTTTCTCTTTCTCTTTCCCTCTCTCTCAATCTTGATCATGAGAATGATAGTGATGATTGTGATGATAATGAAAGTACTGCAGCTGATTCTGCTCAGGGAGGCTGTTGGCCAATAATGACTGATATCTCTGTTTCTCTCTCTCTCTCTCTCTCTCTCTCTCTCTCTCTCTCTCTCTCTCTCTCTCTCTCTCTCTCTCTCTCTCACATACCTATTGTTGAAGTATTGCTCCGTCTCGTCTACTGTATTTTTCTTTCTCTCTCTCTCTCACTCTCTTTTTGTATACATCTCTGAATCATATCTATTAATAATCGTGTTACAAATTAGGGTTATTTGTGAAAGCCGATTAATTTGAGCCTTGGCTTTCACTTGGCACACATGTGCCTCAAACAACTGCTGAGTCCGCTAATGACCCTCACCATTAATGGGATTCACTCCCCGTGACCTCACTCACCAGATCGCTGTCTGAACGCTCTGTGGGTGTTTGTTATACGGCAAATTAGCTGATTAGCCCGCTTTGCATTTTTCTGCTGAGCCAAAACCGCAGGGCAGCGGCTGGGCAGCTGGAACAGTGATGGATCGTAGAAGGCACCGGATAGATGATGATAGCTATGATGAGGATGCCTCGATGCACAAGTGGCAGAGAAGCACTGACCAACCCAGAGTTAAATGGCAGGTCGAGCGTAATGATGATGGAGAATTAGCAGTTGACGATGGCTATTATGATAGGGATAGTTTGTAGTTATGTGATAATTATGATGAGGGCACTACTGCTGCTGTTTCTGCTTAGGATTGCTTGTTGGCGATAATGACTGTTAGTATATGCTACACGTGGAGCTCCTAATATGGCACAATTTAATTGGTTCGCTATCTTGGGATATTGAGCAATATCCCATGATTGAGATCTCAAACTCGGGATATTGTTTTCATGCGAGTGACAGTCGTCTCGTCATGCTAATAAAAACAAATAAGCTGCTAATAAAAACAAATAAATCCCGGCAAAAAATGTTATCTTGTTTATTTTTACAGTGTTCACGTGTTGTACTAGAACAATTATTCACCTCAGGCTCCGTGAATAGTGGGGAGTAGCCCCCTCAACCTTCAGTCTCGTGGGCTATTCCCACTATTCACTTCGCCTTTGGCGAATAATTGTTCAATATAGGATCTCTCTGTTTGCCCGTGTGTTGCTCTCTCTCTCTCGCTCGCCCTCTTTCTCTCTCACCTACTGTCTATGTGTGTCTTTCTCCCTAACGTCTATCAGGAGCTGATCACAGCCTGGTATATTGGCTTCCTGGTGCTGATCTTTGCCTCCTTCTTGGTCTATCTGGCGGAGAAGGACGTCAACCCAGACTTTCACACCTATGCAGACTCCCTCTGGTGGGGAACTGTGAGTACTGCGTCATGCACACATATTGCGTACGTCCAAGGGAATATATATATGTATACACTTCAGTGTGTATGTGGTGTTTGAGCATGTGTGTGCATGCATGTGTGTGTGTGCATTGATACATGTTTCATTACACATCTCCAGATCACCCTGACCACCATCGGCTATGGGGACAAGACCCCCCGCACCTGGCAGGGACGCCTGCTGGCCGCCTGCTTCGCTCTGCTGGGCGTTTCCTTCTTCGCCCTGCCGGCCGTAAGCCCTTCTCCCATTTGCCCTTGACCCCTGTCAATCCAGACGGAGCAGATCAGAGATGGGTTCTCGATTAATGTATATCACATAAACGTTTGTTCCTTCGGTGTATGCTTTAACCCAGAGCCTGCTACAATACAATTACAATTAGGGCATTTTGCAGACGCTTTTATCCAAAGCGACTTACATCAGTTAATATACACATTGACACACCGACGGCAGAGTCAACCATGCAAGGTGACAGCCAGCTCGTCAGGAGCAGTCAGGATTAAGTGTCTTGCTCAGGGACACATCAACAATCAGTTAGGAGGAGCTGGGGATCGAACTAGCGACCTTTCGGTTACAAGGCAACTGCTCTACCTCCTGAGCTAAGCCGACAATACTGCGAGTGCATCCGTTCTCCGTGTGCTTGACCTGGTGTGTGACCTCATTTGACCTCTGACCTCCCCAGGGTATCCTAGGGTCAGGCTTTGCCCTGAAGGTCCAGGAGCAGCACAGGCAGAAACACTTTGAGAAGAGGAGGACGCCTGCCGCTAACCTGATACAGGTGAGAGAAAGTGTGTGTGTGTGTGTGTGTCAGGAAGAGAGAAAGTGGAAGAGAGAGAGGGAGAGAGAGAGAGAGAGAGAGAGAGAGAGAGAGAGAGAGCGAGAGGACAGTTGAAACACAAGGACAGTGGCAGGTGATGAGGAAGTGTCGGATTCCGGTGTTTAGGAAATGCAACTGATAGTGACATATCTCATTAAGCTCCTATTAAACAGTGTGTGTGATGTGTGTATGCATGTGCGCGTGTGTGTATTTTGTGCATGTTGGTGTGTTTTTGTATAGTTTTATGCGTTTGCATTGCAATTGTGCTGACGCGTATGTGGTGTGTGTGTGTGTGTCTGGCGATCCAAGCACTCTCTCTCTCTCTCTCCCCCTCCCCTCCCTCCCCCCTCCCTCCCCCCTCCCTCCCTCTCTCCTCCCTCCCTCCCTCCAGGCTGCCTGGCGTCTCTATTCCACAGACGCGCAGCATTCCTACCTGACCGCCACCTGGTACTTCTATGACAGCATGCTGCCCTCCTTCAGGTGAGGGGCCTCCCGTGATCGGCGGTCTGTGATTGGCCAGTGCCACCGCTATGATGTTTATGCCCGTTCAAAATGAATTGGTCGCTTCAACTTCCAGGCTTGATGATTAATATGGACAATATGATAGATGATGAAAATCCTTTAGATATTAGAGGAGTGGTGCATTCGGTCAATATTCTCTTCTCAAGCATAAGAAGGTTGCACACACACACACACACACGCACACGCACACGCACACGCACACGCACACGCACACATACACGCACGCACGCACGCACGCACGCACGCACGCAGGCACGCACGCACGCACGCACACACACACACACACACACACACACACACACACACATCAGGCATCCGACAAACAACTCACAAAAAGATGATATGATTCCCAATTATTTACACTTTATAAGTCACAATCACCTTTATTTGAGCAGTTGTGGCATTAGCAAACCAAATTTTTCCAGTTTTTGATAAATTAATATGTATAAAACTATCTAAAATAAATAATGCTGTAACCAATATATGCTTCTTAATTTATGCTAATGCTACAACTGTATTTATTAGGTCACAACTTATGTATTTGTCTTTTGATTTAATCAGGATATTAACTGAACTCATTATCTTGTTTGGTTAAAAGGAGGGCAATAGATTATTTGAACCACATTATTTGAACCAAAAGCCTTCCTTGATCATTATTTGTTATTATTTCAGGTTCAGTAAACCTGTGTCACCGGCCAGTTCCCTGTACTTCATCCCCTTTCCTTTACAAATTTTGACCATTTCTTTTACTTTTTGCCAACTTTTTGTATTGTATTTGATTTTACCATTTGTCATGTTATGTTTTGTTTCATTTTTGCACGTGGGTGTCAGAGAACTGACGTTCCTGTTCAGTCACCTCCAACGACAACGTAGCGCCAAGAAAGTCCTCCAAAACTCCTACCAGACCCTGCTGTCTGGGCTCAGGCCCTACAGCTCCCCCTGCCTGCAGGGGGACAGGTACGCACTCACCGGCACACGTCCAACCCCTCATCCACCACACATTGGTAGGGATTATCCTATCACTTTCCTTAAACCCCAACCCCAACACCTCAGACTGAACCAAACTGCCCTACTCAAAGAAACCAGGAGAAACACTACAACACCACACACATCAACACAACAGCACCACTGTTGTCTCCTCCCGCCCAGATGCCCCGAGAGAGTTCTCATCTTCGCAACATTCGTGCCCAGCTCTCTCTCCCCTCACATCTCTGTCTCTGCCTTGCAAGATACCATGCCAAACGTCTCCGCCCGTTTCCACCCATTCGCTCATCTGATTTCCTCCCTTTTCCTCCCTTTTCCTTCCTCCCTCCCTCCCACCATCCCTCCCTCCCTCCCTCCCTTCTCTCCCTCTCCCGTCTGTTTTCCTTCCTCTCCGTGTTTCATGCCTTCCTCTTGCTCCGTCTCACATCTGTTCTCAGGAAGGCAGAAGTCCCAAGCAGGTTTGTTCTCCCGAGTCCTGAGTCGCTCTGGGCTTGTGTTTTCCACAGGAGGGGTTTTCCACAGGATTAGGAGGACTTTATCAACCCCCCCCCCCCCCTCTTAATCTGTATAACACTGCAGAGTAGCCATTCCTGTGATCTCTAGGGTCAGAAGGGGCCGCTTGTATAAGTGGTGTTTGTTGGACTCGCTGCACGGCATGTGAATAACATGAAAATCAGGTTCCATGGTTGTCAGAGATTACCTTTGTTTTGAGTTGGTAAGGGCTTGACTTGGTGGGTATCGAAGAGTATCCTCAGGTACACCACAACCCGTACGTATTCTTGCATGGGACCCCATATCTCGACTTCCAACTCTAACAACAGCCCCCACCCCAACTAACTCTGTCTCAATAATCCAAAGTAGTTCTCCTTCATGTGTCTTTTACGCAGGTTCGGAAACTCATGAAAAAAGTTTGACTGTTTGGAATATTGAGATTTTACGCACCAACTGCCTGTTCACCCTCATTTAACCCTCAATTCATTTATTTTCTGTCCTTCACGTTTTCTGTGTCACAGGATGGGGTTCCCCACACCTCCCAGCGCGCCCTCTTGGTCCCCCAATCACTCCTCTCCTCCACCCCTCACCCTGTCTCCCCTCTGCCTTGTGTGTCTCCTTCTCAGTACACTCCTCTCTAAAAAGCGGGGTCTCTTCCGGATTCACACTGGCCGCAAGCAGAGGTATCCACGGCAACCACGCCTGTGCACGGGGCACGTTGTACTTGTCACTGGTTGCACCATCCAAAAAAATCCAGAAAAAACGAAGCGAAAAAAGAGGCCTCCTCTGAAACTTCCCCACCTTCCCCCCCCCATCGTTGCCTGATCCGAGTGTTTCTGGACCAGGGCTTATGGCCCAACAAGCTGTCCATGTCATGGTGAAAGAACCAATTGGCTACTGTCAGACTGTGTCATTTTGTTAAACTGTTTGTAAGAATGTACACTCTTTGTCGTGATAACTTGGCCCTGCTCCACAAACACTTGAATTGAAGTCCTGGGTTTTGCTAAGAGAATGGGGACATGCAATATTATTTGATCTGCCTTTTTGGTTAGAGTATTTCTCTGGTCTTGTCACTAGAGAAACTAGGCTTGTCAGATATCAGAACTTAATATTGATATTGACATTCCTTACAAATTAATTCACTCATTAGCTCTCCTATTATTTCGCCATGATGTCATGTTTACAACTCAGTTGGTTGACCCTCTCCTATGCTAGAGAGGGCTCTTCTGAATCAGCATGCATCCTCATTTTTGATTGGCGAATGCATTCCATCTCCTGGAGCCAGCACCAAACCATCTCACTGGTGGCTCCATGATGGCCTTCTGGTGGCTGCATGGGTCTCACATTGTTTGCATGCCAAGGTCCTCTGGTGCATGTCCCCAAACGATTCCTTGTTGAACATGACTGAACCCTGAATGCGTTCACATAACTACTTAGCTTTAGCATGCAACGGCCTGCCAAAGCACTTTCTCTTTCCTTCTCACACTGTCTGGGACAGGCATTTCAGCTTGCCAGTGGTAAATGCCCTTTCCACTAATGCCCCCCCCCCCCCTCCCCCCCACCCCCCCGGTACCATTTAAATTTTAATTCAAATGGCCATGCACAGGAGTATATCATGGTCACGCGAACGCCTTGGTGAACTGCCTGAGGCTTGTGTTTTGCTCTGGGGGTGAGTTCAGTTTGAATCAGGAGGTGGATGTGTGACGAGCATGTGGTCCAGGACGGAGCCACGGCAGCACTCTGAACAAGCGAGCGGCAGTGCGACCAGGAGTGCTGCAGGATTAGCCTCATTGTAGTCCTGGCTTGCAGTTGTTTCCTGTGCCTCAACGAGTGGAGAATGTTGTTTGTAATCAAGTGCGTTCTTCATTTGTTTTAATATGTGCCCTTTAAACACAAATAGATTAATGCCCATTCAGTCGGCTGAGGCGATGACACGGGCCTTCGTTTTGGTTCCATAGCGGTTGGCCTTTAGTTATTTTTGCCGTCACAGCAATACTGCCCGTCTAGAATCAGATTTCAGGAGGGTTTCGCTGAATCAGATGCCAGTATGGGGGCGTTAAGTAAGCAAACCTTTACAGCACACTTTAAGATTTGAGCAATAATACAGTGTTTCTGGTCGATGTCCACGAGCAACCTTTCTGGCTGTATGTGTGTGTGTCTGTGTGTGTGTGTGTGTGTGTGTGTATGTGTGTGTGTGTGTGTGTATGTGTGTGGTTTGTGTGTGTGTCCCCTAAGTCTACAATTACGTCTCCCTTCTTGAGTTCAGTGTCTTTCCTTCTCAGTGGCTGTCCGGACACTGCGGTCCATGGGTTGTGTGTTGATCGTACGCCACTACTAACGTCTTCTAACACGCTCTACTTGCTCAACCCTCCTGTGCTTCGCTCAGCCCCCAGGTTCATGGGACAAACCCTGCTCCATTGTGGTACACATTACAGCCAAAGACAACCAAAAAACAAACACACTTAGAAAGAATATAAAGATTAATCAAAAATCTCCAACCTCAACTCACACCTGGATCCCAGGGGAAGAAGAAGGAACTGTGTGTGTGTGTGTGTGTGTGTGTGTGTGTGTGTGTGTGTGTGTGTGTGTGTGTGTGTGTGTGTGTGTGTGTGTGTGTTGGCGTCTGGTGGTCTGACCCGGCCCCCCTTGCTACTCCACTCTCAGCAGCAACAAGCTGGGCTTCCGCGACCGCATGCGGATGAACAACTCCCGCTCGTCACAGGCCATGCGCGGCAAGGCGTCCCCGGCGACGCCGGTGCCCAGCGTGCGGCCGTCCCCCACCCAGGAGAACATCCCGGAGCCCACCAGCCCGGGGAAGGTGCAGAAGAGCTGGAGCTTCAACGACCGCACACGCTTCCGCACCTCCCTGAGACTCAAGCCACGCCCGCCGGCTGATGGTGAGGGGACAGGGAACGCACACTCAGACACACACACACACACACACACACACACACACACACACACACACACACACACACACACACACACACTTATGAATGTGTGTATAACTGATTGTGCAGATGAGTGAAGCAACACTCTAAAACACGCACACATCTACACGACCGTTCAAATGACCGCTAAGAAATGTCCTTATTTTGTAATGGAAAGCACTGTACAATGAAGATACATTTTAATTAATCAGAAATACAGTCTGGACATTGTTAATGTGGTGAATGACTATTCTAGCTGGAAACGGCTGATTTGTTATGGAATATCTACATAGGTGTACAGAGGCCCATTTCCAGCAACCATCACTCCTGTGTTCTAATGGTACAATGTTAAGCTAATCGTGTTAAAAGGCTAATTGATGATTATGAACCCTTGTTCAATAATGTGAGCACAACTGAAAACTGAAAACTCAATAAAAGTGGGAGTTTTCATGTAAACCATGAAATTGTCTGGGCGACCCCAAACTTTTGGATGGTAGTGTATCAGCTCCAGACAAATGTTTCCTGTTTCAGACTGACATTGTAAACAAGATCATCATCATATCAGCATCCAATAAGTGCTTGCCTCTGTGTGTGCTCCATTGTGTGTGTGTCTGTGTGTCAGTGGAAGGAGTTGGGGAGGACAGCGTGGAGGAGAAGCCGTACTGTGATGTGGCCATGGAGGAGGTGATCCCCGCTGTCAAGACGCTCATACGGGCCGTCAGGTCAGTCACTTCCTTAATCTACTTCAATCCCCTTCCCTGGGGTCCCACCCTTGGTCCCTTCCCTGGTCCCACCCCTGGTCCTACCCCTGGTCCTACCCCTGGTCCTACCCCTGGTCCCACCCCTGGTCCCTTCCCTGGTCCCACCCCTGGTCCTACCCTGGTCCCACCCCTGGTCCCACCCCTGGTCCTACCCTGGTCCCACCCCTGGTCCTACCCTAGTCCCATCCCTGGTCCTACCCCTGGTCCCACCACTGGTCCTACCCTGGTCCTACCCCTGGTCCCATCCCTGGTCCTACCCCTGGTCCTACACCTGGTCCCACCCCTGGACCTACCCCTGGTCCTACCCCTGGTCCTACCCCTGGTCCCACCCCTGGTCCTACCCTGGTCCCATCCCTGGTCCTACCCCTGGTCCTACCCCTGGTCCCACCCCTGGTCCTACCCCTGGTCCTACCCATGGTCCCACCACTGGTCCTACCCTGGTCCTACCCCTGGTCCCACCCCTGGTCCTACCCTGGTCCTACCCCTGGTCCCACCCCTGGTCCTACCCTGGTCCCATCCCTGGTCCTACCCCTGGTCCCACCCCTGGTCCTACCCTGGTCCTACCCCTGGTCCTACCCCTGGTCCTACCCTGGTCCCATCCCTGGTCCTACCCCTGGTCCTACCCCTGGTCCTACCCTGGTCCCATCCCTGGTCCTACCCCTGGTCCTACCCTGGTCCCATCCCTGGTCCTACCCCTGGTCCTACCCCTGGTCCTACCCTGGTCCCATCCCTGGTCCTACCCCTGGTCCTACCCCTGGTCCTACCCTGGTCCCATCCCTGGTCCTACCCCTGGTCCCACCCCTGGTCCTACCCTGGTCCTACCCTGGTCCCATCCCTGGTCCTACCCCTGGTCCTACCCTGGTCCCATCCCTGGTCCTACCCCTGGTCCTACCCCTGGTCCTACCCTGGTCCCATCCCTGGTCCTACCCCTGGTCCTACCCCTGGTCCTACCCTGGTCCCATCCCTGGTCCTACACCTGGTCCCACCCCTGGACCTACCCCTGGTCCTACCCCTGGTCCTACCCTGGTCCTACCCTGGTCCCATCCCAGGTCCCATCCCAGGTCCCATCCCTGGTCCCATCCCAGTTCGCACCCCTAACCATCCCTGGTCCCTTTCTTGGTCCACCCCTGTTCCCACCCCTTGTCCCACTCCTGGTTCTATCCCTGGTCCAGCCCCTGAATCAACCCCGGGTTCCTCCTCTGTTCCCTTGCCTGGACCCATCCCTGGTACCAACCCTGTTTGGACACCTGTTCCCACTCCTGGTCCCATCCCTGGTACCTTCCTTGGTCCCATCCCTGGTCCCTTCCCTGATCCCAACCCTTGTCCCTTCCTTGGTCCCACCCCTGATCTCTCCCCTGGTCACACCGATAGTCCTATTCCTGGTCCACCCCTGGTCCCTTCCCTTTGATGCGGGGAGTTTGTCCTTTCCCTTTCCTTGCCCTTCAGGGGGCTTGGTGGTTTGATGGGGTCGTATTTCCTGGGCCTCTGAATCCCTTTGAGACCGTCACTGGGATGAAGGGTTATACAAGTCAACCAACTTCACTTGAATGTTGCAGCTTAACCAATGGATCCATCCAACTTCCCAGACTATGCATAATAAACCAGTTATTTAAGAAGCCGGTCCCCAGATGTAATTACCATGGGGATCCTCTGTCTGAAATCTCTCTGCGCCGTGATACGTAGGTCACTATGACCCTTTCATCTTTCATCAATGAACAGGGAAACATCCCCTTTGGTCGGACCAGCATGAATGAAGGCCAAGCATGTAGTCCAACACGGTAGGGACACATAGCATGAACAGACAATATTACATTACCAATATAACACGTGGTGCCCGTCCAAGTGTGGAGTTTCAGCTGACTGACCGCAAATGTCCACTTATGGGCAGGAAACCCAGACTTCCTGCCCATGGATCCGCTGACCTTGTGGCTCAGACAGCCCAGATCCTTCAGGCTGCTCATGTTCAAGAGGGGGGTTGGGTGTGTACAGTAGCCAATTGGAGGGCATTTGGCAGACGCACACACTGGCGCGCACACACGCACACACACACACACACACACACACACACACACTTACACATTAACGATTGATCAACGATTGATCAGAGACGGGAAAGCTCTGAGACAAAAACACAAGCTCAAATATAAACAATAACACACACACTCGTGCACAAATGATCAGAGATAGAAAAACTTCCAGATACACTACAAACACACACACACACACACACACACACACACACACACACACACACACACACACACACACACACACACACACACACACACACACACTCGCACCCAGCCGCCATTTGTGCACACAAATACCTACTCAACAACTACACAGAACAGCACACAATCTTGTAGGCACAGCCATATGCTCAAACACACAATGGGAAGCAAGATTTCCCATTGCGGTGCATATGGTTAATGTCAATTGATAATATGATAATATTAATAAAATGTTGTATGCATCATTAACAATGCTGAAATCCCTTCGCTAAGCATTAGTATTTCAGTGTTTTTAATTATTTCCTACGTTTGAGCAATGTTCATCCGAGGAGATGCATGCAACATCATTTTGCTTATATATCTGCGCTTTTGAACTTGCATGTTTGATTTTGGTGAGAATGCATTTGAGAAATGCTGAGTGGGTAAAATGCAGCCACTGCATCCATCACACAATGTAGGACCGAAACACGCACCATGGCGTTATACCATGTGTTTAATCATTTCCACGTCCCTTCGGAATGCACCTATAACCTTTATCACACGCACACACACACACAAGCGCACAGACACACACCTTAACCTAATGGATGCATTATTTCTCTTTGTGATAAACTTGGGTCTTGCTTATTTATATATATGCTTATATATATATGTTTATATGCTTATTAATTTAAGCAAGACATATATTTATATTTGTTGAAACATTAATTACTAGTTTTCAGAAAAATGGATGGAAAATGCGAAAAACTGTAATCACAGTTGCGTCTATACATAATATAAATGTATTTTTTTTGCATATTAGGACAAAATAATAGGTAATTATGTAAATGTGCAGTTTGCGTTCCTGCGAGACAGGGATATATGCTCGTAATTTGATTTCAACCGCATTGTGAAATATATAACAGCAAAAGCTCAGCAAGCATAACATGATCTTCCATAATAACGGATATCGTGCTACCATATCAAAGCGCTGAGAATCCACATCCGAGGCTATGAATGTGGATCGATGTGTTACAAATGTCCTCCGATGTGCTTTTTGTCATCGCAGTGATTACAAACACTTCATATTCCTGAAAGGGATTTTAGAGGGATGGAGATAAAAAAAAATGTAAACCAGTATTTGATTTATTGATTTGACTGATAATGGATATATAGGCATACACTCAACTAATGGTGAATGAAGTATCTTAAAATCAACTCTGTTATATGAGACGTCAGCGAACAAGGGGTTAATCTGAATCCCTGTCCTATGACCTCATTATTTTGGAGGAGCAGAAGCCACAGGAGGCTAAAGGTCATGACTGATCAGAATGCGTTGCGAATGAGAGTGTAAGAAGTCAGGAGTCGGTTCCTGTTAGGTTGTGTGTCTGGCATGGTTATGATCAGGGTGCGATTTGT
This sequence comes from Pollachius pollachius, assembly GCF_949987615.1. Taxonomy (NCBI): domain Eukaryota; kingdom Metazoa; phylum Chordata; class Actinopteri; order Gadiformes; family Gadidae; genus Pollachius; species Pollachius pollachius. The sequence goes on along the minus strand of NC_136946.1, from coordinate 19,338,422 downwards.
GAAAAAAACAGAGGGGGGGATAATTTTGAGAAACATTTTAAAATGTTTCAAAATGAAGACGGACCCTGTGTATTTTGGTTGTTAATTATTACGATGTAATGGTGAAAATACTTTGGGTGGGGGGGATAATTTTTATCCCCACCGAGGATAAAAATAATTCAGCAGAGGGTAGGATGTGTAAACCAGAGGGGGGGATAATCCCCACCATCCCCACCGGCAAATCGCACCCTGGTTATGATCATATGTTTGCCTTGATCATAGATTACTTACATAGTCATCTAAAAGGTGGATCAATTTCCAGTTCGTACTCAACAAAGCATTGACTGAACTGAACTAGAAAGCCATTTGTGTGGGGGTTAAAAAGATCTTGTTTTGAAGACAGCAGTGCGCTACGGTCGGTGGCCTCCTCCATCCTACTGATACAGTATTAAGTGATGTCTCCATAGGTTTGCATTTGACTCAGCAAACTGCTCTGACATAGGCTGCCCCCAGCTGCACACAGAAATAGGGCACTGGGAGTTCCTATAGATAGTACAGGTGCATGAAAAGCAGGTGCTTCAGTGTAGGATTCCACGGTAAGGCACACATAGAGAGGCATGCACACACAACACACACACACACACACACACACACACACACACACACACACACACACACACACACACACACACACACACACACACACACACACACACACACACACGTTGATTGAATCGTTTATCTCAGGGAAGTCCCGTACATGTACGCGCACACACACAAACAAACATAGTCCACACACACACACACACACACACACACACACACACACACACACACACACACACACACACACACACACACACACACACACACACACACACACACACACACACACACACACACACACACACACACACAGACTGTGTATTTCTTGTAAAGCTTTTCCCTCACTTCGTTTATCGGTTTCATCCCTCTATTCAGTGGTACCGTTTTTCCCATCCAGTCCTGTGCTAATGCGTGGTGTAGCCGGCACCAGGCGGCCATGGTGTCAGCACTGCAGTTATTGTAGAGGAACTCCAGATGAGGAGGAAGCCATAGGAGACCATGGCAACGTTGTGAAGGAGTTATCCCACTTTGCTGAACACGCGGAAATATTTGCACACGTTTTGGAGTGTGGGGCGATGACACCTCGTGTCACCCCCCCCACTTCCTGCTTGGCACCTATTTTTTCTGTAACGTTTTTTTTTCTCCTCAAATTCTGTAAAAGTCATACTGCAGCCTATACCGTAAGTCGAAAACTCTTGACATTTTCAGGTATGGTTACCAATAACCCCTCTAGCCATAAACCCACATTTGTGGTACTGCGCCCAAAGGTAGCGCTATTGTAAAAAATCATGAATTAGTCTTATTTCTCCTCACCAGATTGACCTGGACTCAAAATTCTTTCAGAATATTAATCTCTAGAATCAGACGCATTTATAAAACCCTTTAGAAAAAAAAAGTATACTTTTCCCACAATTTCATAGAAAAGCCAAACGTTCACAGTCTCAACCTATTTTGCCTATATGACCATTTTGTTATTGTATATATACCCTACGGCTATCATTAGGTGGATACCATTAACAGTGCGAATTTTCAGATCTGTACTCTTTTAAGAAAGCCCTTATTTCTCTTGTGAAATGTGTGTTTGGAGTTTTCTTGATGTTGTGTGCTTATCAATCAGAATTTTCACCACGTGAATGAGGCTTCATTGAGTACAGGAATGTCAGTGGTTCAACAGGATAATGCTGTGTACTCCTTGTCCTTAGGTTGAGAGTTCGAATCCTGATTAGAGCATTATGAACAAGCTGAACATGATAACCTGTCATTGCCACTCACTTAAGAAACACAACATTGAACAGCACCCGAAATTCATCTGGCAATCAATATTCCGGCTCATTAGATTTTAAGAATCTGACTGCCAAGACACAGTATGGCATTAAGGGGAACTTCTTCGTTAACCATTTTTCCTTCATAATGAACTGTCATATTTATATTTCTTCCGTTTGTGTTCTTGACAACAAATTTTATTTCCCCAAAATCTCAAAGATTTTTCAGGTATTTGCTTTTAAGAAAGCCCTTAATTCATTTGAGTAATGTTTGCTTGGAGTTTTCTAGATGTTGTGTGCTTATCAATAGACATTTTCACCATGTGAATGAGGCTACATTTCAGGTTTGTCAGTGGCTCAATGGGTTAATGCCTTGTACTGGTAATCCTTAGTTTGAGAGTTTGAATCCTGATTAGAGAATTATGAGCAAGCTGAACATGACATGCGGCCATTGCTCTGCAGACCAGTCACCTGAAAGCCAAGGCACAGGGGAACATCAACATCTTTCCTTCATAATTATTTGTCAGATTTATATATCTTCCATTAGTGTGTTCTTGACGTTTCATTTTGCTCAGAAACCCGATAATCACCGCTTGCGGTTATATTTAAAGTTATTTTTACATTTAAGATCCCTTATCAACAAACCAGCATCCAATGAAAGTCGTTGACGAGAGTCGGCTTCATCAGGAACAAAAGCAGTTCAGGCGGCAGTGCTTTGCCCCTCAACACCAAGAGGGCTTTCGGGCTCCCCCTGAGAAGCTTGGATGACCTCTAGTGGGGGTCAGCAAAACCCTGTTTTGGGAACACCTTGTTGGGCAAGTTTCCAAGTCAAATGTGAGCCACCGTTTTAGTTGTAATGATGGATTGTGCATCTGTATGTATGTTAGTGTGTGTTAGTGTGTGTGTGTGTGTTAGTGTGTGTGTGTTGGAAGTGTGTTTGTGTGTTGGTGTATATGTGTGGTAGTGTGTGTAAGTGTATTATTGTTTGTTAGTTTGTGTTTGCGTGTGTGTTGGTGTGTGTGTGTGTGTTAGTGGGTGTGTGCGTATGTGTGTTGTGTGTGTAAATGTGATTTTATGTGCGTGTGTGTGTGATTAAGTATATGTGTCAATGGAGGGCCACAGGGTGGGTTTACTCAGGCGCTTGCCCACCTGCCCACCAAAAAGACATTTCACCTGGCGAGTCGGCACTTTCCAAGCAGAAAAAAGCCTTTAGGGGATTGACTCAAACGTCCCCTGGCTCGCTCTCACTCTCTCTGCTGCTTTTCCCCAGACGCCTCACCTCACTTCCACACCTGAGACCCACCCCCCCAAAAAAATGCATCCACCTGCAAATAATGAAATAGTGCCGGCAAAAAATACCCTGAGCGCTGTAGTCATCAAGAAAGCAGGGTGCTGCACAAAGGAGGGAGGGAGCGAGGCGAAGACGCCGTCTGCACCTGCTGGACCTCCTCCTCCTCCTCCTTCCCCTCCTCTCTACAGATGCCTCTTTCAGTGACCCCTTATTTTAAAAGTGCCCTTTGTCGTTGCCGATTCCCATGGTCAACGCGATCCACACCAACTAGCTGTAAAAGTGTTGATCCTTTCTGTTTTCTCGCTCTTTGAAATGCTAGGGTTACACTCTGAACTGTGAAGCACTTTGAGACTGTCACTGTGATCATGGGCTATTCAAATAAAACGTTCTTGATTTGCTCACGCCCTGATGGACGTTCCCAAACACACAGTTTCAGATGTCTGCGTCATCTCCCGTGAATGTGCTTATGTAACCCAGCATTTGTGTGTATGCTTGTGTGTGAGTTGTGCATTGACTTGTCAACATTTATAAAAAAAAAACGTAAGTTTTCAGACATCACAGGTCCTGTGATGATATCACAGGACCTTTAATGTGCTGCTTCTCCTCGATGCCATGAAGGTGAGAGAGAGAGCGAGGGGGGAGGAAAGGAGGGGAGGAAGAGAGGAGGGGACCAGGAGAGGAAGGGAGGAGATGAGAAGGAGAGGAGGAGAGGAGGGGAGGAGGAGAGGTGGAGAGGAGGGGAGGAGAGGAGGAGGAGAAGAGGGGAGGAGGGGTGGTATTCTAGCAAGCCTGTTTGTAAGAGATAGGCCTCTCCCTCTCTCTAAAAGTTTCTCTCCCCCCCACACCTTTTCAACTCCCAACCCGCTCCCGAGTTGCCATCCATCAGAGGAAGCTCCGGCGACAGGCTCTGTGTGCCTGCGTGCGCGTTTCGTACTTTTGTCTCGTTTAGTGCTCTCCTCTCAGTTTCTGTGGTGCTAGCATCTTTTGCGTTGGGCTACGATTATGATGATGATGATGATGATGATGATGTTGATGATGACTAGGAAGGGGAGGGCGGTGGAATGACCCTTGGTTGTGTAAAAAAGAAAACAAGTCAGCTTTGGTTGCTCATTTTCTATGGCCTCCCTTGGTCCCTGAAGTATGACAGCGAACCCTCAGCGATGCCCCTGGCAGAGAGGGAAGCTGTCAGTGGTGCTATTGTTACGTACAGTAGTGCTGGGTCAACACTACTCTGGCCCAGCCCCCCCCCACCAACCCCCAAACCATCACCTCCACCGCCCGACGCCCTGAGAGGATGTTAGTGAGTAGCTGTGGTGCTAACAAGCTTTTTTGTGTGTAGACTTGCAGCAGCTGCTGCATGTGTCGATGAGCGTCTCTTTGTGTCGGCGTGCGTATGTGTGTGTCAGTGTGTGTATGTGGGCGGGAGGCTGGGTCGGATGGTAAGGGGGTGCTCATTCAGGGAGGAGAGTGAGAGAGATGGGGTAGCCCTCAGACGGAGATACCGTTTGTGTGTGTGTTTGTGCGGGTGTGTGTTTCTGCATGTGTGTTTATTTTCCTTTGTACTGAGGTGGTTTTGCTGACGGCTGAAACAGCGGTGCTGTGTACGGAGGCTGATAAGAAAAAACGTCCCCTTGGAAGATGTTGTCATCATCATCGTTGTTGTTATGGCAATCAAGTTCATTTTATTGTGACAGTCGGGGGGGGGGGGGGGGGGGGGGGGGGGGCTTGCTGTTTAGCAGGCAACGCTTTTCAAACCATTGGCTCCGCTGCTTTCTTATTATTTATTTGTTCCTCTCGCTCATGAGAAGGTCACTTGGACGGTAATTCATCTTGTTATTCTTACGGTGGGCGTTAAACATTTCACAACTGTCCTGCCTCGGCACTATTCGAAAGGTTTATGTCCAAATAACGTTTAATACGCACAACTTATAGTCAAATCTGAGTTTATATATATAGCCCTTTCCTCTGTTGAGCCCTCAGCGGGCCTTGCGGGCCTTGTTGAACCGAAGTGTTGACAGCTCACCACTAATCTAGAGACACGGACAGCCTGAAAAGACTCCTGAACGCTCAATGGGGACAGGAACAAAACGTTCAAGGGATGTAGACGAACAATTACAACAACTACACATTTGTTTGGTGTTAAATATTTCTTTGTGTGTGTTTGTGCGTGTGTGTCTGTGTGTGTGTGTGTCTGTGTGTATCTGTGTCTATTTCTGTGTGTGTGTTTGTGTATTTCTGTGCTTTGTGTGTGTGTGTGTGTCTTACTCTGTGTGTGTGTGTGTGCTTATTCTGTGTGTGTGTGCGTTTGTGCGTTTGTGTGTGTGTGTATGTGTCTATTTCTGTATGTGTGTGTGTATCCGGTGTGTGAGTAGGATCCTGAAGTTCCTGGTGGCTAAGAGGAAGTTTAAGGAGACCCTTCGGCCATACGATGTGAAGGACGTGATCGAGCAGTACTCTGCAGGACACCTGGACATGCTGGGACGCATCAAGAGCCTGCAGATGAGGTAGGTTAACATACAGGCACAGTGGACTCAATTGATCCCCCAGGAACTTATGTGTTACAGTGGCTCAGCTCAAGCCATAAACAGCAGAGTAAATTAAATAGAATAAGCACAAAGAGAAAAAATAAACAAGAAATACAGCATATATACAAATGTTCTAATTATAGATCAATATGTATCTTACCAACCGTAGAATGTCATGAAATATGCTTGTATATAAAATAAAAGTATATATGTAACTGAAGCTAAGTGATTTTCGTTAATAAAAGTGACTTAAGTATATTGCAGGCATATTGCACAGGTCACCTGGAGAGGACAAAGAGTAAAAGTTTCTGAGTGCACTGTGACAGTGCAGGGATCAGGGTGACCCACTCACTTCCGGGGGTGAGGGGTGTTGAAGAGTTTGATGACAGATGTCAAGGATTTCCTGTTTCGCTCATGGAGCTCCTCAGTGCCTCGAGTCTGTAGCTGAGCCTACTCCTCTGTTCATACTCTGTGGATCAGCTTTGAGTCAAAGTCCAGGATGGAGAGTTTTTACCTGGACATACTCCTCTGTTCAGACGCTCTGTCAAACAGGTGGGAGTCAAAGCCCAGGATGGGGAGGAGGACTCTCTTGCCACTATCGGCACATGTGAAGCATCGGCTTCAGTTCACAGAGGCAAATACAATTATGTCAAATAGTACTTGTGAACTTTGAATTAAATATATCTTATCATTTAGAGGTTAAGGTCAAGGATGCACTGACTTTGTTTTGCCTCATTCGCTAACACACAGATTAAAACTATAATCCTTTGGCTCCTTAAACGCCCCCCTTGTGTCCTGTCCTTCCGTTCCGGGCTGCAGGGTGGACCAGATAGTAGGGCGAGGGGCGGTCGGGGCAGATAAGAAGATCCGGTCGGAGAAGGGGGAGAAGACCCCTCCAGAACTGGACACCATGGACGAACTGAGCATGATGGGAAGAGTAGTGAAGGTGGAGAAACAGGTACAGATGTTGCATGGGTTGGGATTGCATTTTTTGCTTACTGAGATAACAGCCAAAGGGTGTTTTTGAAAGTGGTCCTACAAAAATGTTTTTTTAAGGCGCTCTCCCATATCGATTGTGGGAGTGTGTGTGTGTTTGATGGCTGGCTGAAGCAGCCTCACCTGGCCTGACTGATTGGACTCTGGGGCTGGGTATGGCTGCACACCTTTTTTGCACACACCAGTGCTGTATTCCAATATCCATACTTACTATACTTAGTTTGAGTACGTAGGGCGTTCCAATTCTGATCGGAGCGGAAAGAAGTGTACTGACTCATGGAAGTATGGCTATCGGAACACAGCACAGGTTAAACCAGCCATCAGCCAGCCACAGGTTGAGCATGGCAGTCACCTAGGTATGGAGCAATGCCAGTGCTACAATTTACTGGGCTCCTCAATACAAAGAAGCAGGGTGGTGATGTTGGAAAAAGGGGTTATTGTAAAAATTGTGACGGTAAATTGCCTGGTGCCCCATGTTGCAATGCAGGAGAGTGTGTGCGGTGACGGCTTGTTCAACCTCTGCACATTGATCACCAATGCACAGCAGGTTTGCAGCCAGATGAGGCTGTTTAAACCAGCCACCATACACCCCCCATAGATAATTCTAGAAACACTCGTCTTGCGGTGCTGCATGGACGGCCAAAATGTTAGGATATTCCCCAGAATTTTGATATGATCCAGACTTCCTTGGCTGACTAAAGTGAAGGGAATTTAGGGAATTTCAGTGAAGATCAGTGAAATCATGCGTTTTCGCTTACTTCGGACGGATTGCTCCTGAAAAACATTGATGGAAACTTGTGACATGGAAGCAGTTATTGTACCTGGTGTAATTTGGACATGGCGTGTGTCACATACTCTGAAACGTAGGTACAACTGCTATATCTCACGACAGAAAGTTGCTGACTAAAGACAACCATGGGGCATTCCAGAGCATGTGTTTTGTTTATTTCAGGTCCAGTCCATAGAGAACAAGCTGGACCTTCTGCTCAACTTCTACACCCAGTGCTGGAAGAAAGGCTCATCTCAGTTCACCCTGTCCTCCCTGCTGGAGCCCGACCTGACATCGGACTACCACAGTCCCACAGACAACCGGGACCTCTTCCCCTCGGTCAACACCCTCAACATGTCCCGCTCGGAGAGCAGTAACATGGAGTGACAGAGACCTGTGACCCCCACTCTCATTTAAGGTCTGAGAGGTGGGGGAAGAGAAACAAAACGCACAGAAGCCCTTTACATTATGTCTTCCTTATAGGCTAACAATCTTCACTTGAAAGACGTCACTTAAACGTGAGCCCTTTATGACTCTCTTTAAGATGCCTCATTTGAAGAGGCGATACAGTGCTGGTTCTACAGAACAAGGAAACGCTATCAATACCGTTCACCTTTTGATGACTCACCTTTCTGGCCCCCCTGTCTCTTGCAGATGTTGTCTTTTTGTCTTTTGATTATTTGCGTCCTCTGTTTTCTTTTGAGTTTCACCACATTTCAGGCGCTGCCATGAACTACAGTTGCCACTAAAGGGGGCCAGCTGTACTAAAGCCACTGCTGTTCACCCCACACTAGCGCTCAACCCTCCATCTGAAAAGTAGAGATGAAGAAGAGAGGTTAAATGATAGCTACACGGCCACTTATTTACCACTGAAGCAGTAAGGCTCAGAGTTGGCCTCAAGTTTCTGGGGATATTGACAGTTAATCTGAAACTGTAGTCTTTAATATTTCTGGATAATTCTTCTCCATGTCGACAAATTTGGCCCACCTAAGCCAATTAATTCAACCTCAGTCCAAGAGGTCCATTGGCTATGTTAAATAGCTGGGTTCAACGATTACAACTTCAACCCCTTAATATCCTTGTCGGCCATTTTAGATTCCACCACAGCTGTTTGTGCTGTGCTGAATGTAACACATCCTCACTGACAGCGCACAACAACACCACCACCACGGTACATTCAGAAGGACCCCGTCAACACGGAACCCAACATGCTCCCACACAGAAGTCTGGGCATCCTTGGGTTGATTGAGGGACTTTGGGACAGGAGAAAAAAACGCTGCCTAATCCAAATAAACAATTTCCATTCATCAAATAAAAAGGGGTCAGCATGTCTGGAAAGAAGATGAATCAGAAATGTAATGCACAGACACGGCCATGTTTGCATACAGTATGTAAGAATGGCCTATTTATGTATATGTGTGTGTGTGTGTGTGTGTGTGTGTGTGTGTGTGTGTGTGTGTGTGTGTGTTTGGACACTGTTGTGCGCATTAAGCCCACTTGCAAAACTGAACACGACCCCCTACCCCCTGTTTGGGAAACTACTTTTACTTAGAAGGAATGCTAGGTATAAATGTCTGTCAGGTGACAAGGTGAAAACAGCCTTATGCGTGAACCTATCAGAGTCTACCGTATGCCTAAAGTATCAGTGTAGCATAAAGCTGTGTTTATTGATCTGACAGTTAACAGTCCGTGCTAGCCCCCCCCATCTCCCACCAACTCCCCTGCACGCTAAACAACGTCCGTCTGACCCATAGAAAAACCCTTATAGAAAACACCTGTGGACACCAGCCCATCATCATCATCGACCTCATCAATTATTGGTCTATGGGCCCTATTCACCAAGCGGCCATCTTGCCCTGGCTAGCTGGTTGGGTGAACTGTAAGCTAAATACCGCATCCAGTTCACCCTACCATTGCTTGTTTTTTTCCTGTGTAAAAGGTACAATATGCAACTTATTTCCAAATTCAGTCTAAACTAGTCTCACAAATCGATCGACAATCGGATTGTGCACCGATTGCAAGACTCTTCTACATTGGTATCACCATAGTGCTGTAGCAGATGATCGTACTGGAGGTCGATTCAAAATATGCCATCCAGGAGCACACCCAAACTAAACATATTGCCGGGCGGAATACAAGCAACATGACCTGGTCGGACACCAATGTACTTGGACAAAGTTTCTGTAAAGGTTTTAAATCAAATCCGAAGAGTAGACTGGCCACTGTAGAAATACATTTGTTAAAATCGTGTTCTGAAACCTCCACTTGCAGCCGGAACAGGAGGCACTGCATAGCCTCTGCCCCTCTCCCCTTCTGGTTTCCACTGCGAGCACTGGGTCCCAGCCCCCGAGAAGTTTGGCTCTAGCATTGTCGAAGTTCTGTATCTGATATTATGAAGACCCTCACTTTATGTCTTCAGGGATACAGGTTAATGGGTCAGACTCTGCAACAGCGTGGATAAATCTCCTAAAACAAAGGCTTGCTTTTTGAGGATTGGTGGGGTAAGCAAAGAATAGGGAGAGGGCGGGGGGAGCAGCAGAGGGTTTTTAATCTAGATTTAGACTGGAGCTAACTTTAAATCTAAAATCGTGCATATTGTACCTTTCTGAGCACTTTAGGGCATACAGCGAGTAATCCAATCCAATTTGCTTCCCGTTAGGCAGGTTGACCTTTGAACCTGATATTTCTGAAGGATGATGTCATCATCGCTCTTACCAGTTGACATCTGCACCGTGTCAATAGGATATGCTACTCAATTCTGCAGGGTTTTGATCAATTAAAACAGGAACGTTGAAGTGGAGTGCAACTCATCATAAATGCACGTATTGGTAGGAAATGGTTCAAGCTTTAGAGAGATATAAGAGCAACTGGCTAGAACATGAATTCATTTGTCCCAGGGTTTGCTGTCTTTTACAGTGACTTTTATTTGTACTGTTTTCAGTTGATTTTCTAAAGGTTCAACCGACACTTTTTTTAAATGTACAACAGGTCCTTAGTGTTAGTGGACAGTGGCTGGAGGGCATACACGTAAGGCTGTGTGCATGAACGCACACACACACACACACACATACACACACACACACACACACACACACTTAGAGCTATTCTTTATTAAATTGCTTTGATACGTAACATGATAAATGTTCCATGTGCATTTCATTCTGTTTATGTTCTGCATCTCTTTTTGCAACTGTATTGGGGTCAGAAAAGGTGTCAAATTTCTATGATTTTTATTTAATTATTTTGGAAAATGATTATGGTTTATAAGATGTGAATGTTTGTTAAGTTTATATTCTGTACATTATTGGGTTATGATGTTTTAGTTATGATCAACAGTAAATGTAGCATTTCTGTGAAGCTAATTCATGGAGGATGAAGCTTAAACAGACACAAACACATCCACACACATCCACCCACCCACCCACATACACACACAAACACACACACGCACACGCACACACACACACACACACACTGTTGTCATCAACTAAAAAATCCTTTCAAATTCTTTCTTATCTTATTCGGCCAGTGCAAATGTCTTTTGAGAGTCGAAGAACACTTCCATTTCCTGTCCATTCTTCCAGTGTCTCAGGTGCTCAGCTTTTCCATTCAAACTAAAGCATCTATTCCACACAAGCGAATGTAATCTGCCTCTTCAGCATGGTACAATCTAGTGCAATATTTACCCGCCAAGATTCTCTCATTCTGGCACTTTAATGGGACTTGCCGTCGCAAACCTACAACCATCCTCTTAAAAAAAAATCCTCTTTGAAAAACTTTACTTGGCTGCCATACAAGGTTAGCAGTAGCATTAGCATTAGCAGAGATGGGAACTCCCAGCTCAGTCACTTCATGGTCTCTTTTGGTATTTAAAGTATACACAAGAGTTTTTTAAGTATCCATGGTAACCTGTAGGGGAGACCTCTGCATTGCATGCTGTTAGTAGTGGTCCGGCATTAGAGAAGGGGTGGGCTGGGGGGAGGTGTGGGTCTGCTGGGACAACTCTGCAGTCAAGACATGGGAAAAGGGATGGGACTGGTGCCTTTCTGGCCTTTGTTCTGATCTCGGCGGCGAAACAGGGCACGTCGGCCCTCTACACCTAATAGTTAATGCTGCTTCCAGAAAGGATATTTTTGGTAGAACTTTCATTTTGATTTCCCATATTAATACCCGTGCTGTTTTTTTTTGTTTTGTTTCTGTTGCCAAAATGTAATTCAAAAAACAAACATTTATCAAATGTGTTTAATCAATTTGTTCACCATTGAGTGTGATTGTTGTTTTATTATTATTATTACAGCAAACGTTGGTATTTTAGAATATATATATATATATATATATATTACGATATAAGGATGCGTTTAGAAGCATTGTTATAACTTTAATCAGGACCTCTGGGCATTGATGGCTGTGTTTGATCACAGCTGTGTCTGATATGTAGGACTGTGATTCATCACAGCTGTGTTTGATATGTAGGACTGTGACCAATCACAGCTGTGTCTGATATGTAGGACTGTGATTCATCACAGCTGTGTTTGATATGTAGGACTGTGACCAATCACAGCTGTGTCTGATATGTAGGACTGTGTTTGATGTGTAGGACTCAGATGTGTAGGGATGTGAGTGATCCCAGCTGTGTTGGAAAACCGCTGTGTTTGATCAAAGCAGTGTTTGATGTGTAGGGATGTGATTGATGTGTTTGATGTCTAGGGCTGTTCAATAACAGCTGTGTTTGATGTGTAGGGCTGTTTGATCCCAGCTGGGTTTAATAACAGCTGTTTTGGATCACACTTTTAATGTGTAGGGCTGTTTGATGTGTAGGGGGCTGGAGGCATGAACACGCGCACCGTCAGGGAGCCCCTCTCCAGGCATGTGTCCCTTCATGAGCATGTCACATAGGTCAAATGGCTTCCACAAAACTACCTCTGAGGCCACTAGGGGGCGCTAGTCTAGGAAACCAAGCAAGAGATCACTCGTTGTCTAAATTGACATGTATGCTATGCATGTTCTGACTCTTCTGCACGTGTCTCTTTCTCTTTTTCCCTCTATCCCTCTCACTCTCTCTCTCTGTCTCTGTCTCTTTCGGTCTCTCTCTGCCCATCCCTCCTCTCTCCATAACATCCTATAGACATTCTTTCACTGACTTGCTGCCATTCGACATTCCAGCCCCTGTCATCGCTAACTTATGTATTGGAACTATCGTAATGAGAAACATTCAACACAAATCAAAGCAATAAGTTAAAAAACCCTAAAGACAAAGTCTTCCACTTCCAATCGACGACGTTCAAAATGAGATGTCTTTCAGACTTGTTTTATTTTCTAATGGAATATGAAAACCTCTTTTCGATCTCTCTATTAGAAGAGAAACCAACCTACGCTTACCTACTGAGAATAAAATAAATCACTTGACTAACTTATTAACTTATTTGTTTCAATTAAAGCTCTTTGGATTGAACCGTTTTCTACTCTTTATTTCCCAACAGCAAAGAGGTGTAATAAACCGAGTGCATTAGCATTTAGGGTCGCCGGACTGTACTTAGTGCCGTTTCCGAAGTACTCGCAGAACACCAAGGGTGCTCTGTTCCATTCATGGTTTATAAATAAGTCTTTTTTTATTTTTTATTGTTTGTTGTACACATTTTATTAATTCCTTATTGCCCAGCTATTCATTTCTAAATTGTAAACATTCTAAACTTATACATATTAAAAAATGATTGCAAACATACTATAAAGAAATGTAATTGCATCTTACATCTCTCATGAACTGATTCCAAATGTAATTTACAAAACAATCAAATTAAGAACCCTGAAAAAGATTTAGTTAAATGGTCCAAAAACCACCAAAGGGAAACAAACAACGTAAATGTGACTGAACATTTAACTGTATAACTTACGTCATAGAGTAAAACCCCCGACCCCGTAGCAGTGGTAGAATAAACACACATGACGTTTGAAAGGGTCGACTATCAGGTAGGCGAAGGTTTGTTCCTCGTCTCCTCTGCCGGGGTAACACGATCCAGTCTTGTCCTAGAAGACAGAGGAGACCGCATCCTCTAACTGATCAATTCAACGGATGAAATTAGTAACTAATGCTGGCACAGACTACAAGTCATGGTGGCTCAGACTACAGGTCACTGAGACGGCACAGACTTCAAATCCCTTACGTTGGCACAGACTACAAGTCATTTACCTGGGCACGGACTACAAGTCACTAACATTGGCACAGACTACAAGTCACTGACGTTGGCACAGACTCCAAGTCACTGACGTTGGCACAGACTCCAAGTCACTGACGTTGGCACAGACTCCAAGTCACTGACGTTGGCACAGACTACAAGTCACTGACGTTGGCACAGACTACAAGTCACTGACGTTGGCACAGACTACAAGTCACTGACGTTGGCACAGACTCCAAGTCACTGACGTTGGCACAGACTACAAGTCACTGACGTTGGCACAGACTACAAGTCACTTACGTTGGCACAGACTACAAGTCACTTATGTTGGCACAGACTACAAGTCACTTACGTTAGCACAGACTACAAGTCATTTACCTTGGCACAGACTACAAGTCACTTACCTGGGCACAGACTTTGAGCACAGTGGAGACCACGCTAATCCCCATGCTCTGAGGATCCTTTTGTACACTAGAGAGAAGACACACACACATCTTTACTACAGTGTCGATATTGACTGGGTTTGTCTTGTCTGGTCTGGTCTCATAGAAGGAATTACAGTGATAGATCAAATGGTCCATAGGAACCAAGTTGGGATTATTCCAATTTGTAAGTAATTTAGCAGATGCTTTTTTATCCTAATAAATATTATGCTTTTTTTTATTAAGGTTCTTGGTTCAAACCCAAAACCTTCCGGCTCTGAGTCAAACACCCTAACCACTAGACTATCCTGCCACCTTATCCGATTCCAAACAGGAAGTGAAGGAAATTACCCAATCACCTGATGAGGTCTTTGTAGATTAGCTTGGTGAGTTGAGCATAGGGAGCGATAGTGTCTTCATACTGACACAGCTCCCCTCCAAGACACAGGTGTTTGAAGATACGGAAGAGGAACTCCCCTCGTTCCTCTCGGCCAATCACGTCATAGTGCTCGGACTCCTCTTCCTGCAGTGCCTTAACCAGAGGAATAGAGGATGTGTTGAGTTGGCAATAAAGGTAGAGAAGGGGTTGACTAGAGGTATATAAAAGACAAGGCCATGTTTGCATACAGCATGTAAGAATGGCCTATGTATGTGTGTGTGTGTGTGTGTGTGTGTGTGTGTGTGTGTGTGTGTGTGTGTGTGTGTGTGTTTGGAATACTAGTGCGCATTAAGCCCACTTGCAGAAACTGAGAGGAACAGTTGGGGAGAGATGGATAGAGAGAGGGAGAGAAAGGGATAAGGAGACAGAGAAAGGGAGAGAGGGATACAGTAGCTAAATAGAAACAAGAATAAGGGAGTAAGAGAAAGGGGGAGACAGTGAGAGAGCAAGAGAGAGAAAAATGGGTGAGGGGAGGGACTCACCCGTCGCAGCTCATCGTAGTCAGGGTAGAGGTCATGGAAACATTTGACCACGTTTCCAGAAGGACTCAGGATCTGCCTGGAGTAGTAGATGGGGTCCAACAGGTCCATGGACACTCTACTGCAGGGAACCACCTCTACATCCACGCACAGCAGTGGGCTGTCTAGAAACACAGTGAGATAAACACACACACGTTAATCGTACATGCTTTAGATTTTCTCTTAAGTCACTGCCTTAGATATGGATTATGGATTGGGAGTTTAACTCATATTACAGAAAACTAAAACGGATCAGTGGTGAAAAATTGACATTAAACATAATCAGTCAAGCGGTTAGACATTATTTACTGAAAATGGGCCACACAAAAGTGGGACCTAAAGTGTAGTGTAGTGGTTATTGATAAAAAAAACTGAAGACAATTACCCAAAGGCACCCAGGCTCCAGCTGTCATCTTTCTCAGGTTGGAAACCACTTGAGGATCTTTGAAGAACATCTATATGTGTAAGTTGACATTAAAGACATTAGCGCCAATCTAAAAATAATGTCGTTTGAAAGTATCATTTATACCAACTTATTGTTGAAATTGGAAAGTAATTTAAAGAATCTTACTAATGCAAAATTACGGCTGTTATAAGGGTAGAAGCTCTGGTCAAAGCTGTAATATTGAACGGAGATTCTGCCAAGCATGGACCTGAAATTAGCAAGGTACATTAATACCACACTTATCATTGGTAAAGTAAACATAATATTGGTATATAATATAACTAATAATTACGTCACCATTTCATCAGCAGTTCTAACGAAGCTTTATCCTGAAGAAAGGAAGGCGTCTTGTTCAAAAGTGGAGTAAAAGAAAAGTTTTGTTCAAATTTGTACTTTTCTTCTGCCATTGTTTCCGACATCGTGCAGTGGTCTGAAACAAGACGATATCCACGCGCCGTCTAAATAACATCCATTAACGCACGAGCCACATTAATCCACAACCATCGGCTCTGTAAGGTTTGTTTAGGCGTTACCTTAACAACAAATCACCAAACTAGCCGGTTTAATCCACTAGGGGGAGCCAGAGGACCTCGATATAATTCAGTAGATTGAACGAGTTCAGAGGTGTCAGAGGTTCTAGCACAAACACGAGTGTAACTGTTAATCAAAATACCAGCATTCGTCCTATGATGCCTGCCTGTAGCTTAAAGAAGTAGAACCCTAGCCCTGAGTCATCTTGATGTACTTCATTATTAGACTACTCAGAGTCCATGGTTCATAGTCATTTGTTCATAGTCAACTTATATATGTCACGGTTAGCGGGTGGCAGGCAGGTAGGACCCAATAGCAGACAGTTCAGGTAAAGGATAATTTATTACCGCAAAAGGCAAGGAACACCGAGAACACAGGTGACGCGGGGAACACACAGGCCACAACTCACCACAAACTACAATGATACAAGACAGAGATACCAAAGTAAAACGGGAAACACACCAAGACAAGGAAACAGACAGACCATGACAGTACCCCCCCCCCCCCCCCCCCCCCCCCCCCCCCTTAAGGGTCGACTACCAGGCGACCCACGACATGCAAAAAAAAGAAAGTCAAACCCAAATAGGGTGGGTGGAGGGGAGCCTGGAGGAGGGAACCAAAAAAAATGGACTGGGGCAGAGCACGGGATGACTGGCTGGCCAGAGAACTGGAGTGAGGCAGAACAGAGGGGTGTCGGGCGGGCGGCCAGAAAAATGCACCAGGGCATGGCAGGGAGCTTCAGGCGGACGGCCTGGGGGGCAAGCAGAGGCCTGCAGCGGCGAAGACGAAGACGAGGTAGAGGGCGGATCCCTTCTGGAAGGTCTGGAAGGTTTGGAAGGCGGGACCCCTCTGGAAGGCAAGGTAGAGGGCGGGCCCCTTCTGGAAGGTTTAGAAGGCGGGACCCCTCTGGAAGGCAAGGAAGAGGGCGGGCCCCTTCTGGAAGGTTTAGAAGGCGGAACCTCTCTGGAAGGCAAGGAAGAGGGCGGGCCCCTTCTGGAAGGTTTAGAAGGCGGGACCCCTCTGGAAGGCAAGGTAGAGGGCGGGCCCCTTCTGGAAGGTCTGGAAGATCTGTAAGAGGGGCACCCTCGGGAAGGAGTAGGGTTCAGCGACCGGACTGGGCTCGGGGACCGGAGTCAACTCAGGGGCTGGAGAGAAATGTGGAACCGGATGGCACTCCAAACTCACCACCCCCACTCTGATAGTCCGTAACGCACCCTCCAACCCGGGCCTTGAAGCGACAGCGCTGCATGTACGCCTCAACATAGCCTCCAACAAAAAGAGTGTCCGCTGGGTCCAATGATGGTCGGATCATTCTGTCACGATTAGCGGGTGGCAGGCAGGCAGGTAGGACCCAATAGCAGACAGTTCAGGTAAAGGATAATTTATTAACGCAAAAGGCAAGGAACACCGAGAACACAGGTGAAGCAGGGAACACCAGGAACACAGGACACAACTCACCACAAACTACAATGATCCGACAAGGAACAAAGGAAAGACAAGGGCTTAAATACCAAACACAGGGCACGCAACGAGGAACAGCTGAAACACATTAGGGGAGGGAGCAGTAATCACACAGGAGGGAAACTTGACAGGACATGGGGAGAAACAAGACAGAGATACCAAAGTAAAACGGGAAACACAGGGAAACACACCAAAACAAGACAAGGAAACAGAAAGACCATGACAATATAGTCCATTTATCTAAGCTCTCAACAGCATAACCATACAGCTTCGCCACATCGGCGGGAAAACACGGCACACGCAAAGTACATCCATGGAATCAGCTGTTCAAAGCCAGTCTGCATGAACCGTATGACAACTTGGATGGCAGGGGATGTGGACAAGGACTACACCGCAGGGGGGAACATGAGAGCCCCAGCTTGCCGCATACTAGCAGCCTGGGTGCTTAAAGCGTGGAACAAGCTGGAGCGGTGTGTTTGTCTGTGTTTGTGTGTCGGGGTGTGTGTGTGTGTGTGTGCACATTGTATGTAGCATGTATGTAGCATGTATGTAGCATGTGGCCCCTTAAAGGACAATTCTGGTGTAAAATGGATCTGGGATATGTTTAATATGATAAGGAGTTGGGATGTTCGTTTGGGAGCAAAAAACGTGTATCGACACATTCTTAAATTGGTTGTTTTCAACCGAATCCACCAAAACGCTATAAACCTGGAACGATGGGGGCATTTGTTTTGGAAAAAACTAAATAGCTACTTTAAACCACTTTAAAGGCTAGAAGTAGCCCGACACTTCTTAAGTAGTATAATAAGGGTCTTAACATATAAAACGGGGCATTGATAACTTTGTAAGTGTACAGATTGTTTATTAAAAATGACATTTTATACACACAATACCATCAGTAGTTCACCCTTCGACGCCATCTTGTTTTTAAGACTTGATAGGTAGATTGACGAACACAGAGATTGTGACATCCGTCAGCAACATGCAAGCTCTGTGTTCGCCAATCTCGAGTTTTAAAAGCAAGATGGTGTTGTCAATGAGATCCGTCGACGGATGGAGGTAGTGTGACGCCTTGTTCACACTACATGCGTCCGTCGATGGATGGGGCTTTTTGACGTATCCATGTGTTTTTCCAGGTTGTATTACAAAGGCGATTTCATTGGACAGTGTCCTTGCGTATATTTGCATAACGCAGTCTGTTTGGCCAACGGATCCGTCGCTGCCTGAAAAGTTGAAAATTTATCAACTTTTTGACTCAGGCCACGGAGCCGACAGAACGGACGGACCCACAATCCATTTCGCAACTGCCCATGCAAAGTCAATGAGATCCGTCGACGGACGCATGTAGTGTGAACAAGGCGTGAATAATGCCTGATTCTAACGGCCGTGTTTCATCTTAATCGCATCGTTTGCTTTTCTGAGTTAACAATAATTTTGGCCAGGTGTTTTTGAGCACAGTATATCATACTAAACTTTGGTAAAGCGGTCGCCGACCGTCTTCTCTGTTCCAAAAATACCACTGCTTCAGGTTTTCCTTTGATAGGTTTTCCTTTGAGAGGAGGACCGGGCGAATCAGCTGTTTATTATGGCAAGCCAACACTACCAGAATTCGACCTCATTCAGTCACGTTTCACCTTTATTACGGCGTAGAAATCGCGTCAAATTTGAAAAAACACCTTTTTTGCCGTAATGCGCAAAAAATGCGCTGCCTTTCACGCCGCAGTGAAGTCCTTCAAGAGCGTGCGTAAAAAACGCTGTTTTGAGCATCAAACCGCGCGTAAGATACACGCGTTTTTGCACATCACAACGCATGTATAAAACAACATCTTTCTAGTATGCTAATCTTCACCCTTCTTTTCTCTCAGCCAATGTATCTGAAGTGTTTGCTCCCAATCGCTGATAAGATAAGCAGACCAAATCAGTTCAGCACAGATCTCCTATCAATATCGCAAGACATTTGGGAGACTCAAGGAGAAGAGTAGTATTAGGATTGAGCAACAAACTGTAAAGACATTTTGGGAGGGGAGTAATATTACATTTTAGCAGCAAAGTGTAGTCTTTTGGTGGACTCTATAGACATAAGTCACCATACTGTGTTATTGACATGTTTTCGTTCTGTGTTACAGGGACGCTGTCTCTTTAAGATCACGTGGCTTGTGTGATGATATGCCGGTCGGCACGATGTTTGAATTCAACATTTTTTATATGATAAAATGAACGACCTGCCATTGCGTTGTCGACATGAGAAATTGTCTTCACTTATTTTACCGCAATTTTTACAGTCTATAGACAGAATGTCTTACCTGGGAGAGTTTGTCGACGGCGTGGCCCTTAAAACAGACAGAAGGGGGAGGGGGGATATCGATATCGCAAGACATTTCGGGATGTGGGATCGATCTTGCCGTTGTCTTTCAACGTCTGCGTCCGCGTGCGCGTGTGTGCAGTGTGTGTCTGCGCGTGCATGTCTGTGCGTACGCGTGTGCATGTGTGTGCGGTGTGTGTGTATGCGGTGTCCTGCGCTGCCTTTGTCTTGAAACGTCTGTGTCAGCGCGTGAGCGTGTGTTTGTGCGCCTAAGCGTGTGCGTGCACCCATACACCGCATACGTGCGGTGTATGGGTGCTTTCGCACGTGCTGTGTGTGTGTGTGTTAGCTCCAGGCTGCTTGGCACAAGCACACTGACCAACTTTTCAGAGTAACTTTCAGACAGGCCTGCTATTATATAGTAGTACGATTATTATTATTATTATTATTATTATTATTATTATTATTATATCCTTTATTTAACCAGGTTAGTCTCATTGAGATTAAAATCTATTTTACAAGAGAGACCTGGCAAAGATGGACAGCAGTACACAGTAACAACATAAAACACAAGACAAAATACAAGTGCAATTGTGAAAATACATTAAGATTATTTACTAAGTACCAGAGACGTCAGACACAGTCTTTATGATTCATAATATCATCTGAGGCACACATAGCTTTGGGCTGTGATATTAGATATAATATTATATAAATACCCATATATATTATTATAATTTTATTATATTATATAGATAGAGCTCCAGGAGTCCGCAAACGACAACAATCCCTTCTCCTCCATGCTGTGGTTCAGTCTGACAGCTCATAGGCAGATGCTCATTTGCATTAAAGCTACAGACACCAGAAACAGAGCATTCTGAAGGGACTGAAACAGAGGGGAATAGCGGTAGGCGAGATTTTTTTTCCCTAAAAGCTATTTCCAGCAAACAGCTTCAAAAACATGTTTTCTGGAACTCAAATACTATGTTTACTTGTTGGGAAAACACCATAAAATGTCTCCTTTGAATACATTGAGAGTCACTAGGTCCTGAAGCATGAGCTGATTCTGCAGGTTATTCCAGGAAGACAGTGCAAAGAAAGTAAACTCCTTTTTACATTGTTCTGTCCAAGCTCTTTCATAAGCACCATGTCCTGAGAACGTAACCAATTTACGGGACGTATCCAATGACAAATAACAGGGGAGTTTATCTAAAATCGCCTTGTAGATAAAAATACAGCAGTGACTAAGTCGACGCATAAAAAAAGAAGGCCAGTTAACTATTGAGTACAACGTACAGTGGTTAAGTTAACCACTGTACGTTGTTAAGGCTCAGCTGTTTGTAATGAACCTCAAGGCTCCATGATACAGTGTCCAACATATGTAGACAGTAGAGGTGTAATGGTACACAAAAGTCACGGTTCGTTACATACCTCAGTTTTTAAGTCACGGTACGGTTCATAGTTAAGGGGAAAATTTTTAAAAACTGATTGTTGGTCAACAACAGAGAATGGCTGTAGATCAGCAGCAATGAAAACACCAATAAACTTGGTTATGGCATTTGCATTTCTGAATTCCCAGACAGGGGTTGTTGAAATAGTGTCGTGAGCTGTTTTTTTTTTCCCCACAGCAAAAGTGATAGTAACACCTGGATGGTGCCTTTTCAAATGCATGTGCTGGGGATGTGGATTTCTGGCAAAAATACCATTCGATATTTGCTGAGAAGTATTCGAATAATATTCGAAAATCGCTCAATCAAGAACCCCCCACGCACGCACGCAACTCGGATACACGCACACACAATGACACAGGGAGAGGCTTTTATGATTTGTATGAAATCAATCTGTTTATTTCAACAACTGCGCCATCAACATTCAACATCGAAATTATTTCAACGTGGGCTAAGACCTACATGCGCCGAAAACGGATCGCTATTTATTTATTTAATTATTTATTTGTTTACTGAACAAAGCATGCATGACGGTGAACTAGACACGTCAAAAATATAACTTCACACGGTGTCTTTTTTGAATTTTTTTGTTACCAGCATTCGTAGTGTTGATATCGCTGATATCGTTGAGTCGCTATTCACCACCGGAAGTTGTGAAGGCCCATGCAAGTCAACTGAGCGTTCAACAGCATTGAGAAGAGCCGTGTAATAAATAGCGATAGTCACATTCATTATTCGATATTCTACGTGACTCCAACTATTCGACTATTCGACGATCGTTGCCAGCTATGTACGCCACATTTACGTACGGCGGTACACCTCTGTAACCGCTCCGAAGTGCCTGTACCGTGACGGTTCGGTACAAATACGTGTACCGTTACACCCTAGTAGACAGTGAGCTGATGCATTTAAGTTAAGTTATCCTTTATTGTCCCTTTTTAGGGGAAAGTATTTTCTCTGCTTGTAACCCATCCGGGAGCCGGTGAACACATGGGGCACACCAGAACACCCGGAGCAGTGGGCAGCCGCAGTGCAGCAGCGCCCGGGGAGCAGGTGGGGGTTTCAGGTGCCACCCTCTGGTTACCGGTCGAACTCCTTAATCAGTAGGTCATGGATGCCCGTGGCCTACCTATTTATAGATATATAATAGATCACCACAATCAAGAACCGGCAAGAAGGTTGCTTCGACTTGTCGTCGTCTGGCCTTAAGAGAAAAACATGATTTTTTCCTAAAGTAAAAACCTAACTTTATGTAACCGGGTGGTACAGTCATCTAGGATGTACTATAGTACTTGGGAATGGGATTGGTTGGTTGGGGTTGGTTTGCAACGGGAAGTGTGGCCGTCTGGTCGCAGGGTGGCAGTATTGAGTCCGACTATATAATGCTGCGGCCGGTGCATCCTGGTCTTTTCTTCCGGTTGTTAGCGTTCGGACAGTGTTGGTATTTGCTGAGAAGACGAGGTGTGTCTCCATTGTGGGCTAACGGAGTGGCCTATGGACACATGCTGGCGGTTGCTGCGGTATAGAGCATTTGGGTGGCGATAACAGTGAGTATTTTTGGTGGATGGCCGTGTTTGCGTTCGATGTCTGGGGATTTTCGGCGCCGGTCGCCAACATGGGCGTCCGCTTGCATTGAGATGTGTGGCACCGCGCGGTGGGCTTGTAAACCGTCCGGAGGGGTTTGCCTGGGTTCAAGTTTGCTGAAATGTAAGTGTTATAAGTCAATGTGTATATTATGTGTGAAGTCAGTCATTTAATGTTTGCATTGTTGATTGGCCTGTTAATGTCTATAGTGGTGAAATGTGTATGTAACCAGTGTTATTTTGCATTTGCTGTTTAAAGTCAGGCCACTGCCGTATTTTCTGAACTATAGTCTAAGCTGTTATTTAACTATCTTTCTATTAGGCATTTTCTTTTATTTGTTTTATTCCTCTTTATTATTCGAGCTGATGTAGATTGAAGTGCAACTGTTGAGCACAGTAGAAATAATATGTTAAAAGAATATATAACACTCTGACTCAAAAAATCGTTGTGTTCCAAAATAAATTAATGCTACAAGAAACCCCGAAAGTCATTGTGTCCTGTGTGGTATCCAATTCCACGGGCTACATTTAGTTTCAGCTTCTTCACTGGATTTTGTATGTGAGTTTTAAAAGAGATGCATACATCGATCTTAAATCCCAAGTACTTGTTAGTCGACACACCCTCAATTTCATTACCTTGGGAAGTTCAAATTTTCGGTTAACACATTCTTTTTGGAATTTCAAAATACCATGTTTTGTTTTTTCCGCATTGAGAACAAGCTTCACTTGAGAAAGCTGAGCCTGAACTCTATCAATAGGTCTTTGCATGTACTCAAAACCCATTCTGAGCATGGATGCACAACAATTAATTACACTACCATCTGCATAGAACTGAAAAAACTAAATTTGGGACATTTTATCCAAGGCTATTCATAAAAAAGTAAATAAAAGCGGTCCCAGAACTGATCCCGTGGAAACTCCCTTACGCAGTGTAAGCATGCCAGAAGTGTAACCATCAAACTGAGTAGCCTGAGTTCTGTCAGTGAAGTAGTTGACAAACCGACCCACATTTTGATCAGAAAAAACAACAGGGATTTTGTTTGAAGTCAATGAGAGATTAAAAATATGGTCAATGGTTCACGTAGGTCTGCTGCTAATTTAAAAAAAAACATAGATCCTAGTGGTCTGGACCAAACGGTTTTCTAGGGGTCAATTAATTTATGGTTGTGAACCTCAGCAACCGTAAAGGGGTACGAATAGAAGTGTGGTGTACAATAACAAATGATAAGCAGGGGCGCAAGCGTTTAAGAACAATTGTATATATTTCCAACTTATTTCCATAAACTTACAATATGCATTCTTCATTTGGAATGCACTAACGTCTTATTTTGTAATTCCAAAATAGTTACAGATGTGCTGTGAAATAGGAATGCCGAGTTTTCAAAGGTGGCGGATCAATGCTCCAGTTCAATGAGACGTTGTTTGAAATCCTTGCAAGGGCATTGAACCCTTTGCATTGAAGCATCATTTTGATAGGCCATTAAGAAAGATTGACATTTGTGGTAGTGTGGCCGAGTGTTCTAAGGTGCTTCATTAAGGTACAGTCTCTTATGAGGCTTGGGTTCAAAGCCCATCACTGCCAGTCAATAAACTGTGTTCAAGGAGTATTTTGAAACACTATTCACCCCTTGCTAGTGACATCACGCAAAACTCGTGCGAATTATGAACTCCATGACGGACGGCGGAAGTATCGGAAAAGCTATGCTGTAGTCGGCGGACGGCAAGCAAAATAGACATTTTCTCGTACGTGTTCGTTCGTTCGTTCGTTCGTGTACCATGGTTATTTCTTGTTGTGCAGTTGGCTGTGCCAATAGGCAGGGTTAAGCCAATGTTTCGTTTTACCGGATACCGTTCGATGGGGAGAGAAGGCAGCGATGGGTTGCTGCTATAAGCAGAAAGGACTGGCAGCCCTCCATGTACTCAAGGATTTGCAGCGAACATTTTTTACAAGGTAAGATTCATGTATTTCCCAATTACTTGTACTTAATCTGTGTAATGCCATACCATCATCCATGTCCAGATGGAGACCCAGTCAAATTGTCATTTGTAACATGAGTGGCCTGTGTTATGGGCAAGTGCCAACTAGCGTGATGGGGCTGTGCAGTCTAACGTTAACCATTCACAAACGTAGCCTAATGTCAGAATTCACTGATCAGTCTCAAACAGTGTTATCTGTATCTTACACAAGTGGTTATTACAGATAGTTAAGTAGGCTATAAGTCCACAGATACTGATACATTCATAGATAGGATAGTTATAGGCAGGGGCCATGGTTCTCAGCGCCCTCTTGGTGGTACAGTAGCCTTCTCAGGCAGCTTCCCTATATTTTATGACTAGGCTGTTGTCATATTGAAGCACACTCAAATTGAAGCGACTTGATGCAGTCTGAAGTTAAGTCTGTTTGGCACATTACATCATATGTGCCACTAGTTTCACTGATACCAGCCTCTTCTACATTCTCCTCTTCAGCCTCACCTAACACTGATCATCTAATCATTGAATATAAATAAATTGAATTAAATCATTAGAACAAGATCCATAGAATCTAAGCCATATGGATATATACATATCTGTGACTGCTGAGATCACCTCTGACCCCTGTGGTGGAGGTTGTGGTCCTATATGCAATGAAACACTGATGGAGTGGCGGTTTTAAAATCCCAGTTAAGTCCTATGGATGGCAGTTGACGACCGACTTACTGATTTATTTTATCAGGACAGAAGAGTGATGACCCTTTATCGCCTGATTATGTGCCATCAGTGTTTGCGCACACCAAGTCCCCTGTGAAACGACGAGCCCTGGGACGTCTAGGGAAGTATGAGGTTAGAGAGGCAATGAAGAAAAAAAAGCGGCGGGAGACGTCCAAACGCGAAGCTGCCAGGGCACTCCTCAGTCTCTCAGCTGAGACGAATGTGTTAGGTGAGGCTGAAGAAGAGATTGTAGGTGAGGCTGAAGAGGAGATTGTAGAAGAGGCTAGTATCAGTGAAACTGGTGGCAAATGTGATGCAATGTGCCAAACAGACCACTGCAGACCACATCAAGTCGCTTTAATTTGAGTGTCAGCAACTCCGGGGTGAGACCTTCGCTCTGAAAGACAAGCTGAAGCCCTCAGATCTGAAACAAAACACATTTCAAAACGCTGACAAACTTAAAACATTTACAGGACTGCCGAACTATAAAGTCTTTATTGCAATAATTACTCTGGTGACGCCATTACTTAAGGATACGGCAAACCTCTCCATCTTCCACCAGCTACTATTATCTTTAATGAGGATCAGGCTTAACCTTCCTATTGCTTTTTTGTCATATCTGTTTGGTGTGCATATGTCTACTATTTCAAGAGTTTTTACAAATGTAATTAACATCCTAAATGACAATTTAGTACCCGTGTGTGTGGTATGGCCTGAAAGAGCAAATGTACTAACATCTCTGCCAATGTGTTTTAGAAAGTCTTTTAAAAATTGCATGTCGATTATAGACTGTTTCGAAATTACAATTGACAAACCAAAAGATCTGAAGGCAAGGGCACAAACATATTCCCAGTATAAATCACACAACACCATGAAATACCTAATAGGTATAACGCCACAAGGAGTAATCTCCATCTCCAAGGGCTGGGGGGGGCGGACAACTGATCAGCACATTACAGCAAACAGTGGGTTTTTGGATAATCTCCTACCAGGAGACTTGATCCTAGCAGATCGTGGCTTTAGGATTCAGGATCAAGTTGGCTTGTACTGTGCAAGGGTTGAAACTCCTGCCTTTACACAGGGAAAAAATAGCTGGGTGCGGTTGAACTGGAAGATTCCAGAAAACTGGCATCAGTCCGCATACATGTGGAGAGGGTAATTGGTCAAGCACGGTCCAAGTACAAAATGTTGCATGGACCTGTGCCCATTAGTCTTCTGATGAATTCATCAGAAGAAGAAGAGTTCACCTCTTTTGACAAAATAGTCAGAGTGGCATGTGCCCTGACGAATCTGTGCCCCTCAGTGGTGCCAATTGATTAACTTTGAAACCTCTCTGTTAAAGAACTGATTTAAAACGTAGTGAGATCAGTTATTAATCACATTTATTTGAGTAACAATTCCAAGTGTAAATAGTTGTACCAGTAGATACATTTACAATCAAATGTTTAATTCTCCATGTAGCTTTTCTTTTCTTTATACATATTTACTGGTTTGTCTGTGGTGTCTGTCTAAAAGAAATAAAGTTCACCTTGACCTTGGTAACCGGGCGCTGTTGTTTGATTGTACATACACACACGCAACCAAAAGTTCATATTAAAAGTAATATTAATTATAAGTCATATTAATTATTCTTGATAAACACTTAATGTTAAACTAAAATAATAAGGCTAAAGCAAATAGTTGGCCCTACTCCTCCTCCAGTCCTTGTAAGTCTGTGGACTGTGTTTTGTCTGACACCAATCTATCTGGGCATGTATATGTCTTGGCCAATAACTCAGATAAAATGGCTGACCTATAAAAGGCCTCGACATTCTGCACTGCTTCTGTAAAGAAGTCAGCATCAGGCAAAATCCTCTGTATGAAAAAATTGGATGTAGACCACACCATGAAGTCGCAAAACTTTCGCTTTGTCACAAACAACTGGGCTTGCACCTGGTAGTGGTATTGATGATCTCTGTTAAGTGCATATGTACCATCTGTGTTCTCAATGCAGAAATGTTTCTTTTCAGTGGCGCTGAGGATTCCGGTGTCTTTGGCACAGTGTGGACACTTGATCTCCAAAATACCATCGCCACAGCAGGAGCAGGACAGCAAGGCATCTGGAGATGCCCCAAGGTAGGGACGGGAGGGATCAATGTGGAGACCGGCGTCACAAACACTCAGGTCCTGATGCTGTTGTGTAGCGTAAGCCTCATACATTTTTCTGGCTTTTAATTCATGTTCACATCCCCATCTGAAAATAAGAAAAATCATGTAAGTTATCATAGCTCTTTCAGTGCCCTTTACATTGGATGTCCTCTCTTATTTCCCTAAGAACTATAAGTACTATAGATGCCAGTACTGAAAATTTGCCTTATCTTAATAGCACATAATATTCTCTGGTATCATATTCTATCACAGACTAGTTTAAAAAGGTGTAAATTAAATATAACAGGAACATTTGGAATACATAGGCAAATGACCTACACCATACACCTGAGAGGACACATAGATAAGGGCACTCAAAGACATTGAGGAATGTATCTTTCATCATGTTTGTAACTTCATGTTGATAATTTGTAATACTGACTCTGCAATAAATATTCCAATAATAAATGCATTTCTTTGATGTTTTTTTTTAACAAAGCAGGGGCCTTCTACATTAGAACACAAAATGTTTTGCATACATTTAGTTGATACGTAACAATTCAAAGCACAGCTAATGTCTTAACTCACTTACACTATGGTGAAATTAAAAATAAATTGAATGTTTGTGTCATTATGTCACACATGCCTGGTCGCTACTGTTGAAAATCTGCATAGATCAGGGTAACAGATCTGCCTAATTAGGGATTTGGAAGGATTTGTAGGGTCTGTCCTTGCAGCTGACTTGAACCTGGATGCCGTCACCCTACCAGCCCTCATGTCAAACCATAGCCTTGACTTTCCCTGTTGTCGCGTCTCTTCCTCAACTTTTACTGCCAACAACAATGCAAATTATAGAAGATGAAATGAATGACATGACACTTTGATGCACATTTTAGTTATATGAGATTAAGAGAAATCAATATACCTGCTCTGGTGTAAATTCCATATCATTGAATACCGCATCACATTTTTTCTTAAGGTCAGAGGCAGACAGCTTCCGGTTCTGAGCACTGTACAACTCGGTCGGAGGCTGTGGTAGACCCAGAGCCCTGTAGAATTGTTCTATGGCTGCTGCAGACACACCCATTTTCCCCCCCGATGGACGACCTGAATGGCTTTTGTTATGTACACCACAACACTTTTTGGCAGGATTTGAGAAATCAATTTCCGATCCTTCTTCGTACAGAGCCTTGCCCGCTTTCACAGGAGGAAGTCCCCACTGTCTGGGCCCATTAGTGCAGCTTCTGTCTTCCAGGTGTTTCACAGCAGATTCTAGCGTACAGCAGAGCTGTTACGTGGGAGCACACCTCTCCCAGCCCCGCTTTACACGTACAGTGGCCGCACACAACTGTCCCATCCTTCTTCAAAGACACCCATGGTTTTAATTGGGTTTCAGACAGTGACTGGCTATGATGAACCTTCAATTACAGAAAGTGGCATAATTAGATTATTTTTACTTGAATGTTATTGTGATGTTATTGTTTACTGCAGCAGTGACACCATAAATGCCTTAATTACTATGCTGTGTCTAAGTGTTAAAATCTAATAGGCTACAGCGAAAATAATCAGTTAAGAAGATGACTAGAAGTTACAATTAGGCCCATGTGTGGTTACTACTGATCATATACACACAACGTGTGATAGAATTAATGACTGCATTGCCCAAAGCTGGGAGGCGTTTAGGCATCAATTAGAAAGTTGCATTGCATTGGCACACCTGTGAACAACGGTATGTGGGTAGCCTCGACCGACCATTACCTCTAAAAACATAAGCTACGTTATAGACAATACAAAATAAACCCTAGATTGATGTCTTACCTTTGCCATTATGAGGTACCTCCCCCTGCCGTGAGTGTAGCATCGCGTAGCTGTAACCCAGCCAGCTACAAATAACTGGTAGGCATCCAGACTTTTTTTTTTGTTTAAACATTTTATTAAAGAAAATGATGACAAAGTATGATGTACATTCAGAGACAATTACAAAGGCATTTTCAGTTTTTTCATATTATTATTTCTTCTTAACCCCTCCCATACCCACCCCCAGCTTCCTCAACATAACCAAAACTAAATAAAAAGAAAAATTATATATAAAAGATAAAGACAGACAAGAGCAAACAGACATGGACAGGATACGACAAAAGACATGTATGCAAATAATTAAGCAAGTAAATGAATATGATATAACCTTTAACAAAAAAGATACAAAGAATTATAATATTAAAGTATCTTTATATGTATATATATATCTAAACAAAATAAATAAATAAATAAATAAAAAATAATAATAATAATAATAATCTGTCTCAATATTGTGTTATGCAAATAATGGAATTGTTGCAGTACTTATAACACCAGCTATAGAAGGCAGAGTTGTTTTTTAAACATGTTTTAAAACCACAGTGTTCATATATACGTCACTCCTACAGGAGAGGGCAGGGTGGCGGACAGGTAGCAGCGCACAGATAATAAATTAATGCAAAGTAGTGTAGTTTAATGTAAAGTATGTTTTGGGTTCTACTGTGCAATTTCACTCGCAGGCAGACGGTCGAAATAGTTAATCAACGGTTGCCAATGACAATGGAATTTATCCGAGCAGCCTCTCAAAGCAAATTTAATTTTTTCCAATTTTAGAAAGGACATGATGTCACAAAGCCAAGATTTAAGTGATGGAGGGAGGCGGGATTTCCATAAGAGCAAAATGCTCCTTCGAGCGATCAGAGAGGAGAAAGCAATTACATTGGATTGAGTATTTGTTGCAACATTTTCAACTGGAAGTCTTCCAAAAATAGCTACATGAGGAGATGGTGGGATATGGATCTGCGTTATTTCAGAAATAACCTTAAAGATTGAATCCCAGAAAGTAAATAACTTAGGGCATGTCCAAAACATATGTGTAAGGTCACACGGTGAGAGCGAGCATCTATTACATTTATCTTCAACTGTATCTGGGTAGATTTTAGAAAGCCTGGACATGCTATAATGAATCCTGTCGAGCACTTTAAATTGAATGAGGCTAAGCCGCATACATGAAGAGGAAAGTTTGATATTTGTAAGGGCTTTACACCAGAACCGATCAGAAAGGGTCACTTGCAGTTCGTCTTCCCAGTTCGATTTGATTTTTTCAATAGTTAATTCATTGGCTGGCAACAGTAGGTCATATAGGTAGGAGACATGTCCTTTAGGGGTGGTGCTAGCTAAGAGAACATGGTCCATACCAGTTACGGTTGGGATAAGTGGGAATGTAGGTGAATGAGTTCTTGCAAAATCCCGTAGTTGAAAGTATCTAAAGAAATCCGAACTGGTTAATCCAAATATGGCTTGTAGCTGGTTGAAACTTGCAAATGACCCTTCCACATACAAATCTTTTAATGAGCGCAGACCCCCTCTGCCCAGGAACACAAAGCGCGGATCAATTCTGGCTGGTGCAAAGAGATGGTTTTTGCAGATGGGTGTTGATTGAGGAAGGGAAGACCACTTAAAATTTCCCCTTATTTGAGCCCAGATTTTGAGTGATGCAACGACAAGGGGGTTAGATGTGTACTGTGAGTAAGGTAAGGGCAGGGTGCCGCATGCCAGAGCCTGCGGCGATGAAGATATGCATGAATCAGATTCCAATTGGCACCAGCTGCTCTGTGGGGATGTAAACCAGAGTAATAGTTTTTGCGCGTTTGCCGCCCAGTAATAAGATTGGAAGTTTGGCAAGCCAAGTCCACCTGAAGGTCTACTCCGCTGCATGGCAGCTTTGCAGATTCTAGGATGTTTACCCGCCCATATGAATTGAGAGACAACAGAGTCAATAGATTTGAAAAACGATCGGGGTAAAAAGATGGGAAGGCATTGGAAGAGGTATAGATAGCGAGGTAAAACGTTCATCTTGACTATTTGTACCCTCCCTGCTAGTGAAAGGGGTAAGTGGCTCCACCTTTGGAGGTCAGACTTGATTTTTGAGGTGAGAGCTGCAAAGTTTTGTTCACGTAGGGACCTTATAGATCGTGTTATGACGACACCTAAGTATTTAAACTCTGAGCTGGAAAACTTAAACGGGATAGACAGTGCTGGGATATCCAAGGCTGGCTGATTAACTGGAAAACATTCACTTTTTTGAACATTTAATTTGTATCCCGAAAAAGTGCTGAAGAAGTTAAGGATTGATAAGATCCGAGGAATACTAGACAACGGGTTCCTTACGTACAAAAGCAGGTCATCTGCGTAGAGGGACACTTTGTGTTCTTTTCCCCATCGCTGGATGCCCAGAAAACCTCTTTCCGTTTTAAGTGCTATCGAGAGTGGCTCTATGGCGATGGTGAATAGAAGAGGGGAAAGCGGGCATCCCTGGCGCGTTCCACGGGAAAGGGGAAAAGTCTTAGAACGAGAAGTATTTGTGCATACCGATGCTTGAGGAGAGGTGTAAAGCAATTGAATCCAAGATATAAAATTGCCTCCAAAGCCAAAATGCCGCAACGCCGTGAACAAGTAGGACCACTCCACCCTATCGAAGGCCTTCTCGGCATCAAGGGACACGATCACTTCTGGGTCAGAAGGGAAAGGTGGGGTGTGGATGATGCCGAGAAGCCTTCTAATGTTGGTGAAAGAGTGTCGTTGTCTAATGAACCCCGTCTGGTCTTCTGACACAATGGAGGTCATAACAGTCTCCAACCGACGTGAAATGGCCTTCGCAAGTATTTTAACATCAACAGACAGTAACGATATCGGACGAAAAGACGCACAGTTTAAGGGATCTTTGTCCTTCTTTAATATGAGGGAAATTGAGGCCTGGGTGAGGGTGGG
Source organism: Pollachius pollachius (assembly GCF_949987615.1). NCBI lineage: Eukaryota > Metazoa > Chordata > Actinopteri > Gadiformes > Gadidae > Pollachius > Pollachius pollachius. Next base: position 19,306,066 of record NC_136946.1, on the reverse strand, counting down.
TGGCAAGCAGCCCTACCGGAGCGACTGCGTAAACATCCTTAGTAGTAATGGAGCTAATTTTTCTATAAATTTTTAAAAATTCCACCGGAAAACCATCCGGTCCGGGTGATTTATTATTATTCATCAGTTGTATTGCTTCGGTAATCTCGTTAAGTTGCAAAGGGCTGTCCAGCATCTGTCTGTTATCCTCTGAAATCACGGGTACGTCTAGTGCTGTGAAAAATTCAGACATATGAGCTTCATTATTGGAGGACTCCGACGTATAGAGCTGAGAATAGAATGTTTTAAAAACGTTATTTATTTCTACGGGGTCAGACGTAAGCGCACCGGTATTAGTACGGATCCGAGTAATCTGGTTGGAAGCAGTTTTAGTTTTCAGCTGATGGTCTAAAAGCCGACTTGCCTTATCTCCAAATTCATACTGAGTGCCTCTGGAGTGGAGCAGAAGTTGTTCAGCCTCTCTTGTTGTCAAAAGTTCAAGTTCAGTCTTAAGTTTCAACCTTTCCTTGTAAAAGTCAGGTGATTGATCAATTGAGTAGCGATGGTCTACAGTGGCAATGGATTCTTCCAGTTCTTTTTGGCGCGCTCTACGATTTTTATTAATATAGGACGTATATGAAATAATTTTACCCCTAATAAAGGCCTTTAGGGTTTCCCATAATAGCATAGGGCAGATGCCTTCTGTGTTATTGGTTTCCAAAAAGAGGTCGATGGCTTCGGAGATTTGTTTACAGAAATTCCCATCAGCCAGCAACAGGGGATCTAAGCGCCATGTCCTATAATCTTTAGGCCTATGGTCAAAACGAAGGTCAAGGGTTACTGCGGAGTGGTCAGATACGACTATAGGTGAGTATTGTGTGGATATTACCGAGGGAATTAGTGTTTTGTCAATGAGAAAGTAATCTATGCGTGAAAAAGTACGATGTACGTGTGAAAAGAAAGAGTACTGCTTAATAGTGGGATGTAGAAGTCTGTAGGGATCAACATAGCCATATTGTTCCATAAAGGCAGAGAGGGTCTGAGACATTTTAGATGGTGTTGAAGTTCTGGAGCTAGACCTATCCAGTAGAGGGTTAATGACACAGTTCATATCACCTCCCGCAATTAGCACATGGAACTTTAAGTTAGGAAGAGAAGACAATAGGTTTTTCATGAAGTTATAGTCATCCCAATTAGGAGCATAGACAGATACGAGGAGAACCGGTTTCTGGTACAGTGTACCGGGGACAATCACATAGCGACCATTTGGGTCTGCAATAATTTTGTCTGGAGTGAAATGCACGTTTTTCCTAACAAGTATGGCCACACCTCTCGTTTTCAGGTTAAATTTAGAATGAAAGATTTGTCCTATCCAAGGTCTAGACAATTTCTGGTGATCAATATTAAGTAAGTGTGTCCCTTGGAGAAACATTATGTCTGCTTTAAGGTTTTGAATGTGTGAGAATATCCTAGCACGCTTGACTGTGGCATTGAGTCCACCTACATTTAATGAGAGTATTCTTACCACCTGTCCACCACCCTTCTGTGAATGGGCTACGTCGGCCATAGCACAAAGATTGATATGAAGTGTAACATACCAGCACTGCAGTCCCAGCCATGCCCCTCCCCACCTCCCCTAACCCCATAGCTTCCCTAACCCTTTGGTTATCATACCTCTCCGCCAATTGCATTGGCGCACACTATTCAACCTTTACTAACCTTCACTCGAATGCTTAGCTTCTCTTCCCAAAATATGTAACAGTATCCCCATTATTAAGGTCAAACGAACAATAGAACAAAGAAATATTCCAAAGAACCTGGTCTGTAGTATAATTAGCTATACGTGTGATTAATAATACTCCATCCTCTTTAACAGCAACAGGCTTTGAGAAGGTGAGTGAATTATGAGCTTCTAGTGCTTGAGCGAATTTCAGTGCAGAGGATATCAAGCAGCAAGTGTCCAATTTACATTAGGCTATATTCGGCCTACAGCACAACATAAGCGAAACATACCTTCTCAGTAACGCAAATCAACGAGGCAGGAGCAATAACACGAGTAACAGCTCAGTTATGGCTAATAACAAGAGTAACAGCACAATCATAGCTCCTAAGAGCACAACATTTTCATCAATAGTAACGCAGCCCAACAGTATTGCCGAGAGGACGTAAGCCAAGTTAACATGACAGCTGGGATCGGCTCACCTGTTTGTTGAAATAGCCCGCAGCGTGAGTGAAGTCTAGTACCCTGAGTGGGTAAAGATTCATTCCGCTCTGCAATGGCAATTATTTAAAAAGTAAATAAAGATCTACGTTGTTACCAGATGAGTTGTTTGTCCCTTTTGTTTCGTTCACGGCACTCCCGATTGGGCCGCAGGCTGCTGGTGGTGGGCTGCGGCAAACACCCGGGCTTCTTCGGGCGAGGAGAAACCTCTCCTGGCCCCATCTTTCAGCACAATCGATAGCCTTGCCGGGAAGAGCAGAGATGGCCTCAGACCCAAGTTATACAGCTCAGCCATGACTTCTCGATATCTGGTTCGCTGCTCCAGGACTTCTGGTGTATAATCCTCGAAAATCAGTACCGGATTCCCCCTGTATTGCAGTTTACCTCTCTGTTTGCGGGCCTCTCTGACGACCAATTCTCGCACTTGGTAGCGGTGGAAGCGAATAATAACAACCCGTGGCTTACCCCCCGGGGGTGGTTTGGCGATGAGGGCTCGATGTGCCCGGTCAAGTTCGGGGGGAGTTGGTAGTATTTGGCTGCCGAGTAGTTCCACAAGCATGTCTGAAAAGAAAGTTGTCGGCCGGGGCCCCTCAATCGACTCTGGCAGCCCGATTATCCTGATATTATTCCTCCGGCTCCGACCCTCCAAGTCCGCTGTTTTAGCTGCTAGCTTAGGGTTGCTGTCAGCTAGCGTGGTGCACTTCTCCTCGAGCAAACGCATACGCCCTTCCAGCAGGTTAGCGTTTGACTCCACCGAGAAGATGCGCTGGTCGTGACTTTCTACTGTGGCTTGGGTTTGAGTCAGTTTCTCTTCCAGAGATGAAAATGCCATTTTAAACTCAGATGAGATGGCTTCTCTGTGCTCCTCCAGCAGTTCAGCTATGTTAGCAACACAGGAGCCACCACACGTGCCATGGGCCTCTACCTTTTTGGCGTCGTCTTTCTTGGATTGTTTGCCTGGTTTCGATGACATTTTGCCAGTTTTACATAGATACCACGTTAATTGTTCGTTGGTTCGTATTTGAAGAGGTTTGGGGTAGTTAAAGCTATTATTTTTGAAAAAGTAATGGGAGAGCAAAGCTAATGCGGCCACTACATTCCGATCCCCAACCGGAACTCAGCATCCAGACTTTTAAAGGCCTTTAGATCAGCTCCAGTGTATGGGGATACCCCGTTTACCACATAGAGATACAAGTCGTGTGGACTGAAGTCGGGCAGGCTAGGCGATTGGATGAGGTCCGTGAAAACGGAGGGAGGAAGAAGGTAAGGGTCTGTATCTAATCCGGCGATCTTCAATTTATCTAAATATCGATCTGAGCACCTACCAGATGCCCTACCTCCAACGATAATGGCACAACAACGATAGAATCCATAAATAATATTATTAATAATGTATTTAACAGTGTTATTTAAATATCTATCTATTTATATATATTTAATGGTGTTATTTAAACTTCCTGCTCGTCTACTACACTCTTCTGCTGGTGATTTTGCCGTCCGTCATGGCGTCGTCACGTGGTCATGGTCACGTGCTTGCAAGGGGTGAATACTCAAAAAGCAATACTGTGGAATGGCAATGTCGCAGTTAAATGCTTCGAATCCCCTCAAAAACAGACATTCCTTGAATATGTACACGAGGTCTCACTTTGTTCATCTTTCTTTCCCACAAACCCAATTGGCAGTTAATTATGCAAAAGTGAATCAATTCGAGATCATAAACACAAGTTGAATAGTGGGAAAGTGTGAAAAATATATACTCCTAATTGCATTTCAGTAATGACATGTCCTGTTGTATGTGCCTCAAGATATATTCCAATACATTTCATTTCCAATAAAGCAGCTTTGCAGGTTGATGGCAACTAAGAACAAAGACAAAAATATTCACTAGCTTCCCCAGAACACAACTGGTTCAAGGGAATTCAAAATGAATCCTGAAGCTTTTCACGAAAAATCAGGTTGATGGTTCAAGACTGTAGACAACATTGAGCACAGAACCTAGGGCTCATCCGGGAATTGAACCCGGGACCTCTCGCACCCTAAGCGAGAGTCATACCCCTAGAACAACGAGCGACACACACCTCAAATAATATGTCAATTTCTGAAATTGGTCAAATAATAAGCCGGGGCGCAAGCGTTTAAGAACAATCTTATAATTCCAACTTATTGCCACCAAAATATGATATTCATTCTTTATTTTGGACTGCATTAAAGTCTTATTTTGTAAATCAAAAATAGTTACAGATGTCCTGTGATATAGGGCTGCCGAGTTTTCCAAGGTGCTGGATCAATGCTCCAGTTCCAGGAGATGTTTGAAATCTTTGCAAGGGCATTCAACCCGTTGCATTGAAGCATCATTTTGAAAGGCCATTAAGAACGAAAGAGTTTTGCGGTAGTGTGGACGAGCGGTCTTAGGCGCTGGATTTAGGCTCCAGTGTCTTTGGAGGCGTGGGTTCAAATCCCACCACTGCCAGTCAATAAACTGTGTTCAAGGTGTATTTTGAAACGCTATTCTCAAAAGGCAATACTGTGGAATGGCAATGTCTCAGTTAAATGCTTTGAATCCCCTCAATAAAAGCCAACATTCCTTGAAGACATACACGAGGTGTCATTTTGTTCATTTTTCTTTCCCACTAACCCAATTGGCAGCTAATTATGCAAAAGTGAATCAATTCGAGATCATGAACACAAGTTGAATAGTGTGAAAGTGAAAAATATATACTCCTTATTGCATTTCAGCAATGACATGTCCTGTTGTATGTGCCTCAAGATATATTCCAAAACATTCCATTTCCAATAAAGCAGGTTTGCGGGTTGATGGCAACTGAGAACAAAGACAAAAGTATTCAATTGCTTCCCCAGAAAACAGCTGGTTTAAGGGATTTCAATATTAATCCTGAAGCTTTTCACAAATTATCAGATCGAACTTTCAAGACTGTGCACAACATTGAGCACAGAACCGAGGGCTCATCCAGGATTTGAACCCAGAAACTCTCACACCCTATCCGAGAATCATACCCCTAGACCAATAAACCACATCAACCTAAATAGATAAGTCAATTTCTGAAATTGGTCAAATAATAAGCCGGGGCGCAAGCGTTTAAGAACAATCTTATAATTCCAACTTCTTGCCACCAAATTACGATATTTATCTTTCTTTGGACTGCATTAAAGTCTTATTTTGTAAATCAAAAATAGTTACAGATGTCCTGTGATATAGGGCTGCCGAGTTTTCCAAGGTGCTGGATCAATGCTCCAGTTCCAGGAGACCTTGTTTGAAACCCTTGCAAGGGCATTCTGCCCTTTGCATTGAAGCATCATTTTGAAATGCCATTATGAAAACATGAGCATTGTGGTAGTGTGGCCGAGCGGTCTAAGGCGCTGCATTTAGGCTCCAGTCTCCTAGGTGGCGTGGGTTCAAATCCCAGGTATATTTTGAAATGCTATTCTCAAAAGGCAATACTGTGTAATGGCAATGTCTCAGTTAAATGCTTTGAATCCCCTCAAAAAAAGACAACATTCCTTGAAGAAGTACACGAGGTCTCATTTTGTTCATCTTTCTTTCCCACTAACCCAATTGGCAGTTAATTATGCAAAAGTGAATCAATTCGAGATCATGAACACAAGTTGAATAGTGTGAAAGTGTGAAAAATATATACTACTTATTGCATTTCAGTAATGACATGTCGTGTTGTATGTGCCTGAAGGTATATTCCAATACATTTCATTTCCAATAAAGCAGGTTTGCGGGTTGATGGCAACTAAGAACAAAGACAAAAATATTCGCTAGGTTCCCCAGAAAACAGCTGGTATAAGGGAATTCAAAATGCATCCTGATGTTGTTCACGAAATATCAGATTGATGGTTCAAGACTGTACACAACATTGAGCACATAACCAAGGGCTCATCCGTGATTTCAACCCACGACCGCTCTCACCCAAAGCGAGAATCATACCCCTAGACCAACGAGCCCCAGACATGTCAAGTAATCTGTCAATTTCTGAAATTGGTCAAATAATAAGCCGGTGCGCAAGCCTTTAAGAACAATCTTATAATTCCAATTCATTGCCACCAAAATATGATATTCATTCTTTATTTTGGACTGCATTAAAGTCTTATTTTGTAAATCAAAAATAGTTACAGATGTCCTGTGATATAGGGCTGCCGAGTTTTCCAAGGTGCTGGATCAATGCTCCAGTTCCAGGACACCTTGTTTGAAACCCTTGCAAGGGCATTCTGCCCTTTGCATTGAAGCATCATTTTGAAATCCCATTAAGAAAGTTTGAGTTTTGTGGTAGTGTGGCCGAGCGGTCTAAGGCGCTGGATTTAGGCTCCAGTCTCTTAGGAGGTGTGGGTTCAAATCCCACCACTGCCAGTCAATCAACTGTCTTCCAGGTATATTTTGAAATGCTATTCTCAAAAGGCAAAACTGTGTAATGGCAATGTCTCAGTTAAATGCTTTGAATCCCCTCAAAAAAAGACAACATTCCTTGAAGAAGTACACGAGGTCTCATTTTGTTCATCTTTCTTTCCCACTAACCCAATTGGCAGTTAATTATGCAAAAGTGAATCAATTCGAGATCATGAACACAAGTTGAATAGTGTGAAAGTGTGAAAAATATATACTCCTTATTGCATTTCAGTAATGACATGTCCTGTTGTATGTGCCTGAAGGTATATTCCAATACATTTCATTTCCAATAAAGCAGGTGTGCGGGATGATGGCAACTAAGAACAAAGGCAAAAATATTCACTAGCTTCCCCAGAAAACAGCTGGTATAAGGGAATTCAAAATGCATCCTGATGCTGTTCACGAAATATCAGTTTGATGGTTCAAGATTGTGCACAACATTGAGCACAGCACCGAGGGCTCATCCGGGATTTGAACCCGGGACCTCTCGCACCCTAAGCGAGAATCATACCCCTAGACCAACGAGCCACAGACAAGTCAAATAATCTGTCAATTTCTGAAATTGGTCAAATAATAAGCCGGTGCGCAAGCCTTTAAGAACAATCTTATAATTCCAATTTATTGCCACCAGAATATGATATTCATTCTTTATTTTGGACTGCATTAAAGTCTTATTTTGTAAATCAAAAATAGTTACAGATGTCCTGTGATATAGGGCTGCCGAGTTTTACAAGGTGCTGGATCAATGCTCCAGTTCCAGGAGACCTTGTTTGAAAATCTTGCAAGGGCATTCTGCCCTTTGCATTGAAGCATCATTTTGAAATCTCATTAAGAAAGTTTGAGTTTTGTGGTAGTGTTGCCGAGCGTTCTAAGGTGTTGGATTTAGGCTCCAGTCTCTCAGGAGGCGTGGGTTCAAATCCCACCACTGCCAGTCAATCAACTGTGTTCAAGGTATATTTTGAAATGCTATTCTCAAAAGGCAATACTGTGTAATGGCAATGTCTCAGTTAAATGCTTTGAATCCCCTCCAAAAAAGACAACATTCCTTGAAGAAGTACACGAGGTCTTATTTTGTTCATCTTTCTTTCCCACTAACCCAATTGGCAGTTAATTATGCAAAAGTGAATCAATTCGAGATCATGAACACAAGTTGAATAGTGTGAAAGTGTGAAAAATATATACTCCTTATTGCATTTCAGTAATGACATGTCCTGTTGTATGTGCCTGAAGGTATATTCCAATACATTTCATTTCCAATAAAGCAGGTTTGCGGGTTGATGGCAACTAAGAACAAAGACAAAAATATTCACTAGCTTCCCCAGAAAACAGCTGGTATAAGGGAATTCAAAATACATCCTGATGCTGTTCACGAAATATCAGTTTGATGGTTCAAGATTGTGCACAACATTGAGCACAGCACCGACGGCTCATCCGGGATTTGAACCCGGGAACTCTCGCACCCTAAGCGAGAATCATACCCCTAGACCAACGAGCCACAGACAGATCACGTAATCTGTCAATTTCTGAAATTGGTCAAATAATAAACCGGTGCGCAAGCCTTTAAGAACAATCTCATAATTCCAACTTATTGCCACCAAAATATGATATTCATTCTTTATTTTGGACTGCATTAAAGTCTTATTTTGTAAATCAAAAATAGTTACAGATGTCCTGTGATATAGGGCTGCCGAGTTTTACAAGGTGCTGGATCAATGCTCCAGTTCAAGGAGACCTTGTTTGAAACCCTTGCAAGGGCATTCTGCCCTTTGCATTGAAGCATCATTTTGAAATCCCATTAAGAAAGTTTGAGTTTTGTGGTAGTGTGGCCGAGCGGTCTAAGGTGTTGGATTTAGGCTCCAGTCTCTCAGGAGGCGTGGGTTCAAATCCCACCACTGCCAGTCAATCAACTGTGTTCAAGGTATATTTTGAAATGCTATTCTCAAAAGGCAATACTGTGTAATGGCAATGTCTCAGTTAAATGCTTTGAATCCCCTCAAAAAAAGACAACATTCCTTGAAGAAGTACACGAGGTCTCATTTTGTTCATCTTTCTTTCCCACTAACCCAATTGGCAGTTAATTATGCAAAAGTGAATCAATTCGAGATCATGAACACAAGTTGAATAGTGTGAAAGTGTGAAAAATATATACTCCTTATTGCATTTCAGTAATGACATGTCCTGTTGTATGTGCCTGAAGGTATATTCCAATACATTTCATTTCCAATAAAGCAGGTGTGCGGGATGATGGCAACTAAGAACAAAGACAAAAATATTCACTAGCTTCCCCAGAAAACAGCTGGTATAAGGGAATTCAAAATGCATCCTGATGCTGTTCACGAAATATCAGTTTGATGGTTCAAGATTGTGCACAACATTGAGCACAGCACCGAGGGCTCATCCGGGATTTGAACCCGGGACCTCTCGCACCCTAAGCGAGAATCATACCCCTAGACCAACGAGCTACAGACACGTCAAAATATCGGTCAATTTCCCAAATAGGTCAAATAATAAGCCGGTGCGCAAGCCTTTAAGAACAATCTTATAATTCCAATTTATTGCCACCAGAATACGATATTCATTCTTTATTTTGGACTGCATTAAAGTCTTATTTTGTAAATCAAAAATAGTTACAGATGTCCTGTGATATAGGGCTGCCGAGTTTTCCAAGGTGCTGGATCAATGCTCCAGTTCAAGGAGACCTTGTTTGAAACCCTTGCAAGGGCATTCTGCCCTTTGCATTGAAGCATCATTTTGAAATCCCATTAAGAAAGTTTGAGTTTTGTGGTAGTGTGGCCGAGCGGTCTAAGGCGCTGGATTTAGGCTCCAGTCTCTTAGGAGGCGTGGGTTCAAATCCCACCACTGCCATTCAATCAACTGTGTTCCAGGTATATTTTGAAATGCTATTCTCAAAAGGCAAAACTGTGTAATGGCAATGTCTCAGTTAAATGCTTTGAATCCCCTCAAAAAAAGACAACATTCCTTGTAGAAGTACACGAGGTCTCATTTTGTTCATCTTTCTTTCCCACTAACCCAATTGGCAGTTAATTATGCAAAAGTGAATCAATTCGAGATCATGAACACAAGTTGAATAGTGTGAAAGTGTGAAAAATATATACTCCTTATTGCATTTCAGTAATGACATGTCCTGTTGTATGTGCCTGAAGGTATATTCCAATACATTTCATTTCCAATAAAGCAGGTGTGCGGGATGATGGCAACTAAGAACAAAGACAAAAATATTCACTAGCTTCCCCAGAAAACAGCTGGTATAAGGGAATTCAAAATGCATCCTGATGCTGTTCACGAAATATCAGTTTGATGGTTCAAGATTGTGCACAACATTGAGCACAGCACCGAGGGCTCATCCGGGATTTGAACCCGGGACCTCTCGCACCCTAAGCGAGAATCATACCCCTAGACCAACGAGCCACAGACAGGTCAAATAATCTGTCAATTTCTGAAATTGGTCAAATAATAAGCCGGTGCGCAAGCCTTTAAGAACAATCTTATAATTCCAATTTATTGCCACCAGAATATGATATTCATTCTTTATTTTGGACTGCATTAAAGTCTTATTTTGTAAATCAAAAATAGTTACAGATGTCCTGTGATATAGGGCTGCCGAGTTTTACAAGGTGCTGGATCAATGCTCCAGTTCCAGGAGACCTTGTTTGAAAATCTTGCAAGGGCATTCTGCCCTTAGCATTGAAGCATCATTTTGAAATCTCATTAAGAAAGTTTGAGTTTTGTGGTAGTGTGGCCGAGCGTTCTAAGGTGTTGGATTTAGGCCCCAGTCTCTCAGGAGGCGTGGGTTCAAATCCCACCACTGCCAGTCAATCAACTGTGTTCAAGGTATATTTTGAAATGCTATTCTCAAAAGGCAATACTGTGTAATGGCAATGTCTCAGTTAAATGCTTTGAATCCCCTCAAAAAAAGACAACATTCCTTGAAGAAGTACACGAGGTCTCATTTTGTTCATTTTTCTTTCCCACTAACCCAATTGGCAGTTAATTATGCAAAAGTGAATCAATTCGAGATCATGAACACAAGTTGAATAGTGTGAAAGTGTGAAAAATATATACTCCTTATTGCATTTCAGTAATGACATGTCCTGTTGTATGTGCCTGAAGGTATATTCCAATACATTTCATTTCCAATAAAGCAGGTTTGCGGGTTGATGGCAACTAAGAACAAAGACAAAAATATTCACTAGCTTCCCCAGAAAACAGCTGGTATAAGGGAATTCAAAATACATCCTGATGCTGTTCACGAAATATCAGATTGATGGTTCAAGATTGTGCACAACATTGAGCACAGCAACGAGGGCTCATTCGGGATTTGAACCCGGGACCTCTCGCACCCTAAGCAGATCATACCCCTAGACCAACGAGCCACAGACACGTCAAAAAAACAGTCAATTTCCCAAATAGGTTAAATAATAAGCCGGTGCGCAAGCCTTTAAGAACAATCTCATAATTCCAATTTATTGCCACCAAAATATGATATTCATTCTTTATTTTGGACTGCATTAAAGTCTTATTTTGTAAATCAAAAATAGTTACAGATCTCCTGTGATATAGGGCTGCCGAGTTTTACAAGGTGCTGGATCAATGCTCCAGTTCCAGGAGACCTTGTTTGAAACCCTTGCAAGGGCATTCTGCCCTTTCCATTGAAGCATCATTTTGAAATCCCATTAAGAAAGTTTGAGTTTTGTGGTAGTGTGGACGAGCGGTCTAAGGCGCTGGATTTAGGCTCCAGTCTCTTAGGAGGCGTGGGTTCAAATCCCACCACTGCCAGTCAATCAACTGTGTTCCAGGTATATTTTGAAATGCTATTCTCAAAAGGCAAAACTGTGTAATGGCAATGTCTCAGTTAAATGCTTTGAATCCCCTCAAAAAAAGACAACATTCCTTGTTGAAGTACACGAGGTCTCATTTTGTTCATCTTTCTTTCCCACTAACCCAATTGGCAGTTAATTATGCAAAAGTGAATCAATTCGAGATCATGAACACAAGTTGAATAGTTTGAAAGTGTGAAAAATATATACTCCTTATTGCATTTCAGTAATGACATGTCCTGTTGTATGTGCCTGAAGGTATATTCCAATACATTTCATTTCCAATAAAGCAGGTGTGCGGGATGATGGCAACTAAGAACAAAGACAAAAATATTCACTAGCTTCCCCAGAAAACAGCTGGTATAAGGGAATTCAAAATGCATCCTGATGCTGTTCACGAAATAACAGTTTGATGGTTCAAGATTGTGCACAGCACCGAGGGCTTATCCGGGATTTGAACCCGGGACCTCTCGCACCCTAAGCGAGAATCATACCCCTAGACCAACGAGCCACAGACACGTCAAAATATCGGTCAATTTGACAAATAGGTTAAATAATAAGCTTGTGCGCAAGCCTTTAAGAACAATCTCATAATTCCAACTTATTGCCACCAAAATATGATATTCATTCTTTATTTTGGACTGCATTAAAGTCTTATTTTGTAAATCAAAAATAGTTACAGATCTCCTGTGATATAGGGCTGCCGAGTTTTACAAGGTGCTGGATCAATGATCCAGTTCCAGGAGACCTTGTTTGAAACCCTTGCAAGGGCATTCTGCCCTTTGCATTGAAGCATCATTTTGAAATCCCATTAAGAAAGTTTGAGTTTTGTGGTAGTGTGGCCGAGCGGTCTAAGGCGCTGGATTTAGGCTCCAGTCTCTTAGGAGGCGTGGGTTCAAATCCTGCCAGTCAATCAACTGTGTTCCAGGTATATTTTGAAATGCTATTCTCAAAAGGCAAAACTGTGTAATGGCAATGTCTCAGTTAAATGCTTTGAATCCCCTCAAAAAAAGACAACATTCCTTGTAGAAGTACACGAGGTCTCATATTGTTCATCTTTCTTTCCCACTAACCCAATTGGCAGTTAATTATGCAAAAGTGAATCAATTCGAGATCATGAACACAAGTTGAATAGTGTGAAAGTGTGAAAAATATATACTCCTTATTGCATTTCAGTAATGACATGTCCTGTTGTATGTGCCTGAAGGTATATTCCAATACATTTCATTTCCAATAAAGCAGGTTTGCGGGTTGATGGCAACTAAGAACAAAGACAAAAATATTCACTAGCTTCCCCAGAAAACAGCTGGTATAAGGGAATTCAAAATACATCCTGATGCTGTTCACGAAATATCAGTTTGATGGTTCAACATTGTGCACAACATTGAGCACAGCAGCGAGGGCTCATCCGTGATTTGAACCCGGGACCTCTCGCACCCTAAGCGAGAATCATACCCCTAGACCAACGAGCCACAGACAGGTCAAATAATCTGTCAATTTCTGAAATTGGTCAAATAAAAAGCCGGTGCGCAAGCCTTTAAGAACAATCTTATAATTCCAATTTATTGCCACCAGAATATGATATTCATTCTTTATTTTGGACTGCATTAAAGTCTTATTTTGTAAATCAAAAATAGTTACAGATGTCCTGTGATATAGGGCTGCCGAGTTTTACAAGGTGCTGGATCAATGCTCCAGTTCCAGGAGACCTTGTTTGAAACCCTTGCAAGGGCATTCTGCCCTTTGCATTGAAGCATCATTTTGAAATCCCATTAAGAAAGTTTGAGTTTTGTGGTAGTGTGGACGAGCGGTCTAAGGCGCTGGATTTAGGCTCCAGTCTCTTAGGAGGCGTGGGTTCAAATCCCACCACTGCCAGTCAATCAACTGTGTTCCAGGTATATTTTGAAATGCTATTCTCAAAAGGCAAAACTGTGTAATGGCAATGTCTCAGTTAAATGCTTTGAATCCCCTCAAAAAAAGACAACATTCCTTGTAGAAGTACACGAGGTCTCATTTTGTTCATCTTTCTTTCCCACTAACCCAATTGGCAGTTAATTATGCAAAAGTGAATCAATTCGAGATCATGAACACAAGTTGAATAGTGTGAAAGTGTGAAAAATATATACTCCTTATTGCATTTCAGTAATGACATGTCCTGTTGTATGTGCCTGAAGGTATATTCCAATACATTTCATTTCCAATAAAGCAGGTGTGCGGGATGATGGCAACTAAGAACAAAGACAAAAATATTCACTAGCTTCCCCAGAAAACAGCTGGTATAAGGGAATTCAAAATGCATCCTGATGCTGTTCACGAAATATCAGTTTGATGGTTCAAGATTGTGCACAACAATGAGCACAGCACCGAGGGCTCATCCGGGATTTGAACCCGGGACCTCTCGCACCCTAAGCGAGAATCATACCCCTAGACCAACGAGCCACAGACAGGTCAAATAATCTGTCAATTTCTGAAATTGGTCAAATAATAAGCCGGTGCGCAAGCCTTTAAGAACAATCTTATAATTCCAATTTATTGCCACCAGAATATGATATTCATTCTTTATTTTGGACTGCATTAAAGTCTTATTTTGTAAATCAAAAATAGTTACAGATGTCCTGTGATATAGGGCTGCCGAGTTTTACAAGGTGCTGGATCAATGCTCCAGTTCCAGGAGACCTTGTTTGAAAATCTTGCAAGGGCATTCTGCCCTTAGCATTGAAGCATCATTTTGAAATCTCATTAAGAAAGTTTGAGTTTTGTGGTAGTGTGGCCGAGCGTTCTAAGGTGTTGGATCTAGGCCCCAGTCTCTCAGGAGGCGTGGGTTCAAATCCCACCACTGCCAGTCAATCAACTGTGTTCAAGGTATATTTTGAAATGCTATTCTCAAAAGGCAATACTGTGTAATGGCAATGTCTCAGTTAAATGCTTTGAATCCCCTCAAAAAAAGACAACATTCCTTGAAGAAGTACACGAGGTCTCATTTTGTTCATTTTTCTTTCCCACTAACCCAATTGGCAGTTAATTATGCAAAAGTGAATCAATTCGAGATCATGAACACAAGTTGAATAGTGTGAAAGTGTGAAAAATATATACTCCTTATTGCATTTCAGTAATGACATGTCCTGTTGTATGTGCCTGAAGGTATATTCCAATACATTTCATTTCCAATAAAGCAGGTTTGCGGGTTGATGGCAACTAAGAACAAAGACAAAAATATTCACTAGCTTCCCCAGAAAACAGCTGGTATAAGGGAATTCAAAATACATCCTGATGCTGTTCACGAAATATCAGATTGATGGTTCAAGATTGTGCACAACATTGAGCACAGCAACGAGGGCTCATCCGGGATTTGAACCCGGGACCTCTCGCACCCTAAGCAGATCATACCCCTAGACCAACGAGCCACAGACACGTCAAAAAAACAGTCAATTTCCCAAATAGGTTAAATAATAAGCCGGTGCGCAAGCCTTTAAGAACAATCTCATAATTCCAACTTATTGCCACCAAAATATGATATTCATTCTTTATTTTGGACTGCATTAAAGTCTTATTTTGTAAATCAAAAATAGTTACAGATCTCCTGTGATATAGGGCTGCCGAGTTTTACAAGGTGCTGGATCAATGCTCCAGTTCCAGGAGACCTTGTTTGAAACCCTTGCAAGGGCATTCTGCCCTTTCCATTGAAGCATCATTTTGAAATCCCATTAAGAAAGTTTGAGTTTTGTGGTAGTGTGGACGAGCGGTCTAAGGCGCTGGATTTAGGCTCCAGTCTCTTAGGAGGCGTGGGTTCAAATCCCACCACTGCCAGTCAATCAACTGTGTTCCAGGTATATTTTGAAATGCTATTCTCAAAAGGCAAAACTGTGTAATGGCAATGTCTCAGTTAAATGCTTTGAATCCCCTCAAAAAAAGACAACATTCCTTGTTGAAGTACACGAGGTCTCATTTTGTTCATCTTTCTTTCCCACTAACCCAATTGGCAGTTAATTATGCAAAAGTGAATCAATTCGAGATCATGAACACAAGTTGAATAGTTTGAAAGTGTGAAAAATATATACTCCTTATTGCATTTCAGTAATGACATGTCCTGTTGTATGTGCCTGAAGGTATATTCCAATACATTTCATTTCCAATAAAGCAGGTGTGCGGGATGATGGCAACTAAGAACAAAGACAAAAATATTCACTAGCTTCCCCAGAAAACAGCTGGTATAAGGGAATTCAAAATGCATCCTGATGCTGTTCACGAAATAACAGTTTGATGGTTCAAGATTGTGCACAGCACCGAGGGCTCATCCGGGATTTGAACCCGGGACCTCTCGCACCCTAAGCGAGAATCATACCCCTAGACCAACGAGCCACAGACAGGTCAAATAATCTGTCAATTTCTGAAATTGGTCAAATAATAAGCCGGTGCGCAAGCCTTTAAGAACAATCTTATAATTCCAATTTATTGCCACCAGAATATGATATTCATTCTTTATTTTGGACTGCATTAAAGTCTTATTTTGTAAATCAAAAATAGTTACAGATGTCCTGTGATATAGGGCTGCCGAGTTTTACAAGGTGCTGGATCAATGCTCCAGTTCCAGGAGACCTTGTTTGAAAATCTTGCAAGGGCATTCTGCCCTTAGCATTGAAGCATCATTTTGAAATCTCATTAAGAATGTTTGAGTTTTGTGGTAGTGTGGCCGAGCGTTCTAAGGTGTTGGATTTAGGCCCCAGTCTCTCAGGAGGCGTGGGTTCAAATCCCACCACTGCCAGTCAATCAACTGTGTTCAAGGTATATTTTGAAATGCTATTCTCAAAAGGCAATACTGTGTAATGGCAATGTCTCAGTTAAATGCTTTGAATCCCCTCAAAAAAAGACAACATTCCTTGAAGAAGTACACGAGGTCTCATTTTGTTCATCTTTCTTTCCCACTAACCCAATTGGCAGTTAATTATGCAAAAGTGAATCAATTCGAGATCATGAACACAAGTTGAATAGTGTGAAAGTGTGAAAAATATATACTCCTTATTGCATTTCAGTAATGACATGTCCTGTTGTATGTGCCTGAAGGTATATTCCAATACATTTCATTTCCAATAAAGCAGGTTTGCGGGTTGATGGCAACTAAGAACAAAGACAAAAATATTCACTAGCTTCCCCAGAAAACAGCTGGTATAAGGGAATTCAAAATACATCCTGATGCTGTTCACGAAATATCAGATTGATGGTTCAAGATTGTGCACAACATTGAGCACAGCACCGAGGGCTCATCCGGGATTTGAACCCGGGACCTCTCGCACCCTAAGCGAGAATCATACCCCTAGAGCAACGAGCCACAGACATGTCAAAATATCGGTCAATTTCCCAAATAGGTTAAATAATAAGCCGGTGCGCAAGCCTTTAAGAACAATCTCATAATTCCAACTTATTGCCACCAAAATATGACATTCATTCTTTATTTTGGACTGCATTAAAGTCTTATTTTGTAAATCAAAAATAGTTACAGATGTCCTGTGATATAGGGCTGCCGAGTTTTACAAGGTGCTGGATCAATGCTCCAGTTCCAGGAGACCTTGTTTGAAAATCTTGCAAGGATATTCTGCCCTTTGCATTGAAGCATCATTTTGAAATCTCATTAAGAAAGTTTGAGTTTTGTGGTAGTGTGGCAGAGCGGTCTAAGGCGCTGGATTTAGGCTCCAGTCTATTAGGAGGCGTGGGTTCAAATCCCACTACTGCCAGTCAATCAACTGTGTTCCAGGTATATTTTGAAATGCTATTCTCAAAAGGCAAAACTGTGTAATGGCAATGTCTCAGTTAAATGCTTTGAATCCCCTCAAAATAAGACAACATTCCTTGTAGAAGTACACGAGGTCTCAATTTGTTCATCTTTCTTTCCCACTAACCCAATTGGCAGTTAATTATGCAAAAGTGAATCAATTCGAGATCATGAACACAAGTTGAATAGTGTGAAAGTGTGAAAAATATATACTCCTTATTGCATTTCAGTAATGACATGTCCTGTTGTATGTGCCTGAAGGTATATTCCAATACATTTCATTTCCAATAAAGCAGGTTTGCGGGTTGATGGCAACTAAGAACAAAGACAAAAATATTCACTAGCTTCCCCAGAAAACAGCTGGTATAAGGGAATTCAAAATACATCCTGATGCTGTTCACGAAATATCAGTTTGATGGTTCAACATTGTGCACAACATTGAGCACAGCACCAAAGGATCATTCGGGATTTGAACCCGGGACCTCTCGCACCCTAAGCGAGAATCATACCCCTAGACCAACGAGCCACAGACATGTCACAAAATCTGTCAATTTCTGAAATTGGTCAAATAATAAGCCGGTGCGCAAGCCTTTAAGAACAATCTTATAATTCCAATTTATTGCCACCAGAATATGATATTCATTCTTTATTTTGGACTGCATTAAAGTCTTATTTTGTAAATCAAAAATAGTTACAGATGTCCTGTGATATAGGGCTGCCGAGTTTTACAAGGTGCTGGATCAATGCTCCAGTTCAAGGAGACCTTGTTTGAAACCCTTGCAAGGGCATTCTGCCCTTTGCATTGAACCATCATTTTGAAATCCCATTAAGAAAGTTTGAGTTTTGTGGTAGTGTGGACGAGCGGTCTAAGGCGCTGGATTTAGGCTCCAGTCTCTTAGGAGGCGTGGGTTCAAATCCCACCACTGCCAGTCAATCAACTGTGTTCCAGGTATATTTTGAAATGCTATTCTCAAAAGGCAAAACTGTGTAATGGCAATGTCTCAGTTAAATGCTTTGAATCCCCTCAAAAAAAGACAACATTCCTTGTAGAAGTACACGAGGTCTCATTTTGTTCATCTTTCTTTCCCACTAACCCAATTGGCAGTTAATTATGCAAAAGTGAATCAATTCGAGATCATGAACACAAGTTGAATAGTGTGAAAGTGTGAAAAATATATACTCCTTATTGCATTTCAGTAATGACATGTCCTGTTGTATGTGCCTGAAGGTATATTCCAATACATTTCATTTCCAATAAAGCAGGTGTGCGGGATGATGGCAACTAAGAACAAAGACAAAAATATTCACTAGCTTCCCCAGAAAACAGCTGGTATAAGGGAATTCAAAATGCATCCTGATGCTGTTCACGAAATATCAGTTTGATGGTTCAAGATTGTGCACAACATTGAGCACAGCACCGAGGGCTCATCCGGGATTTGAACCCGGGACCTCTCGCACCCTAAGCGAGAATCATACCCCTAGACCAACGAGCAAAAATTGGTCGACAGGTCAAAAAACAGGTCAACAAAACTGTCAATTTCTGAAATTGGTCAAATAATAAGCCGGTGCGCAAGCCTTTAAGAACAATCTTATAATTCCAATTTATTGCCACCAGAATATGATATTCATTCTTTATTTTGGACTGCATTAAAGTCTTATTTTGTAAATCAAAAATAGTTACAGATGTCCTGTGATATAGGGCTGCCGAGTTTTACAAGGTGCTGGATCAATGCTCCAGTTCCAGGAGACCTTGTTTGAAACCCTTGCAAGGGCATTCTGCCCTTTGCATTGAAGCATCATTTTGAAATCCCATTAAGAAAGTTTGAGTTTTGTGGTAGTGTGGACGAGCGGTCTAAGGCGCTGGATTTAGGCTCCAGTCTCTTAGGAGGCGTGGGTTCAAATCCCACCACTGCCAGTCAATCAACTGTGTTCCAGGTATATTTTGAAATGCTATTCTCAAAAGGCAAAACTGTGTAATGGCAATGTCTCAGTTAAATGCTTTGAATCCCCTCAAAAAAAGACAACATTCCTTGTAGAAGTACACGAGGTCTCATTTTGTTCATCTTTCTTTCCCACTAACCCAATTGGCAGTTAATTATGCAAAAGTGAATCAATTCGAGATCATGAACACAAGTTGAATAGTGTGAAAGTGTGAAAAATATATACTCCTTATTGCATTTCAGTAATGACATGTCCTGTTGTATGTGCCTGAAGGTATATTCCAATACATTTCATTTCCAATAAAGCAGGTGTGCGGGATGATGGCAACTAAGAACAAAGACAAAAATATTCACTAGCTTCCCCAGAAAACAGCTGGTATAAGGGAATTCAAAATGCATCCTGATGCTGTTCACGAAATATCAGTTTGATGGTTCAAGATTGTGCACAACATTGAGCACAGCACCGAGGGCTCATCCGGGATTTGAACCCGGGACCTCTCGCACCCTAAGCGAGAATCATACCCCTAGACCAACGAGCCACAGACAGGTCAAATAATCTGTCAATTTCTGAAATTGGTCAAATAATAAGCCGGTGCGCAAGCCTTTAAGAACAATCTTATAATTCCAATTTATTGCCACCAGAATATGATATTCATTCTTTATTTTGGACTGCATTAAAGTCTTATTTTGTAAATCAAAAATAGTTACAGATGTCCTGTGATATAGGGCTGCCGAGTTTTACAAGGTGCTGGATCAATGCTCCAGTTCCAGGAGACCTTGTTTGAAAATCTTGCAAGGGCATTCTGCCCTTAGCATTGAAGCATCATTTTGAAATCTCATTAAGAATGTTTGAGTTTTGTGGTAGTGTGGCCGAGCGTTCAAAGGTGTTGGATTAAGGCCCCAGTCTCTAAGGAGGCGTGGGTTCAAATCCCACCACTGCCAGTCAATCAACTGTGTTCAAGGTATATTTTGAAATGCTATTCTCAAAAGGCAAAACTGTGTAATGGCAATGTCTCAGTTAAATGCTTTGAATCCCCTCAAAATAAGACAACATTCCTTGTAGAAGTACACGAGGTCTCAATTTGTTCATCTTTCTTTCCCACTAACCCAATTGGCAGTTAATTATGCAAAAGTGAATCAATTCGAGATCATGAACACAAGTTGAATAGTGTGAAAGTGTGAAAAATATATACTCCTTATTGCATTTCAGTAATGACATGTCCTGTTGTATGTGCCTGAAGGTATATTCCAATACATTTCATTTCCAATAAAGCAGGTTTGCGG
This sequence comes from Pollachius pollachius, assembly GCF_949987615.1. Classification (NCBI taxonomy): domain Eukaryota; kingdom Metazoa; phylum Chordata; class Actinopteri; order Gadiformes; family Gadidae; genus Pollachius; species Pollachius pollachius. The sequence goes on along the minus strand of NC_136946.1, from coordinate 19,285,629 downwards.
GTTGATGGCAACTAAGAACAAAGACAAAAATATTCACTAGCTTCCCCAGAAAACAGCTGGTATAAGGGAATTCAAAATACATCCTGATGCTGTTCACGAAATATCAGTTTGATGGTTCAACATTGTGCACAACATTGAGCACAGCACCAAAGGATCATTCGGGATTTGAACCCGGGACCTCTCGCACCCTAAGCGAGAATCATACCCCTAGACCAACGAGCCACAGACATGTCACATAATCTGTCAATTTCTGAAATTGGTCAAATAATAAGCCGGTGCGCAAGCCTTTAAGAACAATCTTATAATTCCAATTTATTGCCACCAGAATATGATATTCATTCTTTATTTTGGACTGCATTAAAGTCTTATTTTGTAAATCAAAAATAGTTACAGATGTCCTGTGATATAGGGCTGCCGAGTTTTACAAGGTGCTGGATCAATGCTCCAGTTCCAGGAGACCTTGTTTGAAAATCTTGCAAGGGCGTTCTGCCCTTTGCATTGAAGCATCATTTTAAAATCTCATTAAGAAAGTTTGAGTTTTGTGGTAGTGTGGCCGAGCGTTCTAAGGTGTTGGGTTTAGGCTCCAGTCTCTCAGGAGGCGTGGGTTCAAATCCTACCACTGCCAGTCAATCAACTGTGTTCAAGGTATATTTTGAAATGCTATTCTCAAAAGGCAATACTGTGTAATGGCAATGTCTCAGTTAAATGCTTTGAATCCCCTCAAAAAAAGACAACATTCCTTGAAGAAGTACACGAGGTCTCATTTTGTTCATCTTTCTTTCCCACTAACCCAATTGGCAGTTAATTATGCAAAAGTGAATCAATTCGAGATCATGAATACAAGTTGAATAGTGTGAAAGTGTTAAAAATATATACTCCTTATTGCATTTCAGTAATGACATGTCCTGTTGTATGTGCCTGAAGGTATATTCCAATACATTTCATTTCCAATAAAGCAGGTTTGCGGGTTGATGGCAACTAAGAACAAAGACAAAAATATTCACTAGCTTCCCCAGAAAACAGCTGGTATAAGGGAATTCAAAATACATCCTGATGCTGTTCACGAAATATCAGTTTGATGGTTCAAGATTGTGCACAACATTGAGCACAGCACCGAGGGCTCATCCCGGATTTGAACCCGGGACCTCTCGCACCCTAAGCGAGAATCATACCCCTAGACCAACGCCACAGACACGTCAAATTATCGGTCAATTTACCAAATAGGTTAAATAATAACCCGGTGCGCAAGCCTTTAAGAACAATCTCATAATTCCAACTTATTGCCACCAAAATATGATATTCATTCTTTATTTTGGACTGCATTAAAGTCTTATTTTGTAAATCAAAAATAGTTACAGATCTCCTGTGATATAGGGCTGCCGAGTTTTACAAGGTGCTGGATCAATGATCCAGTTCCAGGAGACCTTGTTTGAAACCCTTGCAAGGGCATTCTGCCCTTTGCATTGAAGCATCATTTTGAAATCCCATTAAGAAAGTTTGAGTTTTGTGGTAGTGTGGACGAGCGGTCTAAGGCGCTGGATTTTGGCTCCAGTCTCTTAGGAGGCGTGGGTTCAAATCCCACCACTGCCAGTCAATCAACTGTGTTCCAGGTATATTTTGAAATGCTATTCTCAAAAGGCAAAACTGTGTAATGGCAATGTCTCAGTTAAATGCTTTGAATCCCCTCAAAAAAAGACAACATTCCTTGTAGAAGTACACGAGGTCTCATTTTGTTCATCTTTCTTTCCCACTAACCCAATTGGCAGTTAATTATGCAAAAGTGAATCAATTCGAGATCATGAACACAAGTTGAATAGTGTGAAAGTGTGAAAAATATATACTCCTTATTGCATTTCAGTAATGACATGTCCTGTTGTATGTGCCTGAAGGTATATTCCAATACATTTCATTTCCAATAAAGCAGGTGTGCGGGATGATGGCAACTAAGAACAAAGACAAAAATATTCACTAGCTTCCCCAGAAAACAGCTGGTATAAGGGAATTCAAAATGCATCCTGATGCTGTTCACGAAATATCAGTTTGATGGTTCAAGATTGTGCACAACATTGAGCACAGCACCGAGGGCTCATCCGGGATTTGAACCCGGGACCACTCACACCCTAAGGGAGAATCATACCCCTAGACCAACGAGCCACAGACAGGTCAAATAATCTGTCAATTTCTGAAATTGGTCAAATAATAAGCCGGTGCGCAAGCCTTTAAGAACAATCTTATAATTCCAATTTATTGCCACCAGAATATGATATTCATTCTTTATTTTGGACTGCATTAAAGTCTTATTTTGTAAATCAAAAATAGTAACAGATGTCCTGTGATATAGGGCTGCCGAGTTTTCCAAGGTGCTGGATCAATGCTCCAGTTCAAGGAGACCTTGTTTGAAACCCTTGCAAGGGCATTCTGCCCTTTGCATTGAAGCATCATTTTGAAATCCCATTAAGAAAGTTTGAGTTTTGTGGTAGTGTGGCCGAGCGGTCTAAGGCGCTGGATTTAGGCTCCAGTCTCTTAGGAGGCGTGGGTTCAAATCCCACCACTGCCATTCAATCAACTGTGTTCCAGGTATATTTTGAAATGCTATTCTCAAAAGGCAAAACTGTGTAATGGCAATGTCTCAGTTAAATGCTTTGAATCCCCTCAAAAAAAGACAATATTCCTTGTAGAAGTACACGAGGTCTCATTTTGTTCATCTTTCTTTCCCACTAACCCAATTGGCAGTTAATTATGCAAAAGTGAATCAATTCGAGATCATGAACACAAGTTGAATAGTGTGAAAGTGTGAAAAATATATACTCCTTATTGCATTTCAGTAATGACATGTCCTGTTGTATGTGCCTGAAGGTATATTCCAATACATTTCATTTCCAATAAAGCAGGTGTGCGGGATGATGGCAACTAAGAACAAAGACAAAAATATTCACTAGCTTCCCCAGAAAACAGCTGGTATAAGGGAATTCAAAATGCATCCTGATGCTGTTCACGAAATATCAGTTTGATGGTTCAAGATTGTGCACAGCACCGAGGGCTCATCCGGGATTTGAACCCGGGACCTCTCGCACCCTAAGCGAGAATCATACCCCTAGACCAACGAGCCACAGACACGTCAAAATATCGGTCAATTTCGCAAATAGGTTAAATAATAAGCCGGTGTGCAAGCCTTTAAGAACAATCTCATAATTCCAACTTATTGCCACCAAAATATGATATTCATTCTTTATTTTGGACTGCATTAAAGTCTTATTTTGTAAATCAAAAATAGTTACAGATCTCCTGTGATATAGGGCTGCCGAGTTTTACAAGGTGCTGGATCAATGATCCAGTTCCAGGAGACCTTGTTTGAAACCCTTGCAAGGGCATTCTGCCCTTTGCATTGAAGCATCATTTTGAAATCCCATTAAGAAAGTTTGAGTTTTGTGGTAGTGTGGCCGAGCGGTCTAAGGCGCTGGATTTAGGCTCCAGTCTCTTAGGAGGCGTGGGTTCAAATCCTGCCAGTCAATCAGCTGTGTTCCAGGTATATTTTGAAATGCTATTCTCAAAAGGCAAAACTGTGTAATGGCAATGTCTCAGTTAAATGCTTTGAATCCCCTCAAAAAAAGACAACATTCCTTGTAGAAGTACACGAGGTCTCATTTTGTTCATCTTTCTTTCCCACTAACCCAATTGGCAGTTAATTATGCAAAAGTGAATCAATTCGAGATCATGAACACAAGTTGAATAGTGTGAAAGTGTGAAAAATATATACTCCTTATTGCATTTCAGTAATGACATGTCCTGTTGTATGTGCCTGAAGGTATATTCCAATACATTTCATTTCCAATAAAGCAGGTTTGCGGGTTGATGGCAACTAAGAACAAAGACAAAAATATTCACTAGCTTCCCCAGAAAACAGCTGGTATAAGGGAATTCAAAATGAAGCCTGATGCTGTTCACAAAATAACAGTATGATGGTTCAAGATTGTGCACAACATTGAGCACAGCATCGAGGGCTCATCCGGGATTTGAACCCGGGACCGCTCGCACCCTAAGCTAGAATCATACCCCTAGACCAACGAGCCACTGACACGTCAAATAATCGGTCAATTTCCCAAATAGGTTAAATAATAAGCCGGTGCGCAAGCCTTTAAGAACAATCTCATAATTCCAATTTATTGCCACCAAAATATGATATTCATTCTTTATTTTGGACTGCATTAAAGTCTTATTTTGTAAATCAAAAATAGTTACAGATGTCCTGTGATATAGGGCTGCCGAGTATTCCAAGGTGCTGGATCAATGCTCCAGTTCCAGGAGACCTTGTTTGAAAATCTTGCAAGGGCATTCTGCCCTTTGCATTGAAGCATCATTTTGAAATCTCATTAAGAAAGTTTGAGTTTTGTGCTAGTGTGGCCGAGCGTTCTAAGGTGTTGGGTTTAGGCTCCAGTCTCTCAGGAGGCGTGGGTTCAAATCCCACCACTGCCAGTCAATCAACTGTGTTCAAGGTATATTTTGAAATGCTATTCTCAAAAGGCAATACTGTGTAATGGCAATGTCTCAGTTAAATGCTTTGAATCCCCTCAAAAAAAGACAACATTCCTTGTAGAAGTACACGAGGTCTCATTTTGTTCATCTTTCTTTCCCACTAACCCAATTGGCAGTTAATTATGCAAAAGTGAATCAATTCGAGATCATGAACACAAGTTGAATAGTGTGAAAGTGTGAAAAATATATACTCCTTATTGCATTTAAGTAATGACATGTCCTGTTGTATGTGCCTGAAGGTATATTCCAATACATTTCATTTCCAATAAAGCAGGTGTGCGGGATGATGGCAACTAAGAACAAAGACAAAAATATTCACTAGCTTCCCCAGAAAACAGCTGGTATAAGGGAATTCAAAATGCATCCTGATGCTGTTCACGAAATATCAGTTTGATGGTTCAAGATTGTGCACAGCACCGAGGGCTCATTCGGGATTTGAACCCGGGACCTCTCGCACCCTAAGCGAGAATCATACCCCTATACCAACGAGCCACAGACACGTCAAAATATCGGTCAATTTCCCAAATAGGTTAAATAATAAGCCGATGTGCAAGCCTTTAAGAACAATCTCATAATTCCAACTTATTGCCACCAAAATATGATATTCATTCTTTATTTTGGACTGCATTAAAGTCTTATTTTGTAAATCAAAAATAGTTACAGATCTCCTGTGATATAGGGCTGCCGAGTTTTACAAGGTGCTGGATCAATGATCCAGTTCCAGGAGACCTTGTTTGAAACCCTTGCAAGGGCATTCTGCCCTTTGCATTGAAGCATCATTTTGAAATCCCATTAAGAAAGTTTGAGTTTTGTGGTAGTGTGGCCGAGCGGTCTAAGGCGCTGGATTTAGGCTCCAGTCTCTTAGGAGGCGTGGGTTCAAATCCTGCCAGTCAATCAACTGTGTTCCAGGTATATTTTGAAATGCTATTCTCAAAAGGCAATACTGTGTAATGGCAATGTCTCAGTTAAATGCTTTGAATCCCCTCAAAAAAAGACAACATTCCTTGTAGAAGTACACGAGGTCTCATTTTGTTCATCTTTCTTTCCCACTAACCCAATTGGCAGTTAATTATGCAAAAGTGAATCAATTCGAGATCATGAACACAAGTTGAATAGTGTGAAAGTGTGAAAAATATATACTCCTTATTGCATTTCAGTAATGACATGTCCTGTTGTATGTGCCTGAAGGTATATTCCAATACATTTCATTTCCAATAAAGCAGGTTTGCGGGTTGATGGCAACTAAGAACAAAGACAAAAATATTCACTAGCTTCCCCAGAAAACAGCTGGTATAAGGGAATTCAAAATACATCCTGATGCTGTTCACGAAATATCAGTTTGATGGTTCAACATTGTGCACAACATTGAGCACAGCACCGAAGGATCATTCGGGATTTGAACCCGGGACCTCTCGCACCCTAAGCGAGAATCATACCCCTAGACCAACGAGCCACAGACATGTCACATAATCTGTCAATTTCTGAAATTGGTCAAATAATAAGCCGGTGCGCAAGCCTTTAAGAACAATCTTATAATTCCAATTTATTGCCACCAGAATATGATATTCATTCTTTATTTTGGACTGCATTAAAGTCTTATTTTGTAAATCAAAAATAGTTACAGATGTCCTGTGATATAGGGCTGCCGAGTTTTACAAGGTGCTGGATCAATGCTCCAGTTCCAGGAGACCTTGTTTGAAAATCTTGCAAGGGCATTCTGCCCTTTGCATTGAAGCATCATTTTGAAATCTCATTAAGAAAGTTTGAGTTTTGTGGTAGTGTGGCCGAGCGTTCTAAGGTGTTGGGTTTAGGCTCCAGTCTCTCAGGAGGCGTGGGTTCAAATCCCACCACTGCCAGTCAATCAACTGTGTTCAAGGTATATTTTGAAATGCTATTCTCAAAAGGCAATACTGTGTAATGGCAATGTCTCAGTTAAATGCTTTGAATCCCCTCAAAAAAAGACAACATTCCTTGAAGAAGTACACGAGGTCTCATTTTGTTCATCTTTCTTTCCCACTAACCCAATTGGCAGTTAATTATGCAAAAGTGAATCAATTCGAGATCATGAACACAAGTTGAATAGTGTGAAAGTGTGAAAAATATATACTCCTTATTGCATTTCAGTAATGACATGTCCTGTTGTATGTGCCTGAAGGTATATTCCAATACATTTCATTTCCAATAAAGCAGGTTTGCGGGTTGATGGCAACTAAGAACAAAGACAAAAATATTCACTAGCTTCCCCAGAAAACAGCTGGTATAAGGGAATTCAAAATACATCCTGATGCTGTTCACAAAATATCAGTATGATGGTTCAAGATTGTGCACAACATTGAGCACAGCATCGAGGGCTCATCCGGGATTTGAACCCGGGACCTCTCGCACCCTAAGCTAGAATCATACCCCTAGACCAACGAGCCACTGACACGTCGAATAATCGGTCAATTTCTGAAATTGGTCAAATAATAAGCCGGTGCGCAAGCCTTTAAGAACAATCTCATAATTCCAATTTATTGCCACCAAAATATGATATTCATTCTTTATTTTGGACTGCATTAAAGTCTTATTTTGTAAATCAAAAATAGTTACAGATGTCCTGTGATATAGGGCTGCCGAGTATTCCAAGGTGCTGGTTCAATGCTCCAGTTCCAGGAGACCTTGTTTGAAAATCTTGCAAGGGCATTCTGCCCTTTGCATTGAAGTACATTTTGAAATCTCATTAAGAAAGTTTGAGATTTGCGGTAGTGTGGCCGAGCGGTCTAAGGCGCTGGATTTAGGCTCCAGTCGTTTAGGAGGCGTGGGTTCAAATCCCACCACTGCCAGTCAATAAACTGTGTTCAAGGTATATTTTGAAATGCTATTCTCAAAAGGCAATACTGTGTAATGGCAATGTCTCAGTTAAATGCTTCGAATCCCCTCAAAATAAGACAACATTCCTTGTAGAAGTACACAAGGTCTCATTTTGTTCATCTTTCTTTCCCACTAACCCAATTGGCAGTTAATTATGCAAAAGTGAATCAATTCGAGATCATGAACACAAGTTGAATAGTGTGAAAGTGTGAAAAATATATACTCCTTATTGCATTTCAGTAATGACATGTCCTGTTGTATGTGCCTGAAGGTATATTCCAATACATTTCATTTCCAATAAAGCAGGTGTGCGGGATGATGGCAACTAAGAACAAAGACAAAAATATTCACTAGCTTCCCCAGAAAACAGCTGGTATAAGGGAATTCAAAATGCATCCTGATGCTGTTCACGAAATATCAGTTTGATGGTTCAAGATTGTGCACAACATTGAGGACAGCACCGAGGGCTCATCCGGGATTTGAACCCGGGACCTCTCGCACCCTAAGCGAGAATCATACCCCTAGACCAACGAGCCACAGACAGGTCAACAAATCTGTCAATTTCTGAAATTGGTCAAATAATAAGCCGGTGCGCAAGCCTTTAAGAACAATCTTATAATTCCAATTTATTGCCACCAGAATATGATATTCATTCTTTATTTTGGACTGCATTAAAGTCTTATTTTGTAAATCAAAAATAGTTACAGATGTCCTGTGATATAGGGCTGCCGAGTATTCCAAGGTGCTGGATCAATGCTCCAGTTCCAGGAGACCTTGTCTGAAACCCTTGCAAGGGCATTCTGCCCTTTGCATTGAAGCATCATTTTGAAATCCCATTAAGAAAGTTTGAGTTTTGTGGTAGTGTGGCCGAGCGGTCTAAGGCGCTGGATTTAGGCTCCAGTCTTTTAGGAGGCGTGGGTTCAAATCCCACCACTGCCAGTCAAACTGTGTTCAAGGTATATTTTGAAATGCTATTCTCAAAAGGCAATACTGTGTAATGGCAATGTCTCAGTTAAATGCTTCGAATCCCCTCAAAATAAGACAACATTCCTTGTAGAAGTACACAAGGTCTCATTTTGTTCATCTTTCTTTCCCACTAACCCAATTGGCAGTTAATTATGCAAAAGTGAATCAATTCGAGATCATGAACACAAGTTGAATAGTGTGAAAGTGTGAAAAATATATACTCCTTATTGCATTTCAGTAATGACATGTCCTGTTGTATGTGCCTGAAGGTATATTCCAATACATTTCATTTCCAATAAAGCAGGTGTGCGGGATGATGGCAACTAAGAACAAAGACAAAAATATTCACTAGCTTCCCCAGAAAACAGCTGGTATAAGGGAATTCAAAATGCATCCTGATGCTGTTCACGAAATATCAGTTTGATGGTTCAAGATTGTGCACAACATTGAGGACAGCACCGAGGGCTCATCCGGGATTTGAACCCGGGACCTCTCGCACCCTAAGCGAGAATCATACCCCTAGACCAACGAGCCACTGACACGTCAAAACATCGGTCAATTTCCCAAATAGGTTAAATAATAAGCCGGTGCGCAAGCCTTTAAGAACAATCTCATAATTCCAACTTATTGCCACCAAAATATGATATTCATTCTTTATTTTGGACTGCATTAAAGTCTTATTTTGTAAATCAAAAATAGTTACAGATGTCCTGTGATATAGGGCTGCCGAGTATTCCAAGGTGCTGGTTCAATGCTCCAGTTCCAGGAGACCTTGTTTGAAAATCTTGCAAGGGCATTCTGCCCTTTGCATTGAAGTACATTTTGAAATCTCATTAAGAAAGTTTGAGATTTGCGGTAGTGTGGCCGAGCGGTCTAAGGCGCTGGATTTAGGCTCCAGTCTTTTAGGAGGCGTGGGTTCAAATCCCACCACTGCCAGTCAATAAACTGTGTTCAAGGTATATTTTGAAATGCTATTCTCAAAAGGCAATACTGTGTAATTGCAATGTCTCAGTTAAATGCTTCGAATCCCCTCAAAATAAGACAACATTCCTTGTAGAAGTACACAAGGTCTCATTTTGTTCATCTTTCTTTCCCACTAACCCAATTGGCAGTTAATTATGCAAAAGTGAATCAATTCGAGATCATGAACACAAGTTGAATAGTGTGAAAGTGTGAAAAATATATACTCCTTATTGCATTTCAGTAATGACATGTCCTGTTGTATGTGCCTGAAGGTATATTCCAATACATTTCATTTCCAATAAAGCAGGTTTGCGGGTTGATGGCAACTAAGAACAAAGACAAAAATATTCACTAGCTTCCCCAGAAAACAGCTGGTATAAGGGAATTCAAAATACATCCTGATGCTGTTCACGAAATATCAGTTTGATGGTTCAACATTGTGCACAACATTGAGCACAGCACCGAGGGCTCATCCGGGATTTGAACACGGGACCTCTCGCACCCTAAGCGAGAATCATACCCCTAGACCAACGAGCCACAGACACGTCAAAATATCGGTCAATTTCCCAAATAGGTCAAATAATAAGCCGGTGCGCAAGCCTTTAAGAACAATCTTATAATTCCAATTTATTGCCACCAGAATATGATATTCATTCTTTATTTTGGACTGCATTAAAGTCTTATTTTGTAAATCAAAAATAGTTACAGATGTCCTGTGATATAGGGCTGCCGAGTATTCCAAGGTGCTGGATCAATGCTCCAGTTCCAGGAGACCTTGTTTGAAACCCTTGCAAGGGCATTCTGCCCTTTGCATTGAAGCATCATTTTGAAATCCCATTAAGAAAGTTTGAGTTTTGTGGTAGTGTGGCCGAGCGGTCTAAGGCGCTGGATTTAGGCTCCAGTCTCTTAGGAGGCGTGGGTTCAAATCCCACCACTGCCAGTCAATCAACTGTGTTCCAGGTATATTTTGAAATGCTATTCTCAAAAGGCAAAACTGTGTAATAGCAATGTCTCAGTTAAATGCTTTGAATCCCCTCAAAATAAGACAACATTCCTTGTAGAAGTACACGAGGTCTCATTTTGTTCATCTTTCTTTCCCACTAACCCAATTGGCAGTTAATTATGCAAAAGTGAATCAATTCGAGATCATGAACACAAGTTGAATAGTGTGAAAGTGTGAAAAATATATACTCCTTATTGCATTTCAGTAATGACATGTCCTGTTGTATGTGCCTGAAGGTATATTCCAATACATTTCATTTCCAATAAAGCAGGTTTGCGGGTTGATGGCAACTAAGAACAAAGACAAAAATATTCACTAGCTTCCCCAGAAAACAGCTGGTATAAGGGAATTCAAAATGAATCCTGATGCTGTTCACGAAATATCAGTATGATGGTACAAGATTGTGCACAACATTGAGCACAGCATCGAGGGGTCATCCGGGATTTGAACCCGGGACCTCTCGCACCCTAAGCTAGAAACATACCCCTAGACCAACGAGCCACAGACACGTCAAATAATCGGTCAATTTCTGAAATTGGTCAAATAATAAGCCGTTGCGCAAGCCTTTAAGAACAATCTCATAATTCCAACTTATTGCCACCAAAATATAATATTCATTCTTTATTTTGGACTGCATTAAAGTCTTATTTTGTAAATCAAAAATAGTTACAGATGTCCTGTGATATAGGGCTGCCGAGTATTCCAAGGTGCTGGATCAATGCTCCAGTTCCAGGAGACCTTGTTTGAAAATCTTGCAAGGGCATTCTGCCCTTTGCATTGAAGCATCATTTTGAAATCTCATTAAGAAAGTTTGAGTTTTGTGGTAGTGTGGCCGAGCGGTCTAAGGTGCTGGATTTAGGCTCCAGTCTCTTAGGAGGCGTGGGTTCAAATCCCACCACTGCCAGTCAATAAACTGTGTTCAAGGTATATTTTGAAATGCTATTCTCAAAAGTCAATACTGTGTAATGGCAATGTCTCAGTTAAATGCTTTGAATCCCCTCAAAATAAGACAACATTCCTTGTAGAAGTACACGAGGTCTCATTTTGTTCATCTTTCTTTCCCACTAACCCAATTGGCAGTTAATTATGCAAAAGTGAATCAATTCGAGATCATGAACACAAGTTGAATAGTGTGAAAGTGTGAAAAATATATACTCCTTATTGCATTTCAGTAATGACATGTCCTGTTGTATGTGCCTGAAGGTATATTCCAATACATTTAATTTCCAATAAAGCAGGTTTGCGGGTTGATGGCAACTAAGAACAAAGACAAAAATATTCACTAGCTTCCCCAGAAAACAGCTGGTATAAGGGAATTCAAAATACATCCTGATGCTGTTCACGAAATATCAGTTTGATGGTGCAAGATTGTGCACAACATTGAGCACAGCAGCGAGGGCTCATCCGTGATTTGAACCCGGGACCTCTCGCACCCTAAGCGAGAATCATACCCCTAGACCAACGAGCCACAGACACGTCAAAATATCGGTCAATTTACCAAATAGGTCAAATAATAAGCCGGTGCGCAAGCCTTTAAGAACAATCTCATAATTCCAACTTATTGCCACCAAAATATGATATTCATTCTTTATTTTGGACTGCATTAAAGTCTTATTTTGTAAATCAAAAATAGTTACAGATCTCCTGTGATATAGGGCTGCCGAGTTTTACAAGGTGCTGGATCAATGATCCAGTTCCAGGAGACCTTGTTTGAAAATCTTGCAAGGGCATTCTGCCCTTTGCATTGAAGCATCATTTTGAAATCCCAGTAAGAAAGTTTGAGTTTTGTGGTAGTGTGGCCGAGCGGTCTAAGGCGCTGGATTTAGGCTCCAGTCTCTTAGGAGGCGTGGGTTCAAATCCCACCACTGCCAGTCAATCAACTGTGTTCCAGGTATATTTTGAAATGCTATTCTCAAAAGGCAAAACTGTGTAATGGCAATGTCTCAGTTAAATGCTTTGAATCCCCTCAAAAAAAGACAACATTCCTTGTAGAAGTACACGAGGTCTCATTTTGTTCATCTTTCTTTCCCACTAACCCAATTGGCAGTTAATTATGCAAAAGTGAATCAATTCGAGATCATGAACACAAGTTGAATAGTGTGAAAGTGTGAAAAATATATACTCCTTATTGCATTTCAGTAATGACATGTCCTGTTGTATGTGCCTGAAGGTATATTCCAATACATTTCATTTCCAATAAAGCAGGTTTGCGGGTTGATGGCAACTAAGAACAAAGACAAAAATATTCACTAGCTTCCCCAGAAAACAGCTGGTATAAGGGAATTCAAAATGAATCCTGATGCTGTTCACAAAATATCAGTATGATGGTTCAAGATTGTGCACAACATTGAGCACAGCATCGAGGGCTCATCCGGGATTTGAACCCGGGACCTCTCGCACCCTAAGCTAGAATCATACCCCTAGACCAACGAGCCACTGACACGTCGAATAATCGGTCAATTTCTGAAATTGGTCAAATAATAAGCCGGTGCGCAAGCCTTTAAGAACAATCTCATAATTCCAATTTATTGCCACCAAAATATGATATTCATTCTTTATTTTGGACTGCATTAAAGTCTTATTTTGTAAATCAAAAATAGTTACAGATGTCCTGTGATATAGGGCTGCCGAGTATTCCAAGGTGCTGGATCAATGCTCCAGTTCCAGGAGACCTTGTTTGAAAATCTTGCAAGGGCATTCTGCCCTTTGCATTGAAGTACATTTTGAAATCTCATTAAGAAAGTTTGAGATTTGCGGTAGTGTGGCCGAGCGGTCTAAGGCGCTGGATTTAGGCTCCAGTCTTTTAGGAGGCGTGGGTTCAAATCCCACCACTGCCAGTCAAACTGTGTTCAAGGTATATTTTGAAATGCTATTCTCAAAAGGCAATACTGTGTAATGGCAATGTCTCAGTTAAATGCTTCGAATCCCCTCAAAATAAGACAACATTCCTTGTAGAAGTACACAAGGTCTCATTTTGTTCATCTTTCTTTCCCACTAACCCAATTGGCAGTTAATTATGCAAAAGTGAATCAATTCGAGATCATGAACACAAGTTGAATAGTGTGAAAGTGTGAAAAATATATACTCCTTATTGCATTTCAGTAATGACATGTCCTGTTGTATGTGCCTGAAGGTATATTCCAATACATTTCATTTCCAATAAAGCAGGTTTGCGGGTTGATGGCAACTAAGAACAAAGACAAAAATATTCACTAGCTTCCCCAGAAAACAGCTGGTATAAGGGAATTCAAAATGAATCCTGATGCTGTTCACAAAATATCAGTATGATGGTTCAAGATTGTGCACAACATTGAGCACAGCATCGAGGGCTCATCCGGGATTTGAACCCGGGACCTCTCGCACCCTAAGCTAGAATCATACCCCTAGACCAACGAGCCACTGACACGTCGAATAATCGGTCAATTTCTGAAATTGGTCAAATAATAAGCCGGTGCGCAAGCCTTTAAGAACAATCTCATAATTCCAATTTATTGCCACCAAAATATGATATTCATTCTTTATTTTGGACTGCATTAAAGTCTTATTTTGTAAATCAAAAATAGTTACAGATGTCCTGTGATATAGGGCTGCCGAGTATTCCAAGGTGCTGGTTCAATGCTCCAGTTCCAGGAGACCTTGTTTGAAAATCTTGCAAGGGCATTCTGCCCTTTGCATTGAAGTACATTTTGAAATCTCATTAAGAAAGTTTGAGATTTGCGGTAGTGTGGCCGAGCGGTCTAAGGCGCTGGATTTAGGCTCCAGTCTTTTAGGAGGCGTGGGTTCAAATCCCACCACTGCCAGTCAATAAACTTGTTCAAGGTATATTTTGAAATGCTATTCTCAAAAGGCAATACTGTGTAATTGCAATGTCTCAGTTAAATGCTTCGAATCCCCTCAAAATAAGACAACATTCCTTGTAGAAGTACACGAGGTCTCATTTTGTTCATCTTTCTTTCCCACTAACCCAATTGGCAGTTAATTATGCAAAAGTGAATCAATTCGAGATCATGAACACAAGTTGAATAGTGTGAAAGTGTGAAAAATATATACTCCTTATTGCATTTCAGTAATGACATGTCCTGTTGTATGTGCCTGAAGGTATATTCCAATACATTTCATTTCCAATAAAGCAGGTTTGCGGGTTGATGGCAACTAAGAACAAAGACAAAAATATTCACTAGCTTCCCCAGAAAACAGCTGGTATAAGGGAATTCAAAATGAATCCTGATGCTGTTCACGAAATATCAGTATGATGGTACAAGATTGTGCACAACATTGAGCACAGCATCGAGGGGTCATCCGGGATTTGAACCCGGGACCTCTCGCACCCTAAGCTAGAAACATACCCCTAGACCAACGAGCCACAGACACGTCAAATAATCGGTCAATTTCTGAAATTGGTCAAATAATAAGCCGTTGCGCAAGCCTTTAAGAACAATCTCATAATTCCAACTTATTGCCACCAAAATATAATATTCATTCTTTATTTTGGACTGCATTAAAGTCTTATTTTGTAAATCAAAAATAGTTACAGATGTCCTGTGATATAGGGCTGCCGAGTATTCCAAGGTGCTGGATCAATGCTCCAGTTCCAGGAGACCTTGTTTGAAAATCTTGCAAGGGCATTCTGCCCTTTGCATTGAAGCATCATTTTGAAATCTCATTAAGAAAGTTTGAGTTTTGTGGTAGTGTGGCCGAGCGGTCTAAGGCGCTGGATTTAGGCTCCAGTCTCTTAGGAGGCGTGGGTTCAAATCCCACCACTGCCAGTCAATAAACTGTGTTCAAGGTATATTTTGAAATGCTATTCTCAAAAGGCAATACTGTGTAATGGCAATGTCTCAGTTAAATGCTTTGAATCCCCTCAAAATAAGACAACATTCCTTGTAGAAGTACACGAGGTCTCATTTTGTTCATCTTTCTTTCCCACTAACCCAATTGGCAGTTAATTATGCAAAAGTGAATCAATTCGAGATCATGAACACAAGTTGAATAGTGTGAAAGTGTGAAAAATATATACTCCTTATTGCATTTCAGTAATGACATGTCCTGTTGTATGTGCCTGAAGGTATATTCCAATACATTTAATTTCCAATAAAGCAGGTTTGCGGGTTGATGGCAACTAAGAACAAAGACAAAAATATTCACTAGCTTCCCCAGAAAACAGCTGGTATAAGGGAATTCAAAATGAATCCTGATGCTGTTCACAAAATATCAGTATGATGGTTCAAGATTGTGCACAACATTGAGCACAGCATCGAGGGCTCATCCGGGATTTGAACCCGGGACCTCTCGCACCCTAAGCTAGAATCATACCCCTAGACCAACGAGCCACTGACACGTCGAATAATCGGTCAATTTCTGAAATTGGTCAAATAATAAGCCGGTGCGCAAGCCTTTAAGAACAATCTCATAATTCCAATTTATTGCCACCAAAATATGATATTCATTCTTTATTTTGGACTGCATTAAAGTCTTATTTTGTAAATCAAAAATAGTTACAGATGTCCTGTGATATAGGGCTGCCGAGTATTCCAAGGTGCTGGTTCAATGCTCCAGTTCCAGGAGACCTTGTTTGAAAATCTTGCAAGGGCATTCTGCCCTTTGCATTGAAGTACATTTTGAAATCTCATTAAGAAAGTTTGAGATTTGCGGTAGTGTGGCCGAGCGGTCTAAGGCGCTGGATTTAGGCTCCAGTCTTTTAGGAGGCGTGGGTTCAAATCCCACCACTGCCAGTCAATAAACTTGTTCAAGGTATATTTTGAAATGCTATTCTCAAAAGGCAATACTGTGTAATTGCAATGTCTCAGTTAAATGCTTCGAATCCCCTCAAAATAAGACAACATTCCTTGTAGAAGTACACAAGGTCTCATTTTGTTCATCTTTCTTTCCCACTAACCCAATTGGCAGTTAATTATGCAAAAGTGAATCAATTCGAGATCATGAACACAAGTTGAATAGTGTGAAAGTGTGAAAAATATATACTCCTTATTGCATTTCAGTAATGACATGTCCTGTTGTATGTGCCTGAAGGTATATTCCAATACATTTCATTTCCAATAAAGCAGGTTTGCGGGTTGATGGCAACTAAGAACAAAGACAAAAATATTCACTAGCTTCCCCAGAAAACAGCTGGTATAAGGGAATTCAAAATACATCCTGATGCTGTTCACGAAATATCAGTTTGATGGTTCAACATTGTGCAGAACATTGAGCACAGCACCGAGGGCTCATCCGGGATTTGAACCCGGGACCTCTCGCACCCTAAGCGAGAATCATACCCCTAGACCAACGAGCCACAAACACGTCAAAATATCGGTCAATTTCACAAATAGGTCAAATAATAAGCCGGTGCGCAAGCCTTTAAGAACAATCTTGTAATTCCAATTTATTGCCACCAGAATATGATATTCATTCTTTATTTTGGACTGCATTAAAGTCTTATTTTGTAAATCAAAAATAGTTACAGATGTCCTGTGATATAGGGCTGCCGAGTATTCCAAGGTGCTGGATCAATGCTCCAGTTCCAGGAGACCTTGTTTGAAACCCTTGCAAGGGCATTCTGCCCTTTGCATTGAAGCATCATTTTGAAATCCCATTAAGAAAGTTTGAGTTTTGTGGTAGTGTGGCCGAGCGGTCTAAGGCGCTGGATTTAGGCTCCAGTCTCTTAGGAGGCGTGGGTTCAAATCCCACCACTGCCAGTCAATCAACTGTGTTCCAGGTATATTTTGAAATGCTATTCTCAAAAGGCAAAACTGTGTAATAGCAATGTCTCAGTTAAATGCTTTGAATCCCTTCAAAATAAGACAACATTCCTTGTAGAAGTACACGAGGTCTCATTTTGTTCATCTTTCTTTCCCACTAACCCAATTGGCAGTTAATTATGCAAAAGTGAATCAATTCGAGATCATGAACACAAGTTGAATAGTGTGAAAGTGTGAAAAATATATACTCCTTATTGCATTTCAGTAATGACATGTCCTGTTGTATGTGCCTGAAGGTATATTCCAATACATTTCATTTCCAATAAAGCAGGTTTGCGGGTTGATGGCAACTAAGAACAAAGACAAAAATATTCACTAGCTTCCCCAGAAAACAGCTGGTATAAGGGAATTCAAAATGAATCCTGATGCTGTTCACGAAATATCAGTATGATGGTACAAGATTGTGCACAACATTGAGCACAGCATCGGGGGGTCATCCGGGATTTGAACCCGGGACCTCTCGCACCCTAAGCTAGAAACATACCCCTAGACCAACGAGCCACAGAAACGTCAAATAATCGGTCAATTTCTGAAATTGGTCAAATAATAAGCCGTTGCGCAAGCCTTTAAGAACAATCTCATAATTCCAACTTATTGCCACCAAAATATGATATTCATTCTTTATTTTGGACTGCATTAAAGTCTTATTTTGTAAATCAAAAATAGTTACAGATGTCCTGTGATATAGGGCTGCCGAGTATTCCAAGGTGCTGGATCAATGCTCCAGTTCCAGGAGACCTTGTTTGAAAATCTTGCAAGGGCATTCTGCCCTTTGCATTGAAGCATCATTTTGAAATCTCATTAAGAAAGTTTGAGTTTTGTGGTAGTGTGGCCGAGCGGTCTAAGGTGCTGGATTTAGGCTCCAGTCTCTTAGGAGGCGTGGGTTCAAATCCCACCACTGCCAGTCAATAAACTGTGTTCAAGGTATATTTTGAAATGCTATTCTCAAAAGGCAATACTGTGTAATGGCAATGTCTCAGTTAAATGCTTTGAATCCCCTCAAAATAAGACAACATTCCTTGTAGAAGTACACGAGGTCTCATTTTGTTCATCTTTCTTTCCCACTAACCCAATTGGCAGTTAATTATGCAAAAGTGAATCAATTCGAGATCATGAACACAAGTTGAATAGTGTGAAAGTGTGAAAAATATATACTCCTTATTGCATTTCAGTAATGACATGTCCTGTTGTATGTGCCTGAAGGTATATTCCAATACATTTCATTTCCAATAAAGCAGGTTTGCGGGTTGATGGCAACTAAGAACAAAGACAAAAATATTCACTAGCTTCCCCAGAAAACAGCTGGTATAAGGGAATTCAAAATGCATCCTGATGTTGTTCACGAAGAATCAGGTTGATGGCTCAAGATTGTGCACAACATTGACCACATCACCGAGGGCTCAACCGGGATTTGAACCCGGAACCTCTCGCACCCTAAGCGAGAAACATACCCCTAGACCAACGAGCCACAGCCAGGTCGAATAATCGGTCAATTTCTGAAATTGGTCAAATAATAAGCCGGTGCGCAAGCGTTTAAGTACAATCTTATAATTCCAATTTATTGCCACCAGAATATGATATTCATTCTTTATTTTGGACTGCATTAAAGTCTTATTTTGTAAATCAAAAATAGTTACAGATCTCCTGTGATATAGGGCTGCCGAGTTTTACAAGGTGCTGGATCAATGATCCAGTTCCAGGAGACCTTGTTTGAAACCCTTGCAAGGGCATTCTGCCCTTTGCATTGAAGCATCATTTTGAATTCCCATTAAGAAAGTTTAAGTTTTGTGGTAGTGTGGCCGAGCCGTCTAAGGCGGTGGATTTAGGCTCCAGTCTCTTAGGAGGCGTGGGTTCAAATCCCACCACTGCCAGTCAATCAACTGTGTTCCAGGTATATTTTGAAATGCTATTCTCAAAAGGCAAAACTGTGTAATGGCAATGTCTCAGTTAAATGCTTTGAATCCCCTCAAAAAAAGACAACATTCCTTGAAGAAGTACACGAGGTCTCATTTTGTTCATCTTTCTTTCCCACTAACCCAATTGGCAGTTAATTATGCAAAAGTGAATCAATTCGAGATCATGAACACAAGTTGAATAGTGTGAAAGTGTGAAAAATATATACTCCTTATTGCATTTCAGTAATGACATGTCCTGTTGTATGTGCTTGAAGGTATATTCCAATACATTTAATTTCCAATAAAGCAGGTTTGCGGGTTGATGGCAACTAAGAACAAAGACAAAAATATTCACTAGCTTCCCCAGAAAACAGCTGGTATAAGGGAATTCAAAATACATCCTGATGCTGTTCACGAAATATCAGTTTGATGGTGCAAGATTGTGCACAACATTGAGCACAGCAGCGAGGGCTCATCCGTGATTTGAACCCGGGACCTCTCGCACCCTAAGCGAGAATCATACCCCTAGACCAACGAGCCACAGAAACGTCAAAACATCGGTCAATTTGCCAAATAGGTCAAATAATAAGCCGGTGCGCAAGCCTTTAAGAACAATCTCATAATTCCAACTTATTGCCACCAAAATATGATATTCATTCTTTATTTTGGACTGCATTAAAGTCTTATTTTGTAAATCAAAAATAGTTACAGATCTCCTGTGATATAGGGCTGCCGAGTTTTACAAGGTGCTGGATCAATGATCCAGTTCCAGGAGACCTTGTTTGAAACCCTTGCAAGGGCATTCTGCCCTTTGCATTGAAGCATCATTTTGAATTCCCATTAAGAAAGTTTAAGTTTTGTGGTAGTGTGGCCGAGCCGTCTAAGGCGGTGGATTTAGGCTCCAGTCTCTTAGGAGGCGTGGGTTCAAATCCCACCACTGCCAGTCAATCAACTGTGTTCCAGGTATATTTTGAAATGCTATTCTCAAAAGGCAAAACTGTGTAATGGCAATGTCTCAGTTAAATGCTTTGAATCCCCTCAAAAAAAGACAACATTCCTTGAAGAAGTACACGAGGTCTCATTTTGTTCATCTTTCTTTCCCACTAACCCAATTGGCAGTTAATTATGCAAAAGTGAATCAATTCGAGATCATGAACACAAGTTGAATAGTGTGAAAGTGTGAAAAATATATACTCCTTATTGCATTTCAGTAATGACATGTCCTGTTGTATGTGCCTGAAGGTATATTCCAATACATTTCATTTCCAATAAAGCAGGTTTGCGGGTTGATGGCAACTAAGAACAAAGACAAAAATATTC
The DNA here is from genome assembly GCF_949987615.1 of Pollachius pollachius. NCBI lineage: Eukaryota > Metazoa > Chordata > Actinopteri > Gadiformes > Gadidae > Pollachius > Pollachius pollachius. The sequence goes on along the minus strand of NC_136946.1, from coordinate 19,265,338 downwards.
ACTAGCTTCCCCAGAAAACAGCTGGTATAAGGGAATTCAAAATACATCCTGATGCTGTTCACGAAATATCAGTTTGATGGTGCAAGATTGTGCACAACATTGAGCACAGCAGCGAGGGCTCATCCGTGATTTGAACCCGGGACCTCTCGCACCCTAAGCGAGAATCATACCCCTAGACCAACGAGCCACAGAAACGTCAAAACATCGGTCAATTTGCCAAATAGGTCAAATAATAAGCCGGTGCGCAAGCCTTTAAGAACAATCTCATAATTCCAACTTATTGCCACCAAAATATGATATTCATTTTTTATTTTGGACTGCATTAAAGTCTTATTTTGTAAATCAAAAATAGTTACAGATCTCCTGTGATATAGGGCTGCCGAGTTTTACAAGGTGCTGGATCAATGATCCAGTTCCAGGAGACCTTGTTTGAAAATCTTGCAAGGGCATTCTGCCCTTTGCATTGAAGCATCATTTTGAAATCCCAGTAAGAAAGTTTGAGTTTTGTGGTAGTGTGGCCGAGCGGTCTAAGGCGCTGGATTTAGGCTCCAGTCTCTTAGGAGGCGTGGGTTCAAATCCCACCACTGCCAGTCAATCAACTGTGTTCCAGGTATATTTTGAAATGCTATTCTCAAAAGGCAAAACTGTGTAATGGCAATGTCTCAGTTAAATGCTTTGAATCCCGTCAAAAAAAGACAACATTCCTTGTAGAAGTACACGAGGTCTCATTTTGTTCATCTTTCTTTCCCACTAACCCAATTGGCAGTTAATTATGCAAAAGTGAATCAATTCGAGATCATGAACACAAGTTGAATAGTGTGAAAGTGTGAAAAATATATACTCCTTATTGCATTTCAGTAATGACATGTCCTGTTGTATGTGCCTGAAGGTATATTCCAATACATTTCATTTCCAATAAAGCAGGTTTGCGGGTTGATGGCAACTAAGAACAAAGACAAAAATATTCACTAGCTTCCCCAGAAAACAGCTGGTATAAGGGAATTCAAAATACATCCTGATGCTGTTCACGATATATCAGTTTGATGGTGCAAGATTGTGCACAACATTGAGCACAGCAGCGAGGGCTCATCCGTGATTTGAACCCGGGACCTCTCGCAACCTAAGCGAGAATCATACCCCTAGACCAACGAGCCACAGACACGTCAAAATATCGGTCAATTTGGCAAATAGGTCAAATAATAAGCCGGTGCGCAAGCCTTTAAGAACAATCTCATAATTCCAATTTATTGCCACCAAAATATGATATTCATTCTTTATTTTGGACTGCATTAAAGTCTTATTTTGTAAATCAAAAATAGTTACAGATCTCCTGTGATATAGGGCTGCCGAGTTTTACAAGGTGCTGGATCAATGATCCAGTTCCAGGAGACCTTGTTTGAAAATCTTGCAAGGGCATTCTGCCCTTTGCATTGAAGCATCATTTTGAAATCCCAGTAAGAAAGTTTGAGTTTTGTGGTAGTGTGGCCGAGCGGTCTAAGGCGCTGGATTTAGGCTCCAGTCTCTTAGGAGGCGTGGGTTCAAATCCCACCACTGCCAGTCAATCAACTGTGTTCCAGGTATATTTTGAAATGCTATTCTCAAAAGGCAATACTGTGTAATGGCAATGTCTCAGTTAAATGCTTTGAATCCCCTCAAAAAAAGACAACATTCCTTGTAGAAGTACACGAGGTCTCATTTTGTTCATCTTTCTTTCCCACTAACCCAATTGGCAGTTAATTATGCAAAAGTGAATCAATTCGAGATCATGAACACAAGTTGAATAGTTTGAAAGTGTGAAAAATATATACTCCTTATTGCATTTCAGTAATGACATGTCCTGTTGTATGTGCCTGAAGGTATATTCCAATACATTTCATTTCCAATAAAGCAGGTTTGCGGGTTGATGGCAACTAAGAACAAAGACAAAAATATTCACTAGCTTCCCCAGAAAACAGCTGGTATAAGGGAATTCAAAATACATCCTGATGCTGTTCACGAAATATCAGTTTGATGGTGCAAGATTGTGCACAACATTGAGCACAGCAGCGAGGGCTCATCCGTGATTTGAACCCGGGACCTCTCGCACCCTAAGCGAGAATCATACCCCTAGACCAACGAGCCACAGACACGTCAACATATCGGTCAATTTGCCAAATAGGTCAAATAATAAGCCGGTGCGCAAGCCTTTAAGAACAATCTCATAATTCCAACTTATTGCCACCAAAATATGATATTCATTCTTTATTTTGGACTGCATTAAAGTCTTATTTTGTAAATCAAAAATAGTTACAGATCTCCTGTGATATAGGGCTGCCGAGTTTTACAAGGTGCTGGATCAATGATCCAGTTCCAGGAGACCTTGTTTGAAAATCTTGCAAGGGCATTCTGCCCTTTGCATTGAAGCATCATTTTGAAATCCCAGTAAGAAAGTTTGAGTTTTGTGGTAGTGTGGCCGAGCGGTCTAAGGCGCTGGATTTAGGCTCCAGTCTCTTAGGAGGCGTGGGTTCAAATCCCACCACTGCCAGTCAATCAACTGTGTTCCAGGTATATTTTGAAATGCTATTCTCAAAAGGCAAAACTGTGTAATGGCAATGTCTCAGTTAAATGCTTTGAATCCCCTCAAAAAAAGACAACATTCCTTGTAGAAGTACACGAGGTCTCATTTTGTTCATCTTTCTTTCCCACTAACCCAATTGGCAGTTAATTATGCAAAAGTGAATCAATTCGAGATCATGAACACAAGTTGAATAGTGTGAAAGTGTGAAAAATATATACTCCTTATTGCATTTCAGTAATGACATGTCCTGTTGTATGTGCCTGAAGGTATATTCCAATACATTTCATTTCCAATAAAGCAGGTTTGCGGGTTGATGGCAACTAAGAACAAAGACAAAAATATTCACTAGCTTCCCCAGAAAACAGCTGGTATAAGGGAATTCAAAATGAATCCTGATGCTGTTCACGAAATATCAGTTTGATGGTTCAACATTGTGCACAACATTGAGCACAGCACCGAGGGCTCATCCGGGATTTGAACCCGGGACCTCTCGCACCCTAAGCGAGAATCATACCCCTAGACCAACGAGCCACAGACACGTCAACATATCGGTCAATTTCCAAAATAGGTCAAATAATAAGCCGGTGCGCAAGCCTTTAAGAACAATCTTATAATTCCAATTTATTGCCACCAAAATATGATATTCATTCTTTATTTTGGACTGCATTAACGCTTATTTTGTAAATCAAAAATAGTTACAGATGTCCTGTGATATAGGGCTGCCGAGTATTCCAAGGTGCTGGATCAATGCTCCAGTTCCAGGAGACCTCGTTTGAAAATCTTGCAAGGGAACCGAGGGCTCATCCGTGATTTGAACACAGGACCTTTCGCACCCTAAGCGAGAATCATACCCCTAGACCAGTGGTTCCCAAACTGTGTGCCGCGGTGCCGTGAGGCAAGTCCAAGTGTGCCGTGGGATTTTGTGACAACCATAGCCTACTGCAATATAGTATACAGCTAGACAAAAATAATTATTTTAATTTACTATATACTACTTTGAATGCACTCTTTCCATAATACAGAGGCAAACTCTAAAAACTATTTAAAAAATCCTCAAAGAGGATCCCACATTTCGCTGTTCGCGCAGTTGCGCAGGTGGGAATTTAATTTAGACTGTGACACATCAAAGGCAGTAGGTCAACACAACATTAAAACATAAAGAAGAGGGAAAATGGAGCGCTTTCTCGTGCGGAGCAAACCACCAACCACCAGTGCAGAGACTGCCGAGTCCGACAACCCACCGAAAGAAAAGAGGAAAAAAATACTGTCAGCCGACAGTATCATGAAAGTTACCTGTCTTATGGCTTCAGTTGGACCGGGGATGTCAACATTCCTCAGCCGGAGTGCGTCCTCTGTCGGGAGAAGTTAGCTAATGCTAATATGGTTCCAAGCAAGCTGAAGAGGCACTTGGAAACCAAACATCCCTTCCACGCTGAGAGAAACCTGGCCTATTTCAAAAGAGCGCGGGATCTGAACCAGAGGCAGCAAGACCGTTTGTTGGATTGTGTGAAAGTGTCTGAAAAGGCAATGGAGGCTAGTTACATGCTAGCGGAGCTTATTGCAAAGCACAAGAAGCCTCACACAATAGCGGAGACACTCATCCTCCCTGCTTGCAAAATAATTGCAGGTGTCATGCTGGGTCCAGATGCCGCAAATGAGCTATCCAAGGTGCTGGCATCTGATAACACAATCAAAAGAAGAATAGATGACATGTCAGAAGACATTGAACAACATTTAACAGAGAAAAACTGCAGGCGAGCGGCAGATTTTCTCTTCAAATAGATGAATCGACCGACATAAGTGGGGCTGCCCAGCTCCTGGCAAACGTCAGGTATGTTGACGGTGACTTTATTAAAGAGACTTTTTTCTTCTGTAAAGAAATGGCAAGCCATACAATGGGAGAAGAAATATTCAAGGTAACTGATAACTACTTAAAAGAAAACAATCTGTGCTGGAGTATGTGCGTCAGTCTGTGCACGGATGGTGCGGCATGCATGACGGGGAGAGTGAGAGGCTTTATTGCAAAGGTAAAAGCACAAAATCCACAGATAGTGACCAACCACTGCATTTTGCACCGAGAGGCATTAGTTGCCAAAACCATGCCCCCGGAGTTGACTGAGGTGCTGAATCAGGCTGTGCAGATGGTGAATTACATCAAATCAAGGCCCCTGAAATCTCGCCTTTTCTCCCAGCTGTGCGCTGAGATGGGAGCCGACCACCAAAGCCTGATCCTCCACACAGAGGTACGATGGTTGTCTCGGGGGAAAGTCTTATCCCGTTTTTACGAGCTTCGGGAAGAGCTTTTGGAATTTTCACGTGAACACGCTGTCCCACATAAGGACAGGCTCGCGGATGAGAGCTGGTGCGCCAGGCTGGCTTACCTTGCAGACATATTTGGGCATCTCAACGACTTAAACGCCAAGCTTCAGGGCAGGAATGAAAACATTTTATCATCCACAGACAAGATTCGGGGCTTTATGGGCAAACTGACCCTGTGGCGCGAGGCTTTGGAACAGGGCTCCATGAACATGTTCCCGCTGGCATCAGCTGCGCCACAGGCAGCCAGTGAGCGCGCTATATATGCCGAACACCTTCAGACCTTAAAAGAGAGGTTTGAGCGCTATTTTCCACGTGTGGCGGACATCGAGGACAAATACTGGATCCGAGACCCATTCAACCAGGAGTCCGAGTCCTCAACCGAGAAGCTCACTATGAAGGAGAGAGAGGAGAGCGCAGAGCTCCGTGCGGACCGCACGCTGAAACTGAAATTTAGTGAGCTCACACTCGATCAGTTTTGGTTGGTTTGTGCATCAGAATATCCAACCATCTCCCACCACGCTATCGACCAACTTCTTCATTTCCCCACCACCTACCTGTGTGAGTTGGCGTTCTCCACTCTTGTTTACATGAAGAACAAGACCAGGTCACGGCTCTCTGTTGAGCAGGACTTGCGAGTGGCCCTCTCCTCCGTGCCACCAAGGATTAAAAAAATCTGTGCGCCCCGACAGGCACATGTGTCCCACTGATTTGTTAGTAGGCAGAATTTTTACAAAAAAAGCCTGATTCTAAATGTTACAGTTATAATTTGTGGGTCAGATTCAGGTCCATGCAGCTTTCTCATGGACAGTTCTCTGCTGAATTTCTGTTTCCTTTGCCTCACCTGTCTGGTAGAAATGGGTGTGTTTGATTAAGCCCAATTTGATAAAGTTTAAATATTTTTGTGAAGTATTTTGTTAATAAATATTTCATGAGTAGAATAGTTGTCTTTGTCACATCTTATTTGGCATTAGTAAATAATTATAAACTTAACAGATAAACAGATGATATTAGTGATAACACGTGTTATAAGGCTATTTTGCACAATAGGTGTGCCTTGAAATTTTTATTTGTCCTTTGGTGTGCCTTGGGCACAAAAAGTTTGGGAACCACTGCCCTAGACCATTGGTCGCCAACCCGTCGATCGCGATCGAATGGTTGATCTTTGACGCTTTCCATGTAGATCCCGAAAATAATAGAAAAATAAATACACAATATCCTATATTATGCATGATACATTTTCATAATAAGTATAGCAAGCACATCTCTCCCTCTCTGGAGGCCTACTATTTTTTTCAGTGTAGCAGCGCTGCATTTAACAAGTGTCTGATTTAAGTGACCAATGAGATTAAAGAAGAGTAGGGCGTGGGGCGCGAACGTCAATATTGGCCTGTTGCTACGGTACGCCTCTCTGGTGATAGCTAGCATGGCAGAGGCTCCACGAAAGAAGACGAAAACGTACAACTTCCATTCAGAATGGGAAGAGGAGTTTATTTATACTTTGGTGAAAGACAAGTGTGTGTGCATGTTATGCCACCAAACACAAGCACTGTTCCAGGTTTCCTCTAAAAGAGGAAACCTGGAACGGCACCACAAAACCAACCACTCAAAATTCAAAGACAGCTACCCCCCCAAAGAGCGCAATCCGTGCAAGAAAAATTGAGGGGCTGAAATCGGGGTTGAAGGCCCAGCAATCGCTTTTCACAAAACCCGTTACGCAAAATAAGGCTGCTACTGAAGCATCCCTTTGCATTAGCCACCTGCTAGCTAAACACAAGAAACCTTTCACAGATGGAGATTTAATCAAAGAAGCAACGGCCATCACCGCAGAGACAGTTTTCAACGACTTCAAAAACAAAGACGACATTAGAACTGCACTTCGTGGTGTACCGCTTGGCCCTGCGACAGTGACAAGGAGGGCTGAATCACTGTCAGAGGACGTTGATCGACAAGTTTTAAAAGACTTGTATCGCTGTGAATGGCTTTCTCTACAGTTCGATGAATCCCTGGATGTAATGAACACATCCCAGCTGGTTGTATTCGTCAGAATGGCTTTCCAGGATTCTACAACCAATGAGGACTTCCTTACTCTTTTGCACTTAAAGGAGAGAACGAGAGGTGAGGATATTTACCAGGAGTTCAAAAAGTATATAGACGAAAACGGCATCCCCATTAATAAACTAGTTGCCATTACTACTGATGGGGCCCCGGCAATGCGAGATGTGCGGGCAGGTTTCTTAGCGCTATGCCGTAATGACCCCATATTTCCCGCATTCATGGATTATCACTGTGTTATCCATCAACAGGCCTTGGTTGGGAAAGTCTTGGACTTTTTCCCCATGTCATGACACTGGTGGTCAAACTGATAAACTCGATTAGAGCAAAAGTGCTTCAGCACCGCTTATTCAAGGCGTTATTGGATGAGCTCGATGCCGCATACGGAGACCTGCTTCTCCACACTGAAGTCCGGTGGTTGAGTCACCGGACTGCAAAGTGTTGCAGTGATTTGTTGACTTGCTGCCTGAGACTTTTTTGTCAAAAAGGAACGAGGAGCACGAGGAACTGTCCGATGATGCGTGGCTACTGGATATCGGGTTTTTGACAGACCTAACGGCAAAACTTAACACACTCAACAACGAGCTGCAGGGAAAGGACAGACACCTGCCCCACATGAATAGCGCAGTGAATGGGTTCAAGGCCAAGCTGGGTGTTTGGACCACACACCTAAAGAACAAGAGGCTGACCCACTTCCCCAACCGGGAGAAAATGTCACACGCCATCAAAAACAAGGATGTTTTTAACCCTGAGCAGTACTGTGCCCAGCTGGACAAAGTGAGAAGTGACTTTTGGGGACTGGTCAGCAAAGAGAAGTATCCTCTCCTCACTGCATGTGCACTATGAGTGAGGGCCTACTTTGGATCTACTTATCTTTGTGGAATGGCGTTTTCACAAATGAAAATAATCAAATCAAAGTACAGGAGCCGCCTTACAGACCAACACCTCACTGACTGTCTCAGGCTGGCTGTCTGTAGCTATGAGCCAAAATTCAAGGCACTCACTGACAGTATTCAGTCACAGCCATCACACTAATTTGAGCAACATGACTGCAAGAGTTTTGCCTTTAGATGGCGTTGTGAGGTGATGCTGCTTTAGATGGGACATGGCGCTAACTTAATTGCACTGACTGAGAATTTTATTAGCACACATTACAGTTCCACTTTCTAAAATGTGAATCATACATTTGTTAACTTCCATGTGGGTATTAGTATCTGTCCACTGCAAGTGTGTAGATTTTTTCCTCTTTGTTGTGTTGTGTTTGCTGTGTTGTGTGTGTGTTGTGCAAATACAGTTATACAATATTATAAATGGGAAATAGGGCACATGGCTTTATTTTTTGTTTTCAGTTAGTTTTGCTGAGCAAAGAATTACATGTAATTCATACAATTAGACTCAATAAAAGGCCTTAAATTGGAAATACATTCTGCGCTGTCTGTTTTTTCTCAAGTCTTCAATAGGTACATCTTGCCTTTCACACAGGTTGAGGTCAGAGATCTTGGGCTTAAAAAGGTTGTTGACCACTGCCCTAGACCAACGAGCCACAGACACCTCAAATAATATGTCAATTTCTGAAATTGGTCAACACAAGTTGAATAATGTGAAAGTTAAGCTTATTGCATTTCAGTAATGACATGTCCTGTTGTATGTGCCTGAAGGTATATTCCAATACATTTCATTTCCAATAAAGCAGGTTTGCGGGCTGATGGCAACTAAGACAAAAACATTCACTAGCTACCCCAGAATACAGCTGAGCACAGAACCGAGGGCTCATCCGGGATTTGAACCCAGAAACTCTCACACCCTATCCGAGAATCATACCCCTAGACCAATGAACCACATCCAGCTATATTGATAAGTCAAATTCTGAAATTGGTCAAATAATAAGCCGGGGCGCAAGCGTTTAAGAACAATGTTATAATTCCAACTTATTGCCACCAAAATATGATATTCATTCTTTATTTTGGACTGCATTAAAGTTTTATTTTGTAAATCAAAAATAGTCACAGATGTCCTGTGATATAGGGCTGCCGAGTTTTCCAAGGTGCTGGATCAATGCTCCAGTTCCAGGAGACCTTGTTTGAAACCCTTGCAAGGGCATTCTGCCCTTTGCATTGAAGCATCATTTTGAAATGCCATTAAGAAAGTTTGAGTTTTGTGGTAGTGTGGTTAAGCGGTCAAAGGTGCTGGATTTAGGCTCAAGTCTCATAGGAGGCGTGGGTTCAAATCCTGCCAGTCAATAAACTGTGTTCATGGAGTATTTTGAAACGCATTCTCAGAAGGCAATACTGTGGAATGGCAATGTCTCAGTTAAATGCTTTGAATCCCCTCAAAAAAAGACAACATTCCTTGAAGACGTACACGAGGTCTCATTTTGTTCATCTTTCTTTCCCACTAACCCAATTGGCAGTTAATTATGCAAAAGTGAATCAATTCGAGATCATGAACACAAGTTGAATAGTGTGAAAGTGTGAAAAATATATACTCCTTATTGCATTTCAGTAATGACATGTCCTGTTGTATGTGCCTCAAGATATATTCCAATACATTTCATTTCCAATAAAGCAGGTTTGCAAAAAGGAGTGGGTGACCCGTCGATAGCGATGCCGGCGTAGTTTTTGGCTCTGCTCTCACAGTCTTATTCTTTCAGTAATCCTATCATATACCTCGAATACTTCGACATATTATTCATTATGAATCCTTCCCCAAACAACGATGCACGGAAAAGGGCGATTGGACAATCGCCTGTAAAGAAGAAATTCAGAGATTCGGCCATTTCCAAGGAAGATCTCGATGAAGCTATAGCTAACGGGATAAAGCTAGCCCTCGAAGCACAACAACGTGGTCTAGAAGTTGCGGTAGCCTCCGCTGTCAGAGAATCTGTGGACTCTATCCTGGTCCCAGCGCTGCGTGATTTACGAACCGAAATCCAAAAGACCAATGAAGCTTTGACGGAGATCAGCAGTGAACTTGAGCGTGTAGCCAAATCTACTAAGAAGACCCAAGACCGTGTGGACTCTGTTCAGGCAGCTGCACGAGAGGATAGGCGCTCGGCCGTTGAGTTAAGAGCACAGCTAGAACAGCTCACCACAAAGTTGACAGATCTGGAGGACCGGGGACGAAGTAATAACATAAGGCTGGTTGGCTTACCAGAATCAGTGGAGGGTGCGGATGCAATCGGCTACCTCAAAGATAACCTCCCCAAGTGGATTCCTTCATTGGTGGGCCGAGACATTGGCATTGAGCGGGCGCATCGTGTGTATGGAGGAGCGGCTAACTCCAACAAACCACGCACCCTCATCAGCAGATTACTGTGTTGGCAAGACAGATCGGCTATCCTTAACGGGGCGCGTCAAGTTTATCCTGTGAAGTACACCTCCAACAGAGCCACTTCGGCAACATCAGCAAGCACGCTCCTGTTCTTCCCAGATTACAGTCCAGCGACGACAGCAAGGAGCTTCAGTTCTGCCATAAAGAAAGCTAAAGACATGAACCTGGAGCCATTCCTCATCTACCCTGCGCGGATTAAACTGCAGTACAAGGGTGAAAAGAAGACGTTCGACTCCCCCGAAGCCGCCGAGGAGTTCCTCAACTCTCTTCCACGGAGGTCCGCCTTCACACCTGTACGGCGCGACGGTGGAGCTAATGTCGCAGTCTCAACTCCGATCGTTGAGAAGAACCACGGGGATCCTCCGCACGCAAGAGAAGGCAATTTGGTGGGCATGAAGGAATGATCTTTCATCACTTAACATATACAAGTTAGGTAGCGATGGACAGTCTCAGCATCCTTATTAAGGTATTTTGTAATGTTTGGAATATAGGGTGACCTAGGCTCTTCTGATAGTTCCTTCCAGTATAAGCCTAGCTTCACCAGTTCGAGAGGTAATGTTTTATTTATTTATTTTGTTATGACTGTGTGGGATTATCTTCTACTGTAGCCATGCGTTGGTGTGGATCGGTCACGTATCAGACGATGTTTGTGTTTTTACAGACCTACGGTTTTTTGCTTGTGCGGTCTGTGTTTGTTTTTGTATATAGTTTTTCCTACCCCTTCCCCGTTACAGACGTATTCATACTCTTTGTTAGAACATCAGCGTTGGGGCATCTGCGCAGTAAATGGCAGGACGATCGCACACATATGCTCCATCTTATACTAACACGTTTACATTTTAAGACAGATCTTAGCCATATAATATGTCAACGCAGTCATTGAAGGTATTATCACTTAATGTGAATGGCCTAAACTCCGCTATCAAACGAACTCGTGTTCTTGAATATCTTCATCGTAAAAGGGTGGACATTGCCCTGATCCAAGAAACGCACCTAAAACAATGCGATGTGGCACGGTTTCAAAATAAACATTACAGATTAGTTGTATCATCATGCGCCCTAAATAGGACCAAGGGAGTTTGCATTCTTCTTAACCGGAAAATATCCTGCGAGGTGAATGTCACTGGTAAGGATGAGATTGGGAGACTTGCTTTTGCCCGTGTTAGCATATTTAATCACAAATTGGCCTTCGCATCCGTATACTGCCCAAATGAGCCTGATAGAGACTTTTTTTCTTACATTGGAAACACATTATTAGAACAAAAAAATTATTAGAACAAAATGTTCTTTGGTGGTGGGGGGTGATTTCAATGCAGTCCTTAATCCATCTCTTGATAAATCTAATTCGGATGCAATAACCAATCCTTCATCTACCCTATTGAACGCACTTATCACAGACTTAAATCTTGTTGATATTTGGCGCATGCGGAATGCCACTGCTAGGGATTATACATTTTTCTCTAATAGGCATAAGACATTTTCCCGGATAGATTATCTTTTTCTTAGCCCAACCTTGGTTGCCGGGCATACGTCCATTGCTATCTTACCAATTCTGCTATCTGATCACTCTGCACTGTTATGCAACGTTGATCTGCCCAACATTAGGACAAAGGCCCCCAGGTGGCGTTTAAACACATCCTTACTAACTAACTCTGGCTTTCTTAGTTCACTCAAAGTTCAATTAAATGATTTTTTGGATATTAACACAAAAGAATGCTCCACTCCACAAATTTTATGGGAGGCCACAAAGTGCTTTATTCGTGGTTTCTGTATTTCATTCTCCTCAACTCTAGCTAAAACAAAAGCTTCCCAGATCACAACTCTTGAATGCAAAATAGAATCGTTAGAAAACTTACAAAAACATAGCTTCTCAGATGATCAGTCTAAACTGCTGAAATCTTTGAAAGGTGAATACAAGACACTGGCTGTATCAAAGGCGGAATTTATCCTGCATAGAACTAGACAAAAGTACTACTTTGAATCAGAGAGGCCTAGTCACCTGCTGGCTCTTATGCTTAAGGAATGTGAAACGAAAGCTCACATCCCAGCAATAAATAAGCCTGATGGCGAAATTATGACCAATCCGCAGTCCATTAATAATTCATTTTTAACATTTTATGAAAATCTATATAAATCAGAAATTGCTTATGACGACACAAATTGTAAACATTATCTTGACAAATTGGATCTTCCCTGCCTTGAACAAACAGACCAAGATGATCTGGAAGCTGCGTTAGAGTTGGATGAACTACATACAGCTTTGAAATGTCTCAATAAAGGCAAATCGCCTGGCTTGGATGGCCTTCCCCCAGAGCTTTATTTAGAACTCTGGGATTTGGTGGGCACACTCATGCTTGATTCATTTAATTTTGCAATCAAGAGTGGGACCTTTCATAGAGACCAAAAAACAGCACTCATCACCGTACTCTTGAAGAAAGGTAAAGATCCCTTGGAGTGTTCTAGTTTTAGACCAATATCTTTACTTACAAGTGATCTTAAGATATATGCCAAAGTTCTTGCTCTTCGCCTTGAAAAAGTTATTCAGTCTCTAGTCAATGACGACCAAACAGGCTTTATCAAGGGACGCTATGCATCTGATAACATAAGAAGGCTGCTACACATTATAGATGTGGCAGAGACACACCCAAATCCTTGTGCCGTATTTTCACTTGATGCCGAGAAAGCTTTTGATAGGATAGAGTGGAACTATATGTGGGCAGTTTTGCAACGTTTTGGATTCAGACATAATTTTATAGCAATGATCAAGGCGCTATACCACTCTTCCTTAGCAAGTGTTCTAACGGGGGGCACAATTTCTTCTCCTTTTACCCTGCAGCGTGGAACAAGACAGGGGTGTCCAATCTCGCCACTTTTTGTCTATCTCTGGAACCCCTGGCACAAGCCATTAGGCAATCTACAGCTTCCCCTATGAAAATTGGTCGTCATAACCATGTTATATCTCTTTATGCGGATGATATAATTTTGTTCTTGGATAGCTTTGACACCTCTATTCACCCAGTCATCAAGGAATTTGATCTTTTCAGCAGCCTGTCAGGCTATAAAATTAATTGGTCTAAATCTGCACTTATGCATCTAAATAATATTCAAACAAAAGCTTCTATTCCCACCTATGTTCAGACCAAAAGCTCTTTTACATATCTGGGCATTACAATCTATAGAAACATACATAAAATTAGCAGAGACAACTTCAACACTATGCTAAGCAAAATAAAGTCGGACATTCATAGATGGAGGAATCTAAAGACATCTCTTCAAGGTAGAATTAATACAGTTAAAATGAACGTATTGCCCCGTCTCAATTTCCTTTTCTTTATGTTACCACTCTGCCCCCCTCCAAATTATTTCAAAGACATTCACTCCATGATTTCCAGTTTTATTTGGGATGGGAGACGGCCTAGGGTTCGTTTGACTACACTGCAACGACCCAAACTGCTGGGGGGTTTGGCAGTACCAAACTTTGAGCTTTACTATTGGCCTTTTCAGATCAGAGCACTCAGCACATGGATTGACCCACAGGCTACCACCGCATGGAAATTGATCGAAGCCGCTAAAATATTACCACACAAACTGCAAGAAATCCTATTCTCTAGTGTAACAAACAAAGTAATTAAAAATAATTTTGGGCCCATCATTGCAAACTCTATACGGGTGTGGAAGAAAGCAGAACGTTGGATGGGTGCCCGTTCTAAATTCTGTCAGAATACACCACTATGGCATAATCCAAAGATATTATCCGGTAAAAAGCCATTTCATCAACCATCTTGGTCATCTTTTGGAGTGAATACATTAGGTGACCTATATAACGCTCAAGGTCTTTGCTCCATACAAGACTTAAGAACACGCTTTTCTCTTACTGCGTCCTCTTATTTTGTTTACTTTCAGCTAAGATCTGCCTTAAAAACATATGGGGTTCCCTGGAATTCTCCTCTCCCCTCACATTGCTTGCTAAGATGGATTGCACCATTACTGGGCAGATCTTCTGTCTCCTTAATATATAATTCACTGGTTCAGCACGGGGCCAAGGCTTTACCAATTGAATCCATATGGAGCAGGGAGCTGGGGGGCTTGAATGTAAACTTGGATTGGGAGAGAATTTGGTGCAATTTAAGTATGACTTCTAAGAACCTAGCTCACCAACTAATTCACTTCAAGACCATACACAGGGCCTACATCACACCCTATACGAGATTTCAGATGAAATTGCAAACTACTCTCAACTGTCATATATGTAACACTGCTTTACCCGGAACATTCTTACACGTTTTGGGATTGTTCGGTCATCTCTAAGTTCTGGTTGCATGTAAACTCAGTGTTAGCGGATATACTTGATATTTTTTATGTTCCTAATCCTGTATTTTGTCTGCTTAATGATAATTCTGATATAAATCTAAAGCGAATTCAGCTCAAAATGCTATTTGCAGGGTTTACCTCTGCAAAGAAAACAATTTTGAAAAACTGGTTAACTCCAGATATGTGTATCAAGTCATTCTGGATCCATAGCCTGCTCAACATTGTCAATCTTGAACATACAACTGCCCGACTTAATAAGGCACGACCAGTGACTGTTCAAGCTTGGTACTCTTGCTCATCCAAAATAATCTCTTGGGCTAGGGACAACAACAACTAGACAGCCTCTGTTGTGATTTACCTGCTGAACATGTTTCTGTTGCTGTATGTATTGTCTTACCAACCTGATCTTTTTTCTTCTTTCTTTTTATTTTCTACCTTAATTCAACATATGACTTTTGATATGTCTGTAACCCCCCCCCCCCCGTTCCATTTGAAAAAGAAAAACAATAAAAATGTTGATCACAAAAAAATAAAGCAGGTTTGCGGGTTGATGGCAACTGAGAACAAAGACAAAAATATTCACTAGCTTCCCCAGAAAACAGCTGGTTTAAGGGATTTCAAAATGAATCCTGATGCTTTTCACGAAATATCAGATGGATCTTTCAAGAGTGTGCACCACATTGCGCACAGAACCAAGGGCTCATACAGGATTTGAACCCAGAAACTCTCACACCCTATCCGAGAATCATACCCCTAGACCAATGAACCACTTTCACCTATATTGATAAGTCAATTTCTGAAATTGGTCAAATAATAATCCGGGATGCAAGCATTTAAGTACAATCTTATAATTCCAACTTCTTACCACCAAATTACGATATTCATTCTTTCTTTGGACTGCATTAAAGTCTTATTTTGTAAATAAAAAATAGTTGCAGATGTCCTGTGATATAGGGCTGCCGAGTTTTCCAAGGTGCTGGATCAATGCTCCAGTTCCAGGAGATGTTGTTTGAAATCTTTGCAAGGGCATTCTGCCCTTTGCATTGAAGCATCATTTTGAAAGGCTATTAATAAGAAACGTGATTTATGGTAGTGTGGCCGAGCGGTCTAAGGGGCTGGATTTAGGCTCCAGTCTCTTAGGAGGAGTGGGTTCAAATCCCAGCACTGCCAGTCAATAAACGGTGTTCAAGGTGTATTTTGAAACGTTATTCTCAAAAGGCAATACTGTGGAATGGCAATGTCTCAGTTAAATGCTTTGAATCCCCTCAAAAAAAGACAACATTCCTTGAAGACGTACACGAGGTCTCCTTTTCTTCATCTTTCTTTTCCACTAACCCAATTGGCAGTTAATTATGCAAAAGTGAATCAATTCGAGATCATGAACACAAGTTGAATAGTGTGAAAGTGTGAAAAATATATACTCCTTATTGCATTTCAGTAATGACATGTCCTGTTGTATGTGCGTCAAGATATATTCCAATACATTTCATTTCCAATAAAGCAGGTTTGCGGGTTGATGGCAACTAAGAACAAAGACAAAAATATTCACTAGCGTCCCCAGAAAACAGCTGGTATAAGGGAATTCAAAATGAATCCTGAAGGTTTTCACAAAATACCAGATTGATGGTTCAACACTGTGGACAACATTGCACACAGAACCGAGGGCTCACCCAGGATTTGAACCCAGAATCTCTCACACCCTATCCGAGCATCATACCCCTATACCAATGAACCACATCAACCTATATTGATTAGTCAATTTCTGAAATTTGTCAAATAATAAGCCGGGGCGCAAGCGTTTAAGAACAATCTTATAATTCCAACTTATTGCCACCAAAATATATTCATTCTTTATTTTGGACTGCATTAAAGTCTTATTTTGTAAATCAAAAATAGTTACAGATGTCCTGTGATATAGGGCTGCCGAGTTTTCCAAGGTGCTGGATCAATACTCCACTTCCAGGAGACCTTGTTTGAAACCCTTGCAAGGGCATTCTGCCCTTTGCATTGAAGCATCATTTTGAAATGCAATTAAGAAAGATTGAGATTTGTGGTAGTGTGGCTGAGCGGTTTAAGGCGCTGGATTTAGGCTCCAGTCTCTTAGGAGGCGTGGGTTCAAATCCCACCACTTCCAGTCAATAAACTGTGTTGAATGTGTATTTTGAAACGCTATTCTCAAAAGGCAATAATGTGGAATGGCAATGTCTCAGTTAAATGCTTTGAATCCCCTCAAAAAAAGACAACATTCCTTGAAGATGTACACGAGGTCTCATTATGTTCATCTTTCTTTCCCACTAACCCAATTGGCAGTCAATTATGAAAAAGTGAATCAAATCGAGATCATGAACACAAGTTGAATAGTGTGAAAGTGTGAAAAATATATACTCCTTATTGCATTTCAGTAATGACATGTCCTGTTGTATGTGCCTTAAGATATATTCCAATACATTTCATTTCCAATAAAGCAGGTTTGCGGGTTGATGGCAACTAAGAACAAAGACAAAAATATTCACTAGCGTCCCCAGAAAACAGCTGGTATAAGGGAATTCAAAATGAATCCTGAAGCTTTTCACGAAATATCAGCTTGATGGTTCAAGACTGTACACAACATTGAGCACAGAACCTAGGGCTCAACCCGGGATCTCTCGCACCCTAAGCGAGAATCATACCCCTAGACAAACGAGCCACACACACCTCAAATAATATGTCAATTTCTGAAATTGCTCAAATAATAAGCCGGGGCGCAAGCGTTTAAGAACAATCTTATAATTCCAACTTATTGCCACCAAAATACGATATTCATTCTTTATTTTGGACTGCATTAAAGTCTTATTTTGAAAATCAAAAATAGTTACAGATGTCCTGTGATATAGGGCTGCCGAGTTTTCCAAGGTGCTGGATCAATGCTCCAGTTCCAGGAGACCTTGTTTGAAACCCTTGCAAGGGCATTCTGCCCTTTGCATTGAAGCATGATTTTCAAATGCCATTAAGAAAGAATGAGATTTGTGGTTGTGTGGCCGAGCGGTCTAAGGCGCTGGATTAAAGCTCCAGGCTCTTTGGAGGCTTGGGTTCAATTCCTGCCAGTGATTAAACTGTGTTCAAGGAGTATTTTGAAACGCTATTCTCAAAAGGCAATTCTGTGGAATGGCAATGTCTCAGTTAAATGCTTTGAATTCCCTCAAAAAAAGACAACATTCCTTGAAGACGTACACGAGGTCTCATGATGTTCATCTTTCTTTCCCACTAACCCAATTGGCAGTTAATTATGCAAAAGTGAATCAATTCGAGATCATGAACACAAGTTGAATAGTGTGAAAGTCTGAAAAATATGTACTCCTTATTGCATTTCAATAATGACATGCCGAGTTTTCCAAGGTGCTGGGTCAATGCTCCAGTTCCAGGAGACCTTGTTTGAAACCCTTGCAAGGGCATTCTGCCCTTTGCATTGAAGCATCATTTTGAAATGCCATTTGTTTTGTTCTTCATTTCAATAAAGAATCTTTGTTTAGCAGTTGTCATTTATTATAAAGACGGAGCATCTTACATGCGACTTCACTATATGAACTCGGTACTAAATCTGCCCTGTATTAACAGTAATCACTCATTAGTAGGACCGCTACCGACACCCTCTGGCAACATGTAGAACTACAGATATCACCACATCCCCCTTTCTCTGAAGCATGAAAAACTAAACGCATCACAAGTGTCAGTAATTACTTTAGACAACTTTTCCATTAAACTGCATGGACTTCTTTTCTCATTATAGGTAGTAACAACAAACATCATAACTCATTCTTGGTATTTAGTTATGTAAGAAAAAAACACAATGGCTAATAATTACTGTAACTAAACTCAAACATTAATGCCATAACACATTAACTCATTTCCTTTTTTTTTTTTTTTACAGGTCAAGTCTCTCAGGTTTTTTGATATGTCTAGCGGATCTTCTTATCAGCATTTCACCTGGAAGAGAAGTATTAGTTAGATTATCAGTGTCTGTGTCTGTGTTGCAGTGTGCATTATGTGTGGAGATTGACTCGGACTCAGCTTGGGTTTGACTGAGCTCTTGGTCTGGAAGAAGTCTCTGGTGTTGCTGGTGTTTTCAGGAGACTGCGCCGGTTTCGCCTGATGATCTGTCCTTCTGGTGTTTTCACAGTGTAGGACTGTGGAGCGACCTCTTGAAGAACAGCAGCTTTCGTCGTCCATCCTTCAGGACTTTCAATCCTGACTGCGTCGTCCCTGGACAGTGGTGGAAGCGGATTTGCTGTTCTGTCATAGAAATTCTTTTGTTTCATTTTCTGATGTTTCAGCTTTTGTTCCAGCTTTGGGCGTTTCTTTTGCTTTGCAGAGGTTGGAAGTGTTATTTGAAGCTTTCTATTCATCAGCAGCTCAGCAGGTGACAGTCCGCATTCCAGAGGTGATGCTCTGTAGCTCAGTAGAGCCAGGTAAGGATCGGAAGCACTGTCTGCAGCCTTTTTCAACAGCTGCTTCAGGATGTGAACGCCTTTCTCTGCTTTGCCATTAGACTGTGCATACAGTGGGCTAGATGTGACATGCTTGAAATCATACACTTTTGCGAAGTCTTGCCACTCCTTGCTACTGAAGCATGGTCCATTGTCACTCATTACTGTATGCGGAATGCCATGTCTGGCGAAGATGGACTTGGCATGTGTAATGACACAGTTGGATGTTGTGCTTGAGAGTAATGCCATCTCAGGGTAATTTGAGAAATAGTCAATTACTACCAAGTAATCCTTTCCTTTCAGGTGGAACAAGTCCATTCCTACTTTGTGCCAAGGTGTTGTTGTCACATCAGTTACCGTCATTGGCTCTTTTGTTTGTTTGTTTCTGTATTTCAGGCATGTCTCGCATTTGCCTGTCATGTTGTTAATGTCTTTGTTAAGTCCTGGCCAGTATACTGTGTCTCTTGCCCTTCTTTTACATTTTTCGACACCTAAGTGTCCTTCATGAATTCTCTGCAGTAGCTCTTTTCTAAGTGTGCGTGGAATGACTATTCTGTTTTGTTTTAACAACAGTCCATTGACTACACTCAGTTCACCTCTGACGTGGAAGAACTGTGGACAGGATCCTGCAGCCCATCCATCCCGGATGTTCTCCATGACGCGCTGTAGCTCTGGATCTTTCACCGTCTCGTCGATGATCTGCCGGGTCTTGGCGTCGGACACAGGAAGCGCTGCGGACACCGTGTTGACGTGCACCTGGACATCTTCTTCAGTCGTGCTCGCACAACCCTTGATAGGAGCTCTTGACAATGCATCGGCGAGAATGAGGTGCTTGCCTGGTGTGTAGATGAGTTCAATGTCATACCTCTGCATCTTCATCATCATGCGCTGTATCCGTGGTGACATTTCATTCAGGTTCTTTTTCATTATTGCAACGAGTGGACGATGGTCAGTCTCAACTGTGAAGGTGGGTAGGCCGTATATGTAGCTGTGAAACTTTTCAAGGCCAAACACTAATCCGAGACATTCTTTTTCAATTTGTGCATATCTGCACTCAGTCTCTGTCATTGACCTAGATGCATATGCTACAGGTTTCCAGTGCTCACCTTCGGCTTGTAGTAGTACCGCACCGATTCCATCTTTCGAAGCATCTGTCGACACCTTGATTCTTTGGGTTGGGTCGAAGAATGTCAGCACAGGTGTGGCAGTGAGTGCATCTTTGAGCTTTAGCCACTCGCGCTCATGGTTGGCTGTCCAGTTGAAGTTGTTTTCTTTGTGGAGGAGCTCACGCAGGTGAGTTGTTTTCGCTGAGAGATTGGGTATGAATTTCCCGATGAAGTTTACCATTCCCATGATGCGTAGGACACCTGGTTTGTCTGTGGGCTTTGGCATGTTCATTATGGCGTTGATCTTTTCTTCATCTGCCTGTATTCCCTGAGCTGAGAGCTTGTCTCCGAGGAACATGATCTCTTGAGCAGCAAACTGGCATTTGTTTTTGTTGAGCTTTAATCCATTATCTTGTATTCGCTCTAGAACACTGGTCAGTCTCTGATTGTGCTGCTGGATTGTGGACCCCCATATAATTATGTCATCTACATAGGCTCTTACTCCATCCAGGCCTTCGATGATGTGCTCCATTGCCCTATGAAAGATTTCAGAGGCGGATATAATTCCAAAGGGGAGCCTCTGGAAACAGTATCGTCCAAAGGGTGTATTGAACGTACACATCTTGGTACTGCTCTCATCCAGCCTCAATTGCCAAAAACCTTGTGATGCATCCATTCTTGAGAAGTACCTGGCGCCTGCCATCTCGCTGGTGATCTCCTCTCGCTTGGGTATTTGGTAGTGTTCACGCTTGATATTTTTATTTAGGTCTTTTGGATCCATGCATATCCTAAGCTCTCCATTCTTTTTCTTTACGCAGACCATGGAATTAACCCACTCCGTTGGTTCTTCGATCTTTTCTATCACTCCAAGCGCCGTCATCCGCTCCAGCTCTTTCTTCAAGCTGTCTCTGAGTGCCAGTGGAACTCTTCTTGCGGCATGAACAACTGGCTGTGCGTTGTCTTTCAGTTGAATTTTGTATGTAAATGGCAGCATACCAAAACCTCTGAAGACGTCGGAGAAGTTCTGCACGATCGTGTCAGCAGAGTCAGGTGAGTCAGTCCTGCTGGTGTTGATCCGGTACACTTTTTTCACTAGCTCCAAGCTTTCACAGGCTTTGTCCCCTAGCAGTGAATCAAGTCCTTCAGGAACAACTGAGAAGAGCAGGTGATGCACTTTATCCTTGACTGTGACTTCCAGCTTGCATGTGCCTAAACACTCAATGCTCTGTCCATTGTAGTCTTTTAGTGCAAGTGTTTTCTTCTGTATTTTTGGTTTTTCTCTCATTGCCTTCACATCTGACATGCTGATCAAGTTTGCTTTTGCACCAGTATCTAGCTTCATTGTAACTACAGTCCCATTAATTTGCAGTGGTGCTATCCATTTGTCTGATTTAACAGCGTTTATCTGTGCTTTTGGTTCATCTTCACAGTTCACAGTGGAAATAAAGAATGTCTCACCTAATTCCGGATCTTCCACGACATTCACCGATCTTCCTCTCTGTTTCTCTTTTCGTTTCGAAAAACACTGTTTGGCAAAGTGATTATTGCCTTGGCAGTTGCTGCACTGCTTGCCGAAAGCAGGGCATTCTCTGGGCTTATGCTGTGTGCCGCACCGTTTGCACTGAAACTGTCCCGTTTTCTGTCCACTGGAATGTCCTCGACGTGCATTGTGGTGCTTAGAAATGGCGCCAACATCTGCCATCTCTCGCAGGTTAGCATTGCTAGTCGCTGCTTCACTGAACGTTCGCACATGCTTTTTGCTTAGCTCGCTAGCCTGGGCTATTTTCACCGCTCCATCCAGCTTTAGTTCAGTCTCCCTCATCAGTCTTTCCCTAACCTTCTTGTCATCAATTCCGAATACGATCTGGTCCTTTATCATCGAATCTTTGAGGGTTCCAAAATTGCATGATTGTGCTTTTATCTTCAAGTCTGTGACGAAGCCGTCAACACTCTCCCCTGGCTGCTGCAGCCTTGAACGGAATACGTATCTCTCGTACGTCTCCTTTTTTTTTGGTGAACAATACGCTTCGAACTTGGCTAGCACAGTATTAAACTTGGATTGGTCTTCCCCATCCTCATATACGAAGGTGTTGTATACTTGAATGGCTTGTGGCCCAGCTATAGTGAGTAATAACGCTACCTTTCTTGCGTCCGGTTTGTTGTCCAGCCCCACTGCCTCGATGTAGAGCCGAATCTGTTGCTGAAATGTGCGCCAATTACTGTCGACGTTTCCCGTTAGCTTTAGGTGTCCGGGAGGTCTCATCAAGTTCTCCATCGTCGAATTTGTAGGCGACTGTCCGCTTTTCCAGAACCGAAACTCACTCACTTCACGTCTTTTACTCCTGGTACCATGTTTTGTTCTTCATTTCAATAAAGAATCTTTGTTTAGCACTTGTCATTTATTATAAAGACGGAGCATCTTACATGTGACTTCACTATATGAACTCGGTACTAAATCTGCCCTGTATTAACAGTAATCACTCATTAGTAGGACCGCTACCGACACCCGCTGGCAACATGTGGAACTACAGATATAAACACACCATTAAGAAAGCATGAGTATTGTGGTAGTGTGGCCGAGCGGTCTAAGGCGCTGGATTAAGGCTCCAGTCTCTTAGGAGGCGTGGGTTCAAATCCCACCACTGCCATTAAGAAACTGTGTACATGGAGTGTTTTGAAACGCGATTCTCAAAAGGCAATACTGTCGAATGGCAATGTCTCAGTTAAATGCTTTGAATCCCCTCAAAAAAAGACAACATTCCTTGAAGACGTACACGAGGTGTCATTTTGTTCATCTTTCTTTCCCACTAACCCAATTGGCAGTCAATTATGAAAAAGTGAATCAATTCGAGATCATGAACACAAGTTGAAGAGTGTGAAAGTGTGAAAAATATATACTCCTTATTGCATTTCAGTAATGACATGTCCTGTTGTATGTGCCTCAAGATATATTCCAATACATTTCATTTCCAATAAAGCAGGTTTGCGGGTTGATGGCAACTAAGAACAAAGACAAAAATATTCACTAGCTTCCCCAGAAAACAGCTGGTATAAGGGAATTCAAAATGAATCCTGAAGCTTTTCACAAAATATCAGCTTGATGGTTCAAGACTGTACACAACATTGAGCACAGAACCAAGGGCTCATCCGGGAATTGAACCCGGGACCTCTCACACCCTAAGCGAGAATCGTACCCCTAGACCAACGAGCCACACACATCTCGAAAAATATGTCAATTTCTGAAATTGCTCAAATAATAAGCCGGGGCGCAAGCGTTTAAGAACAATCTTATAATTCCAACTTATTGCCACAAAAATACGATATTCATTCTTTATTTTGGACTGCATTAAAGTCTTATTTTGAAAATCAAAAATAGTTACAGATGTCCTGTGATATAGGGCTGCCGAGTTTTCCAAGGTGCTGGATCAATGCTCCAGTTCCAGGAGACCTTGTTTGAAACCCTTGCAAGGGCATTCTGCCCTTTGCATTGAAGCATCATTTTCAAATGCCATTAAGAAAGAACGAGATTTGTGGTAGTGTGGCAGAGCGGTCTAAGGCGCTGGATCAAGGCTCCAGGCTCTTTGGAGGCGTGGGTTCAAATCCTGCCAGTGATTAAACTGTGTTCAAGGAGTATTTTGAAACGCTATTCTCAAAAGGCAATTCTGTGGAATGGCAATGTCTCAGTTAAATGCTTTGAATTCCCTGAAAAAAAAGACAACATTCCTTGAAGACGTAAACGAGGTCTCATGATGTTCATCTTTCTTTCCCACTAACCCAATTGGCAGTTAATTATGCAAAAGTGAATCAATTCGAGATCATGAACACAAGTTGAATAGTGTGAAAGTCTGAAAAATATGTACTCCTTATTGCATTTCAATAATGATATGCCGAGTTTTCCAAGGTGCTGGGTCAATGCTCCAGTTCCAGGAGACCTTGTTTGAAACCCTTGCAAGGGCATTCTGCCCTTTGCATTGAAGCATCATTTTGAAATGCCAATAAGAAAGGAATTGTGGTAGTGTGGCCGAGCGGTCTAAGGCGCTGGATTAAGGCTCCAGTCTCTTAGGAGGCGTGGGTTCAAATCCCACCACTGCCAGTCAAGAAACTGTGTACATGGAGTGTTTTGAAACGCGATTCTCAAAAGGCAATACTGTCGAATGGAAATGTCCCAGTTGAATGCTTTGAATCCCCTCAAAAAAAGACAACATTCCTTGAAGACGTACACCAGGTGTCATTTTGTTCATCTTTCTTTCCCACTAACCCAATTGACAGTCAATTATGAAAAAGTGAATCAATTCGAGATCATGAACACAAGTTGAATAGTGTGAAAGTGTGAAAAATATATACTCCTTATTGCATTTCAGTAATGACATGTCCTGTTGTATGTGCCTCAAGATATATTCCAATACATTTCATTTCCAATAAAGCAGGTTTGCGGGTTGATGGCAACTAAGAACAAAGACAAAAATATTCACTAGCTTCCCCAGAAAACAGCTGGTATAAGGGAATTCAAAATGAATCCTTTCACAAAATATCAGCTTGATGTTTCAAGACTGTACACAACATTGCGCACAGAACCAAGGGCTCATCCGGGAATTGAACCCGGGACCTCTCACACCCTAAGCAAGAATCATACCCCTAGACCAACGAGCCACACACACCTCGAAAAATATGTCAATTTCTGAAATTGCTCAAATAATAAGCCGGGGCGCAAGCGTTTAAGAACAATCTTATAATTCCAACTTATTGCCACCAAAATACGATATTCATTCTTTATTTTGGACTGCATTAAAGTCTTATTTTGAAAATCAAAAATAGTTACAGATGTCCTGTGATATAGGGCTGCCGAGTTTTCCAAGGTGCTGGATCAATGCTCCAGTTCCAGGAGACCTTGTTTGAAACCCTTGCAAGGGCATTCTGCCCTTTGCATTGAAGCATCATTTTCAAATGCCATTAAGAAAGAATGAGATTTGTGGTAGTGTGGTCGAGCGGTCTAAGGCGCTGGATTAAGGCTCCAGGCGCTTTGGAGGCGTGGGTTAAAATCCTGCCAGTGATTAAACTGTGTTCAAGCAGTATTTTGAAACGCTATTCTCAAAAGGCAATTCTGTGGAATGGCAATGTCTCAGTTAAATGCTTTGAATTCCCTCAAAAAAAGACAACATTCCTTGAAGACGTACACGAGGTCTCTGGATGTTCATCTTTCTTTCCCACTAACCCAATTGGCAGTCAATTATGAAAAAGTGAATCAATTCGAGATCATGAACACAAGTTGAATAGTGTGAAAGTGTGAAAAATATATACTCCTTATTGCATTTCAGTAATGACATGTCCTGTTGTATGTGCCTCAAGATATATTCCAATACATTTCATCTCCAATAAAGCAGGTTTGCGGGTTGATGGCAACTAAGAACAAAGACAAAAATATTCACTAGCTTCCCCAGAAAACAGCTGGTATAAGGGAATTCAAAATGAATCCTGAAGCTTTTCACGAAATATCAGCTTGATGGTTCAAGACTGTACACAACATTGAGCACAGAACCAAGGGCTCATCCGGGAATTGAACCCAGGACCTCTCACACCCTAAGCGAGAATCATACCCCTAGACCAACAAGCCACACACACCTCAAAAAATATGTCAATTTCTGAAATTGCTCAAATAATAAGCCGGGGGGCAAGCGTTTAAGAACAATCTTATAATTCCAACTTATTGCCACCAAAATATGATATTCATTCTTTATTTTGGACTGCATTAAAGTCTTATTTTGAAAATCAAAAATAGTTACAAATGTCCTGTGATATAGGGCTGCCGAGTTTTCCAAGGTGCTGGATCAATGCTCCAGTTCCAGGAGACCTTGTTTGAAACCCTTGCAAGGGCATTCTGCCCTTTGCATTGAAGCATCATTTTCAAATGCCATTAAGAAAGAATGAGATTTGTGGTAGTGTGGTCGAGCGGTCTAAGGCGCTGGATTAAGGCTCCAGGCGCTTTGGAGGCGTGGGTTAAATTCCTGCCAGTGATTAAACTGTGTTCAAGGAGTATTTTGAAACGCTATTCTCAAAAGGCAATTCTGTGGAATGGCAATGTCTCAGTTAAATGCTTTGAATTCCCTCAAAAAAAGACAACATTCCTTGAAGACGTACACAAGGTCTCTGGATGTTCATCTTTCTTTCCCACTAACCCAATTGTCAGTTAATTATGCAAAAGTGAATCAATTCGAGATCATGAACACAAGTTGAATAGTGTGAAAGTCTGAAAAATATGTACTCCTTATTGCATTTCAATAATGACATGCCGAGTTTTCCAAGGTGCTGGGTCAGTGCTCCAGTTCCAGGAGACCTTGTTTGAAACCCTTGCAAGGGCATTCTGCCCTTTGCATTGAAGCATCATTTTGAAATGCCATTATGAAAGCATGAGTATTGTGGTAGTGTGGCCGAGCGGTCTAAGGCGCTGGATTAAGGCTCCAGTCTCTTAGGAGGCGTGGGTTCAAATCCCACCACTGCCAGTCAAGAAACTGTGTACATGGAGTGTTTTGAAACGCGATTCTCAAAAGGCAATACTGTCGAATGGAAATGTCCCAGTTGAATGCTTTGAATCCCCTCAAAAAAAGACAACATTCCTTGAAGACGTACACGAGGTATCATTTTGTTCATCATTCTTTCCCACTAACCCAATTGGCAGTCAATTATGAAAAAGTGAATCAATTCGAGATCATGAACACAAGTTGAATACTATGAAAGTGTGAAAAATATATACTCCTTATTGCATTTCAGTAATGACATGTCCTGTTGTATGTGCCTCAAGATATATTCCAATACATTTCATTTCCAATAAAGCAGGTTTGCGGGTTGATGGCAACTAAGAACAAAGACAAAAATATTCACTAGCTTCCCCAGAAAACAGCTGGTATAAGGGAATTCAAAATGAATCCTGAAGCTTTTCACGAAAAATCAGCTTGATGGTTCAAGACTGTACACAACATTGAGCACAGAACCAAGGGCTCTTCCGGGAATTGAACCCAGGACCTCTCACACCCTAAGCGAGAATCATACCCCTAGACCAACAAGCCACACACACCTCAAAAAATATGTCAATTTCTGAAATTGCTCAAATAATAAGCCGGGGGGCAAGCGTTTAAGAACAATCTTATAATTCCAACTTATTGCCACCAAAATATGATATTCATTCTTTATTTTGGACTGCATTAAAGTCTTATTTTGAAAATCAAAAATAGTTACAAATGTCCTGTGATATAGGGCTGCCGAGTTTTCCAAGGTGCTGGATCAATGCTCCAGTTCCAGGAGACCTTGTTTGAAACCCTTGCAAGGGCATTCTGCCCTTTGCATTGAAGCATCATTTTCAAATGCCATTAAGAAAGAATGAGATTTGTGGTAGTGTGGTCGAGCAGTCTAAGGCGCTGGATTAAGGCTCCAGGCGCTTTGGAGGCGTGGGTTAAAATCCTGCCAGTGATTAAACTGTGTTCAAGGAGTATTTTGAAACGCTATTCTCAAAAGGCAATTCTGTGGAATGGCAATGTCTCAGTTAAATGCTTTGAATTCCCTCAAAAAAAGACAACATTCCTTGAAGACGTACACAAGGTCTCTGGATGTTCATCTTTCTTTCCCATTAACCCAATTGTCAGTTAATTATGCAAAAGTGAATCAATTCGAGATCATGAACACAAGTTGAATAGTGTGAAAGTCTGAAAAATATGTACTCCTTATTGCATTTCAATAATGACATGCCGAGTTTTCCAAGGTGCTGGGTCAGTGCTCCAGTTCCAGGAGACCTTGTTTGAAACCCTTGCAAGGGCATTCTGCCCTTTGCATTGAAGCATCATTTTGAAATGCCATTATGAAAGCATGAGTATTGTGGTAGTGTGGCTGAGCGGTCTAAGGCGCTGGATTAAGGCTCCAGTCTCTTAGGAGGCGTGGGTTCAATTCCCACCACTGCCAGTCAAGAAACTGTGTACATGGAGTGTTTTGAAACGCGATTCTCAAAAGGCAATACTGTCGAATGGAAATGTCCCAGTTGAATGCTTTGAATCCCCTCAAAAAAAGACAACATTCCTTGAAGACGTACACGAGGTGTCATTTTGTTCATCATTCTTTCCCACTAACCCAATTGGCAGTCAATTATGAAAAAGTGAATCAATTCGAGATCATGAACACAAGTTGAATACTATGAAAGTGTGAAAAATATATACTCCTTATTGCATTTCAGTAATGACATGTCCTGTTGTATGTGCCTCAAGATATATTCCAATACATTTCATTTCCAATAAAGCAGGTTTGCGGGTTGATGGCAACTAAGAACAAAGACAAAAATATTCACTAGCTTCCCCAGAAAACAGCTGGTATAAGGGAATTCAAAATGAATCCTTTCACGAAATATCAGCGTGATGGTTCAAGACTGTACACAACATTGAGCACAGAACCAAGGGCTCATCCGGGAATTGAACCCGGGACCTCTCACACCCTAAGCGAGAATCATACCCCTAGACCAACGAGCCACACACACCTCGAAAAATATGTCAATTTCTGAAATTGCTCAAATAATAAGCCGGGGCGCAAGCGTTTAAGAACAATCTTATAATTCCAACTTATTGCCACCAAAATACGATATTCATTCTTTATTTTGGACTGCATTAAAGTCTTATTTTGAAAATCAAAAATAGTTACAGATGTCCTGTGATATAGGGCTGCCGAGTTTTCCAAGGTGCTGGATCAATGCTCCAGTTCCAGGAGACCTTGTTTGAAACCCTTGCAAGGGCATTCTGCCCTTTGCATTGAAGCATCATTTTCAAATGCCATTAAGAAAGAATGAGAATTGTGGTAGTGTGGCCGAGCGGTCTAAGGCGCTGGATTAAGGCTCTAGTCTCTTAGGAGGCGTGGGTTCAAATCCCACCACTGCCAGTCAATAAACTGTGTACATGGAGTGTTTTGAAACGTGATTCTCAAAAGGCAATACTGTCGAATGGCAATGTCTCAGTTAAATGCTTTGAATCCCCTCAAAAAAAGACAACATTCCTTGAAGACGTACACGAGGTGTCATTTTGTTCATCTTTCTTTCCCACTAACCCAATTGGCAGTCAATTATGAAAAAGTGAATCAATTCGAGATCATGAACACAAGTTGAATAGTGTGAAAGTCTGAAAAATATGTACTCCTTATTGCATTTCAATAATGATATGCCGAGTTTTCCAAGGTGCTGGGTCAATGCTCCAGTTCCAGGAGACCTTGTTTGAAACCCTTGCAAGGGCATTCTGCCCTTTGCATTGAAGCATCATTTTGAAATGCCAATAAGAAAGGAATTGTGGTAGTGTGGCCGAGCGGTCTAAGGCGCTGGATTAAGGCTCCAGTCTCTTAGGAGGCGTGGGTTCAAATCCCACCACTGCCAGTCAAGAAACTGTGTACATGGAGTGTTTTGAAACGCGATTCTCAAAAGGCAATACTGTCGAATGGAAATGTCCCAGTTGAATGCTTTGAATCCCCTCAAAAAAAGACAACATTCCTTGAAGACGTACACCAGGTGTCATTTTGTTCATCTTTCTTTCCCACTAACCCAATTGACAGTCAATTATGAAAAAGTGAATCAATTCGAGATCATGAACACAAGTTGAATAGTGTGAAAGTGTGAAAAATATATACTCCTTATTGCATTTCAGTAATGACATGTCCTGTTGTATGTGCCTCAAGATATATTCCAATACATTTCATTTCCAATAAAGCAGGTTTGCGGGTTGATGGCAACTAAGAACAAAGACAAAAATATTCACTAGCTTCCCCAGAAAACAGCTGGTATAAGGGAATTCAAAATGAATCCTTTCACAAAATATCAGCTTGATGTTTCAAGACTGTACACAACATTGCGCACAGAACCAAGGGCTCATCCGGGAATTGAACCCGGGACCTCTCACACCCTAAGCAAGAATCATACCCCTAGACCAACGAGCCACACACACCTCGAAAAATATGTCAATTTCTGAAATTGCTCAAATAATAAGCCGGGGCGCAAGCGTTTAAGAACAATCTTATAATTCCAACTTATTGCCACCAAAATACGATATTCATTCTTTATTTTGGACTGCATTAAAGTCTTATTTTGAAAATCAAAAATAGTTACAGATGTCCTGTGATATAGGGCTGCCGAGTTTTCCAAGGTGCTGGATCAATGCTCCAGTTCCAGGAGACCTTGTTTGAAACCCTTGCAAGGGCATTCTGCCCTTTGCATTGAAGCATCATTTTCAAATGCCATTAAGAAAGAATGAGATTTGTGGTAGTGTGGTCGAGCGGTCTAAGGCGCTGGATTAAGGCTCCAGGCGCTTTGGAGGCGTGGGTTAAAATCCTGCCAGTGATTAAACTGTGTTCAAGCAGTATTTTGAAACGCTATTCTCAAAAGGCAATTCTGTGGAATGGCAATGTCTCAGTTAAATGCTTTGAATTCCCTCAAAAAAAGACAACATTCCTTGAAGACGTACACGAGGTCTCTGGATGTTCATCTTTCTTTCCCACTAACCCAATTGGCAGTCAATTATGAAAAAGTGAATCAATTCGAGATCATGAACACAAGTTGAATAGTGTGAAAGTGTGAAAAATATATACTCCTTATTGCATTTCAGTAATGACATGTCCTGTTGTATGTGCCTCAAGATATATTCCAATACATTTCATCTCCAATAAAGCAGGTTTGCGGGTTGATGGCAACTAAGAACAAAGACAAAAATATTCACTAGCTTCCCCAGAAAACAGCTGGTATAAGGGAATTCAAAATGAATCCTGAAGCTTTTCACGAAATATCAGCTTGATGGTTCAAGACTGTACACAACATTGAGCACAGAACCAAGGGCTCATCCGGGAATTGAACCCAGGACCTCTCACACCCTAAGCGAGAATCATACCCCTAGACCAACAAGCCACACACACCTCAAAAAATATGTCAATTTCTGAAATTGCTCAAATAATAAGCCGGGGGGCAAGCGTTTAAGAACAATCTTATAATTCCAACTTATTGCCACCAAAATATGATATTCATTCTTTATTTTGGACTGCATTAAAGTCTTATTTTGAAAATCAAAAATAGTTACAAATGTCCTGTGATATAGGGCTGCCGAGTTTTCCAAGGTGCTGGATCAATGCTCCAGTTCCAGGAGACCTTGTTTGAAACCCTTGCAAGGGCATTCTGCCCTTTGCATTGAAGCATCATTTTCAAATGCCATTAAGAAAGAATGAGATTTGTGGTAGTGTGGTCGAGCGGTCTAAGGCGCTGGATTAAGGCTCCAGGCGCTTTGGAGGCGTGGGTTAAATTCCTGCCAGTGATTAAACTGTGTTCAAGGAGTATTTTGAAACGCTATTCTCAAAAGGCAATTCTGTGGAATGGCAATGTCTCAGTTAAATGCTTTGAATTCCCTCAAAAAAAGACAACATTCCTTGAAGACGTACACAAGGTCTCTGGATGTTCATCTTTCTTTCCCACTAACCCAATTGTCAGTTAATTATGCAAAAGTGAATCAATTCGAGATCATGAACACAAGTTGAATAGTGTGAAAGTCTGAAAAATATGTACTCCTTATTGCATTTCAATAATGACATGCCGAGTTTTCCAAGGTGCTGGGTCAGTGCTCCAGTTCCAGGAGACCTTGTTTGAAACCCTTGCAAGGGCATTCTGCCCTTTGCATTGAAGCATCATTTTGAAATGCCATTATGAAAGCATGAGTATTGTGGTAGTGTGGCCGAG
Organism: Pollachius pollachius; assembly: GCF_949987615.1. Lineage (NCBI taxonomy): Eukaryota > Metazoa > Chordata > Actinopteri > Gadiformes > Gadidae > Pollachius > Pollachius pollachius. Next base: position 19,233,472 of record NC_136946.1, on the reverse strand, counting down.
CGGTCTAAGGCGCTGGATTAAGGCTCCAGTCTCTTAGGAGGCGTGGGTTCAAATCCCACCACTGCCAGTCAAGAAACTGTGTACATGGAGTGTTTTGAAACGCGATTCTCAAAAGGCAATACTGTCGAATGGAAATGTCCCAGTTGAATGCTTTGAATCCCCTCAAAAAAAGACAACATTCCTTGAAGACGTACACGAGGTATCATTTTGTTCATCATTCTTTCCCACTAACCCAATTGGCAGTCAATTATGAAAAAGTGAATCAATTCGAGATCATGAACACAAGTTGAATACTATGAAAGTGTGAAAAATATATACTCCTTATTGCATTTCAGTAATGACATGTCCTGTTGTATGTGCCTCAAGATATATTCCAATACATTTCATTTCCAATAAAGCAGGTTTGCGGGTTGATGGCAACTAAGAACAAAGACAAAAATATTCACTAGCTTCCCCAGAAAACAGCTGGTATAAGGGAATTCAAAATGAATCCTGAAGCTTTTCACGAAAAATCAGCTTGATGGTTCAAGACTGTACACAACATTGAGCACAGAACCAAGGGCTCTTCCGGGAATTGAACCCAGGACCTCTCACACCCTAAGCGAGAATCATACCCCTAGACCAACAAGCCACACACACCTCAAAAAATATGTCAATTTCTGAAATTGCTCAAATAATAAGCCGGGGGGCAAGCGTTTAAGAACAATCTTATAATTCCAACTTATTGCCACCAAAATATGATATTCATTCTTTATTTTGGACTGCATTAAAGTCTTATTTTGAAAATCAAAAATAGTTACAAATGTCCTGTGATATAGGGCTGCCGAGTTTTCCAAGGTGCTGGATCAATGCTCCAGTTCCAGGAGACCTTGTTTGAAACCCTTGCAAGGGCATTCTGCCCTTTGCATTGAAGCATCATTTTCAAATGCCATTAAGAAAGAATGAGATTTGTGGTAGTGTGGTCGAGCAGTCTAAGGCGCTGGATTAAGGCTCCAGGCGCTTTGGAGGCGTGGGTTAAAATCCTGCCAGTGATTAAACTGTGTTCAAGGAGTATTTTGAAACGCTATTCTCAAAAGGCAATTCTGTGGAATGGCAATGTCTCAGTTAAATGCTTTGAATTCCCTCAAAAAAAGACAACATTCCTTGAAGACGTACACAAGGTCTCTGGATGTTCATCTTTCTTTCCCATTAACCCAATTGTCAGTTAATTATGCAAAAGTGAATCAATTCGAGATCATGAACACAAGTTGAATAGTGTGAAAGTCTGAAAAATATGTACTCCTTATTGCATTTCAATAATGACATGCCGAGTTTTCCAAGGTGCTGGGTCAGTGCTCCAGTTCCAGGAGACCTTGTTTGAAACCCTTGCAAGGGCATTCTGCCCTTTGCATTGAAGCATCATTTTGAAATGCCATTATGAAAGCATGAGTATTGTGGTAGTGTGGCTGAGCGGTCTAAGGCGCTGGATTAAGGCTCCAGTCTCTTAGGAGGCGTGGGTTCAATTCCCACCACTGCCAGTCAAGAAACTGTGTACATGGAGTGTTTTGAAACGCGATTCTCAAAAGGCAATACTGTCGAATGGAAATGTCCCAGTTGAATGCTTTGAATCCCCTCAAAAAAAGACAACATTCCTTGAAGACGTACACGAGGTGTCATTTTGTTCATCATTCTTTCCCACTAACCCAATTGGCAGTCAATTATGAAAAAGTGAATCAATTCGAGATCATGAACACAAGTTGAATACTATGAAAGTGTGAAAAATATATACTCCTTATTGCATTTCAGTAATGACATGTCCTGTTGTATGTGCCTCAAGATATATTCCAATACATTTCATTTCCAATAAAGCAGGTTTGCGGGTTGATGGCAACTAAGAACAAAGACAAAAATATTCACTAGCTTCCCCAGAAAACAGCTGGTATAAGGGAATTCAAAATGAATCCTTTCACGAAATATCAGCGTGATGGTTCAAGACTGTACACAACATTGAGCACAGAACCAAGGGCTCATCCGGGAATTGAACCCGGGACCTCTCACACCCTAAGCGAGAATCATACCCCTAGACCAACGAGCCACACACACCTCGAAAAATATGTCAATTTCTGAAATTGCTCAAATAATAAGCCGGGGCGCAAGCGTTTAAGAACAATCTTATAATTCCAACTTATTGCCACCAAAATACGATATTCATTCTTTATTTTGGACTGCATTAAAGTCTTATTTTGAAAATCAAAAATAGTTACAGATGTCCTGTGATATAGGGCTGCCGAGTTTTCCAAGGTGCTGGATCAATGCTCCAGTTCCAGGAGACCTTGTTTGAAACCCTTGCAAGGGCATTCTGCCCTTTGCATTGAAGCATCATTTTCAAATGCCATTAAGAAAGAATGAGATTTGTGGTAGTGTGGTCGAGCGGTCTAAGGCGCTGGATTAAGGCTCCAGGCGCTTTGGAGGCGTGGGTTAAAATCCTGCAAGTGATTAAACTGTGTTCAAGGAGTATTTTGAAACGCTATTCTCAAAAGGCAATTCTGTGGAATGGCAATGTCTCAGTTAAATGCTTTGAATTCCCTCAAAAAAAGACAACATTCCTTGAAGACGTACACAAGGTCTCTGGATGTTCATCTTTCTTTCCCACTAACCCAATTGTCAGTTAATTATGCAAAAGTGAATCAATTCGAGATCATGAACACAAGTTGAATAGTGTGAAAGTCTGAAAAATATGTACTCCTTATTGCATTTCAATAATGACATGCCGAGTTTTCCAAGGTGCTGGGTCAGTGCTCCAGTTCCAGGAGACCTTGTTTGAAACCCTTGCAAGGGCATTCTGCCCTTTGCATTGAAGCATCATTTTGAAATGCCATTATGAAAGCATGAGTATTGTGGTAGTGTGGCCGAGCGGTCTAAGGCGCTGGATTAAGGCTCCAGTCTCTTAGGAGGCGTGGGTTCAAATCCCACCACTGCCAGTCAAGAAACTGTGTACATGGAGTGTTTTGAAACGCGATTCTCAAAAGGCAATACTGTCGAATGGAAATGTCCCAGTTGAATGCTTTGAATCCCCTCAAAAAAAGACAACATTCCTTGAAGACGTACACGAGGTATCATTTTGTTCATCATTCTTTCCCACTAACCCAATTGGCAGTCAATTATGAAAAAGTGAATCAATTCGAGATCATGAACACAAGTTGAATACTATGAAAGTGTGAAAAATATATACTCCTTATTGCATTTCAGTAATGACATGTCCTGTTGTATGTGCCTCAAGATATATTCCAATACATTTCATTTCCAATAAAGCAGGTTTGCGGGTTGATGGCAACTAAGAACAAAGACAAAAATATTCACTAGCTTCCCCAGAAAACAGCTGGTATAAGGGAATTCAAAATGAATCCTGAAGCTTTTCACGAAAAATCAGCTTGATGGTTCAAGACTGTACACAACATTGAGCACAGAACCAAGGGCTCTTCCGGGAATTGAACCCAGGACCTCTCACACCCTAAGCGAGAATCATACCCCTAGACCAACAAGCCACACACACCTCAAAAAATATGTCAATTTCTGAAATTGCTCAAATAATAAGCCAGGGGGCAAGCGTTTAAGAACAATCTTATAATTCCAACTTATTGCCACCAAAATATGATATTCATTCTTTATTTTGGACTGCATTAAAGTCTTATTTTGAAAATCAAAAATAGTTACAAATGTCCTGTGATATAGGGCTGCCGAGTTTTCCAAGGTGCTGGATCAATGCTCCAGTTCCAGGAGACCTTGTTTGAAACCCTTGCAAGGGCATTCTGCCCTTTGCATTGAAGCATCATTTTCAAATGCCATTAAGAAAGAATGAGATTTGTGGTAGTGTGGTCGAGCAGTCTAAGGCGCTGGATTAAGGCTCCAGGCGCTTTGGAGGCGTGGGTTAAAATCCTGCCAGTGATTAAACTGTGTTCAAGGAGTATTTTGAAACGCTATTCTCAAAAGGCAATTCTGTGGAATGGCAATGTCTCAGTTAAATGCTTTGAATTCCCTCAAAAAAAGACAACATTCCTTGAAGACGTACACAAGGTCTCTGGATGTTCATCTTTCTTTCCCATTAACCCAATTGTCAGTTAATTATGCAAAAGTGAATCAATTCGAGATCATGAACACAAGTTGAATAGTGTGAAAGTCTGAAAAATATGTACTCCTTATTGCATTTCAATAATGACATGCCGAGTTTTCCAAGGTGCTGGGTCAGTGCTCCAGTTCCAGGAGACCTTGTTTGAAACCCTTGCAAGGGCATTCTGCCCTTTGCATTGAAGCATCATTTTGAAATGCCATTATGAAAGCATGAGTATTGTGGTAGTGTGGCTGAGCGGTCTAAGGCGCTGGATTAAGGCTCCAGTTCCAGGAGACCTTGTTTGAAACCCTTGCAAGGGCATTCTGCCCTTTGCATTGAAGCATCATTTTGAAATGCCATTATGAAAGCATGAGTATTGTGGTAGGGTGGCTGAGCGGTCTAAGGCGCTGGATTAAGGCTCCAGTCTCTTAGGAGGCGTGGGTTCAATTCCCACCACTGCCAGTCAAGAAACTGTGTACATGGAGTGTTTTGAAACGCGATTCTCAAAAGGCAATACTGTCGAATGGAAATGTCCCAGTTGAATGCTTTGAATCCCCTCAAAAAAAGACAACATTCCTTGAAGACGTACACGAGGTGTCATTTTGTTCATCATTCTTTCCCACTAACCCAATTGGCAGTCAATTATGAAAAAGTGAATCAATTCGAGATCATGAACACAAGTTGAATACTATGAAAGTGTGAAAAATATATACTCCTTATTGCATTTCAGTAATGACATGTCCTGTTGTATGTGCCTCAAGATATATTCCAATACATTTCATTTCCAATAAAGCAGGTTTGCGGGTTGATGGCAACTAAGAACAAAGACAAAAATATTCACTAGCTTCCCCAGAAAACAGCTGGTATAAGGGAATTCAAAATGAATCCTTTCACGAAATATCAGCGTGATGGTTCAAGACTGTACACAACATTGTGCACAGAACCAAGGGCTCATCCGGGAATTGAACCCGGGACCTCTCACACCCTAAGCGAGAATCATACCCCTAGACCAACGAGCCACACACACCTCGAAAAATATGTCAATTTCTGAAATTGCTCAAATAATAAGCCGGGGCGCAAGCGTTTAAGAACAATCTTATAATTCCAACTTATTGCCACCAAAATACGATATTCATTCTTTATTTTGGACTGCATTAAAGTCTTATTTTGAAAATCAAAAATAGTTACAGATGTCCTGTGATATAGGGCTGCCGAGTTTTCCAAGGTGCTGGATCAATGCTCCAGTTCCAGGAGACCTTGTTTGAAACCCATGCAAGGGCATTCTGCCCTTTGCATTGAAGCATCATTTTCAAATGCCATTAAGAAAGAATGAGATTTGTGGTAGTGTGGTCGAGCGGTCTAAGGCGCTGGATTAAGGCTCCAGGCGCTTTGGAGGCGTGGGTTAAAATCCTGCAAGTGATTAAACTGTGTTCAAGGAGTATTTTGAAACGCTATTCTCAAAAGGCAATTCTGTGGAATGGCAATGTCTCAGTTAAATGCTTTGAATTCCCTCAAAAAAAGACAACATTCCTTGAAGACGTACACGAGGTCTCTGGATGTTCATCTTTCTTTCCCACTAACCCAATTGGCAGTCAATTATGAAAAAGTTAATCAATTCGAGATCATGAACACAAGTTGAATAGTGTGAAAGTGTGAAAAATATATACTCCTTATTGCATTTCAGTAATGACATGTCCTGTTGTATGTGCCTCAAGATATATTCCAATACATTTCATTTCCAATAAAGCAGGTTTGCGGGTTGATGGCAACTAAGAACAAAGACAAAAATATTCACTAGCTTCCCCAGAAAACAGCTGGTATAAGGGAATTCAAAATGAATCCTGAAGCTTTTCACGAAATATCAGCTTGATGGTTCAAGGCTGTACACAACATTGAGCACAGAACCAAGGGCTCATCCGGGAATTGAACCCGGGACCTCTCACACCCTAAGCGAGAATCATACCCCTAGACCAACGAGCCACACACACCCCAAAAAATATGTCAATTTCTGAAATTGCTCAAATAATAAGCCGGGGCGCAAGCGTTTAAGAACAATCTTATAATTCCAACTTATTGCCACCAAAATACGATATTCATTCTTTATTTTGGACTGCATTAAAGTCTTATTTTGAAAATCAAAAATAGTTACAGATGTCCTGTGATATAGGGCTGCCGAGTTTTCCAAGGTGCTGGATCAATGCTCCAGTTCCAGGAGACCTTGTTTGAAACCCTTGCAAGGGCATTCTGCCCTTTGCATTGAAGCATCATTTTCAAATGCCATTAAGAAAGAACGAGATTTGTGGTAGTGTGGCCGAGTGGTCTAAGGTGCTGGATTAAGGCTCCAGGCTCTTTGGAGGCGTGGGATCAAATCCTGCCAGTGATTAAACTGTGTTCAAGGAGTATTTTGAAACGCTATTCTCAAAAGGCAATTCTGTGGAATGGCAATGTCTCAGTTAAATGCTTTGAATTCCCTCAAAAAAAGACAACATTCCTTGAAGACGTACACGAGGTCTCATGATGTTCATCTTTCTTTCCCACTAACCCAATTGGCAGTTAATTATGCAAAAGTGAATCAATTCGAGATCATGAACACAAGTTGAATAGTGTGAAAGTCTGAAAAATATGTACTCCTTATTGCATTTCAATAATGACATGCCGAGTTTTCCAAGGTGCTGGGTCAATGCTCCAGTTCCAGGAGACCTTGTTTGAAACCCTTGCAAGGGCATTCTGCCCTTTGCATTGAAGCATCATTTTGAAATGCCATTAAGAAAGCATGAGTATTGTGGTAGTGTGGCCGAGCGGTCTAAGGCGCTGGATTAAGGCTCCAGTCTCTTAGGAGGCGTGGGTTCAAATCCCACCACTGCCAGACAAGAAACGGTGAAAGTGTGAAAAATATATACTCCTTATTGCATTTCAGTAATGACATGTCCTGTTGTATGTGCCTCAATATATATTCCAATACATTTCATTTCCAATAAAGCAGGTTTGCGGGTTGATGGCAACTAAGAACAAAGACAAAAATATTCACTAGCTTCCCCAGAAAACAGCTGGTATAAGGGAATTCAAAATGAATCCTTTCACGAAATATCAGCTTGATGGTTCAAGACTGTACACAACATTGAGCACAGAACCAAGTGCTCATCCGGGAATTGAACCCGGGACCTCTCACACCCTAAGCGAGAATCATACCCCTAGACCAACGAGCCACACACACCCCAAAAAATATGTCAATTTCTGAAATTGCTCAAATAACAAGCCGGGGCGCAAGCGTTTAAGAACAATCTTATAATTCCAACTTATTGCCACCAAAATACGATATTCATTCTTTATTTTGGACTGCATTAAAGTCTTATTTTGAAAATCAAAAATAGTTACAGATGTCCTGTGATATAGGGCTGCCGAGTTTTCCAAGGTGCTGGATCAATGCTCCAGTTCCAGGAGACCTTGTTTGAAACCATTGCAAGGGCATTCTGCCCTTTGCATTGAAGCATCATTTTCAAATGCCATTAAAAAAGAAAGACATTTGTGGTAGTGTGGCCGAGCGGTCTAAGGCGCTGGATTAAGGCTCCAGGCTCTTTGGAGGCGTGGGTTCAAATCCTGCCAGTGATTAAACTGTGTTCAAGGAGTATTTTGAAACGCTATTCTCAAAAGGCAATTCTGTGGAATGGCAATGGCTCAGTTAAATGCTTTGAATTCCCTCAAAAAAAGACAACATTCCTTGAAGACGTACACGAGGTCTCATGATGTTCATCTTTCTTTCCTACTAACCCAATTGGCAGTTAATTATGCAAAAGTGAATCAATTCGAGATCATGAACACAAGTTGAATAGTGTGAAAGTCTGAAAAATATGTACTCCTTATTGCATTTCAATAATGACATGCCGAGTTTTCCAAGGTGCTGGGTCAATGCTCCAGTTCCAGGAGACCTTGTTTGAAACCCTTGCAAGGGCATTCTGCCCTTTGCATTGAAGCATCATTTTGAAATGCCATTAAGAAAGCGTGAGAATTGTGGTAGTGTGGCCGAGCGGTCTAAGGCGCTGGATTAAGGCTCCAGTCTCTTAGGAGGCGTGGGTTCAAATCCAACCACTGCCAGTCAAGAAACTGTGTACATGGAGTGTTTTGAAACGCGATTCTCAAAAGGCAATACTGTCGAATGGAAATGTCCCAGTTGAATGCTTTGAATCCCCTCAAAAAAAGACAACATTCCTTGAAGACGTACACGAGGTGTCATTTTGTTCATCTTTCTTTCCCACTAACCCAATTGGCAGTCAATTATGAAAAAGTGAATCAATTCGAGATCATGAAGACAAGTTGAATAGTGTAAAAGTGTGAAAAATATATACTCCTTATTGCATTTCAGTAATGACATGTCCTGTTGTATGTGCCTCAAGATATATTCCAATACATTTCATTTCCAATAAAGCAGGTTTGCGGGTTGATGGCAACTAAGAACAAAGACAAAAATATTCACTAGCTTCCCCAGAAAACAGCTGGTATAAGGGAATTCAAAATGAATCCTGAAGCTTTTCACGAAATATCAGCTTGATGGTTCAAGACTGTACACAACATTGAGCACAGCACCAAGGGCTCATCCAGGAATTGAACCCGGGACCTCTCACACCCTAAGCGAGAATCATACCCCTAGACCAACGAGCCACACACACCTCAAAAAATATGTCAATTTCTTAAATTGCTCAAATAATAAGCCGGGGCGCAAGCGTTTAAGAACAATCTTATAATTCCAACTTATTGCCACCAAAATACGATATTCATTCTTTATTTTGGACTGCATTAAAGTCTTATTTTGAAAATCAAAAATAGTTACAGATGTCCTGTGATATAGGGCTGCCGAGTTTTCCAAGGTGCTGGATCAATGCTCCAGTTCCAGGAGACCTTGTTTGAAACCCTTGCAAGGGCATTCTGCCCTTTGCATTGAAGCATAATTTTCAAATGCCATTAAGAAAGAATGAGATTTGTGGTAGTGTGGTCGAGCGGTCTAAGGCGCTGGATTAAGGCTCCAGGCGCTTTGGAGGCGTGGGTTAAAATCCTGCCAGTGATTAAACTGTGTTCAAGGAGTATTTTGAAACGCTATTCTCAAAAGGCAATTCTGTGGAATGGCAATGTCTCAGTTAAATGCTTTGAATTCGCTCAAAAAAAGACAACATTCCTTGAAGACGTACACGAGGTCTCTGGATGTTCATCTTTCTTTCCCACTAAGCCAATTGGCAGTTAATTATGCAAAAGTGAATCAATTCGAGATCATGAACACAAGTTGAATAGTGTGAAAGTCTGAAAGATATGTACTCCTTATTGCATTTCAATAATGACATGCCGAGTTTTCCAAGGTGCTGGGTCAGTGCTCCAGTTCCAGGAGACATTGTTTGAAACCCTTGCAAGGGCATTCTGCCCTTTGCATTGAAGCATCATTTTGAAATGCCATTAAGAAAGCATGAGCATTGTGGTAGTGTGGCCGAGCGGTCTAAGGCGCTGGATTAAGGCTCCAGTCTCTTAGGAGTCGTGGGTTCAAATCCCACCACTGCCAGTCAAGAAACTGTGTACATGGAGTGTTTTGAAACGCGATTCTCAAAAGGCAATACTGTCGAATGGCAATGTCTCAGTTAAATTCTTTGAATCCCCTCAAAAAAAGACAACATTCTTTGAAGACGTACACAAGGTGTCAATTTGTTCATCTTTCTTTCCCACTAACCCAATTGGCAGTCAATTATGAAAAAGTGAATCAATTCGAGATCATGAACACAAGTTGAATAGTGTGAAAGTGTGAAAAATATATACTCCTTATTGCATTTCAGTAATGGCATGTCCTGTTGTATCTGCCTCAAGATATATTCCAATACATTTCATTTCCAATAAAGCAGGTTTGCGGGTTGATGGCAACTAAGAACAAAGACAAAAATATTCACTAGCTTCCCCTGAAAACAGCTGGTATAAGGGAATTCAAAATGAATCCTGAAGCTTTTCACGAAATAACAGCTTGATGGTTCAAGACTGTACACAACATTGAGCACAGAACCAAGGGCTCATCCGGGAATTGAACACGGGACCTCTCACACCCTAAGCGAGAATCTTACCCCTAGACCAACAAGCCAGACACACCTCAAAAAATATGTCAATTTCTGAAATTGCTCAAATAATAAGCCGGGGCGCAAGCGTTTAAGAACAATCTTATAATTCCAACTTATTGCCACCAAAATATGATATTCATTCTTTATTTTGGACTGCATTAAAGTCTTATTTTGAAAATCAAAAATAGTTACAGATGTCCTGTGATATAGGGCTGCCGAGTTTTCCAAGGTGCTGGATCAATGCTCCAGTTCCAGGAGACCTTGTTTGAAACCCTTGCAAGGGCATTCTGCCCTTTGCATTGAAGCATCATTTTCAAATGCCATTAAGAAAGAATGAGATTTGTGGTAGTGTGGTCGAGCAGTCTAAGGCGCTGGATTAAGGCTCTAGGCTCTTTGGAGGCGTGGGTTCAATTCCTGCCAGTGATTAAACTGTGTTCAAGGAGTATTTTGAAACGCTATTCTCAAAATGCAATTCTGTGGAATGGCAATGTCTCAGTAAAATGCTTTGAATTCCCAAAAAAAAACACCAAACATTCCTTGTAGACGTACACGAGGTCTCATGATGTTCATCTTTCTTTCCCACTAACCCAATTGGCAGTCAATTATGAAAAAGTGAATCAATTCGAGATCATGAACACAAGTTGAATAGTGTGAAAGTGTGAAAAATATATACTCCTTATTGCATTTCAATAATGACATGCCGAGTTTTCCAAGGTGCTGTGTCAATGCTCCAGTTCCAGGAGACCTTGTTTGAAACCCTTGCAAGGGCATTCTGCCCTTTGCATTGAAGCATCATTTTGAAATGCCATTAAGAAAGTAATTGTGGTAGTGTGGCCGAGCGGTCTAAGGTGCTGGATTAAGGCTCCAGTCTCTTAGGAGGCGTGGGTACAAATCCCACCACTGCCAGTCAAGAAACTGTGTACATGGAGTGTTTTGAAACGCGATTCTCAAAAGGCAATACTGTCGAATGGAAATGTCCCAGTTGAATGCTTTGAATCCCCTCAAAAAAAGACAACATTCCTTGAAGACGTACACGAGTTGCCATTTTGTTCATCTTTCTTTCCCACTAACCCAAGTGGCAGTCAATTATGAAAAAGTGAATCAATTCGAGATCATGAACACAAGTTGAATAGTGTGAAAGTGTGAAAAATATATACTCCTTATTGCATTTCAGTAATGACATGTCCTGTTGTATGTGCCTCAATATATATTCCAATAAATTTCATTTCCAATAAAGCAGGTTTGCGGGTTGATGGCAACTAAGAACAAAGACAAAAATATTCACTAGCTTCCCCAGAAAACAGCTGGTATAAGGGAATTCAAACTGAATCCTTTCACGAAATATCAGCTTGATGGTTCAAGACTGTACACAACATTGAGCACAGAACCAAGGGCTCATCCGGGAATTGAACCCGGGACCTCTCACACCCTAAGCGAGAATCATACCCCTAGACCAACGAGCCACACACACCTCGAAAAATATGTCAATTTCTGAAATTGCTCAAATAATAAGCCGGGGCGCAAGCGTTTAAGAACAATCTTATAATTCCAATTTATTGCCACCAAAATACGATATTCATTCTTTATTTTGGACTGCATTAAAGTCTTATTTTGAAAATCAAAAATAGTTACAGATGTCCTGTGATATAGGGCTGCCGAGTTTTCCAAGGTGCTGGATCAATGCTCCAGTTCCAGGAGACCTTGTTTGAAACCCTTGCAAGGGCATTCTGCCCTTTGCATTGAAGCATCATTTTCAAATGCCATTAAGAAAGAATGAGATTTGTGGTAGTGTGGTCGAGCGGTCTAAGGCGCTGGATTAAGGCTCCAGGCGCTTTGGAGGCGTGGGTTAAAATCCTGCCAGTGATTAAACTGTGTTCAAGGAGTACTTTGAAACGCTATTCTCAAAAGGCAATTCTGTGGAATGGCAATGTCTCAGTTAATTGCTTTGAATTCCCTCAAAAAAAGACAACATTCCTTGAAGACGTACACGAGGTCTCTGGATGTTCATCTTTCTTTCCCACTAACCCAATTGGCAGTCAATTATGAAAAAGTGAATCAATTCGAGATCATGAACACAAGTTGAATAGTGTGAAAGTGTGAAAAATATATACTCCTTATTGCATTTCAGTAATGACATGTCCTGTTGTATGTGCCTCAAGATATATTCCAATACATTTCATTTCCAATAAAGCAGGTTTGCGGGTTGATGGCAACTAAGAACAAAGACAAAAATATTCACTAGCTTCCCCAGAAAACAGCTGGTATAAGGGAATTCAAAATGAATCCTGAAGCTTTTCACGAAATATCAGCTTGATGGTTCAAGACTGTACACAACATTGAGCACAGAACCAAGGGCTCATCCGGGAATTGAACACGGGACCTCTCACACCCTAAGCGAGAATCATACCCCTAGACCAACGAGCCACACACACACAAAAGAATATGTCAATTTCTGAAATTGCTCAAATAATAAGCCGGGGCGCAAGTGTTTAAGAACAATCTTATAATTCCAATTTATTGCCACCAAAATACGATATTCATTCTTTATTTTGGACTGCATTAAAGTCTTATTTTGAAAATCAAAAATAGTTACAGATGTCCTGTGATATAGGGCTGCCGAGTTTTCCAAGGTGCTGGATCAATGCTCCAGTTCCAGGAGACCTTGTTTGAAACCCTTGCAAGGGCATTCTGCCCTTTGCATTGAAGCATCATTTTCAAATGCCATTAAGAAAGAACGAGATTTGTGGTAGTGTGGCCGAGCGGTCTAAGGCGCTGGATTAAGGCTCCAGGCTCTTTGGAGGCGTGGGTTCAAATCCTGCCAGTGATTAAACTGTGTTCAAGGAGTATTTTGAAACGCTATTCTCAAAAGGCAATTCTGTGGAATGGCAATGTCTCAGTTAAATGCTTTGAATTCCCTCAAAAAAAGACAACATTCCTTGAAGACGTACACGAGGTCTCATGATGTTCATCTTTCTTTCCCACTAACCCAATTGGCAGTTAATTATGCAAAAGTGAATCAATTCGAGATCATGAACACAAGTTGAATAGTGTGAAAGTCTGAAAAATATGTACTCCTTATTGCATTTCAATAATGACATGCCGAGTTTTCCAAGGTGCTGGGTCAATGCTCCAGTTCCAGGAGACCTTGTTTGAAACCCTTGCAAGGGCATTCTGCCCTTTGCATTGAAGCATCATTTTGAAATGCCATTAAGAAAGCGTGAGAATTGTGGTAGTGTGGCCGAGCGGTCTAAGGCGCTGGATTAAGGCTCCAGTCTCTTAGGAGGCGTGGGTTCAAATCAAACCACTGCCAGTCAAGAAACTGTGTACATGGAGTGTTTTGAAACGCGATTCTCAAAAGGCAATACTGTCGAATGGAAATGTCCCAGTTGAATGCTTTGAATCCCCTCAAAAAAAGACAACATTCCTTGAAGACGTACACGAGGTGTCATTTTGTTCATCTTTCTTTCCCACTAACCCAATTGGCAGTCAATTATGAAAAAGTGAATCAATTCGAGATCATGAACACAAGTTGAATAGTGTGAAAGTGTGAAAAATATATACTCCTTATTGCATTTCAGTAATGACATGTCCTGTTGTATGTGCCTCAAGATATATTCCAATACATTTCATTTCCAATAAAGCAGGTTTGCGGGTTGATGGCAACTAAGAACAAAGACAAAAATATTCACTAGCTTCCCCAGAAAACAGCTGGTATAAGGGAATTCAAAATGAATCCTTTCACGAAGTATCAGCTTGATGGTTCAAGACTGTACACAACATTGAGCACAGAACCAAGGGCTCATCCGGGAATTGAACCCGGGACCTCTCACACCCTAAGCGAGAATCATACCCCTAGACCAACGAGCCACACACACTTCAAAAAATATGTCAATTTCTGAAATTGCTCAAATAATAAGCCGGGGCGCAAGCGTTTAAGAACAATCTTATAATTCCAACTTATTGCCACCAAAATACGATATTCATTCTTTATTTTGGACTGCATTAAAGTCTTATTTTGAAAATCAAAAATAGTTACAGATGTCCTGTGATATAGGGCTGCCGAGTTTTCCAAGGTGCTGGATCAATGCTCCAGTTCCAGGAGACCTTGTTTGAAACCCTTGCAAGGGCATTCTGCCCTTTGCATTGAAGCATCATTTTCAAATGCCATTAAGAAAGAATGAGATTTGTGGTAGTGTGGTCGAGCGGTCTAAGGCGCTGGATTAAGGCTCCAGGCGCTTTGGAGGCGTGGGTTAAAATCCTGCCAGTGATTAAACTCTGTTCAAGGAGTATTTTGAAACGCTATTCTCAAAAGGCAATTCTGTGGAATGGCAATGTCTCAGTTAAATGCTATGAATTCCCTCAAAAAAAGACAACATTCCTTGAAGACGTACACGAGGTCTCTGGATGTTCATCTTTCTTTCCCACTAAGCCAATTGGCAGTTAATTATGCAAAAGTGAATCAATTCGAGATCATGAACACAAGTTGAATAGTGTGAAAGTCTGAAAAATATGTACTCCTTATTGCATTTCAATAATGACATGCCGAGTTTTCCAAGGTGCTGGGTCAGTGCTCCAGTTCCAGGAGACATTGTTTGAAACCCTTGCAAGGGCATTCTGCCCTTTGCATTGAAGCATCATTTTGAAATGCCATTAAGAAAGCATGAGTATTGTGGTAGTGTGGCCGAGCGGTCTAAGGCGCTGGTTTAAGGCTCTAGTCTCTTAGGAGTCGTGGGTTCAAATCCCACCACTGCCATTCAAGAAACTGTGTACATGGAGTGTTTTGAAACGCGATTCTCAAAAGGCAATACTGTCGAATGGCAATGTCTTAGTTAAATTCTTTGAATCCCCTCAAAAAAAGACAACATTCTTTGAAGACGTACACGAGGTGTCAATTTGTTCATCTTTCTTTCCCACTAACCCAATTGGCAGTCAATTATGAAAAAGTGAATCAATTCGAGATCATGAACACAAGTTGAATAGTGTGAAAGTGTGAAAAATATATACTCCTTATTGCATTTCAGTAATGACATGTCCTGTTGTATGTGCCTCAAGATATATTCCAATACATTTCATTTCCAATAAAGCAGGTTTGCGGGTTGATGGCAACTAAGAACAAAGACAAAAATATTCACTAGCTTCCCCAGAAAACAGCTGGTATAAGGGAATTCAAAATGAATCCTGAAGCTTTTCACGAAATATCAGCTTGATGGTTCAAGACTGTACACAACATTGAGCACAGAACCAAGGGCTCATCCGGGAATTGAACACGGGACCTCTCACACCCTAAGCGAGAATCATACCCCTAGACCAACAAGCCAGACACACCTCAAAAAATATGTCAATTTCTGAAATTGCTCAAATAATAAGCCGGGGCGCAAGCGTTTAAGAACAATCTTATAATTCCAACTTATTGCCACCAAAATATGATATTCATTCTTTATTTTGGACTGCATTAAAGTCTTATTTTGAAAATCAAAAATAGTTACAGATGTCCTGTGATATAGGGCTGCCGAGTTTTCCAAGGTGCTGGATCAATGCTCCAGTTCCAGGAGACCTTGTTTGAAACCCTTGCAAGGGCATTCTGCCCTTTGCATTGAAGCATCATTTTCAAATGCCATTAAGAAAGAGTGAGATTTGTGGTAGTGTGGTCGAGCAGTCTAAGGCGCTGGATAAAGGCTCCAGGCTCTTTGGAGGCGTGGGTTCAATTCCTGCCAGTGATTAAAGTGTGTTCAAGGAGTATTTTGAAACGCTATTCTCAAAATGCAATTCTGTGGAATGGCAATGTCTCAGTTAAATGCTTTGAATTCCCAAAAAAAAACACCAAACATTCCTTGTAGACGTACACGAGGTCTCATGATGTTCATCTTTCTTTCCCACTAACCCAATTGGCAGTCAATTATGAAAAAGTGAATCAATTCGAGATCATGAACACAAGTTGAATAGTGTGAAAGTGTGAAAAATATATACTCCTTATTGCATTTCAATAATGACATGCCGAGTTTTCCAAGGTGCTGGGTCAATGCTCCAGTTCCAGGAGACCTTGTTTGAAACCCTTGCAAGGGCATTCTGCCCTTTGCATTGAACCATCATTTTGAAATGCCATTAAGAAAGCAATTGTAGTAGTGTGGCCGAGCGGTCTAAGGCGCTGGATTAAGGCTCCAGTCTCTTAGGAGGCGTGGGTTCAAATCCCACCACTGCCAGTCAAGAAACTGTGTACATGGAGTGTTTTGAAACGCGATTCTCAAAAGGCAATACTGTCGAATGGAAATGTCCCAGTTGAATGCTTTGAATCCCCTCAAAAAAAGACAACATTCCTTGAAGACGTACACGAGGTGTCATTTTGTTCATCTTTCTTTCCCACTAACCCAATTGGCAGTCAATTATGAAAAAGTGAATCAATTGGAGATCATGAACACAAGTTGAATAGTGTGAAAGTGTGAAAAATATATACTCCTTATTGCATTTCAGTAATGACATGTCCTGTTGTATGTGCCTCAAGATATATTCCAATACATTTCATTTCCAATAAAGCAGGTTTGCGGGTTGATGGCAACTAAGAACAAAGACAAAAATATTCACTAGCTTCCCCAGAAAACAGCTGGTATAAGGGAATTCAAAATGAATCCTGAAGCTTTTCACGAAATATCAGATTGATGGTTCAAGACTGTACACAACATTGAGCACAGAACCAAGGGCTCATCCGGGAATTGAACCCGGGACCTCTCACACCCTAAGCGAGAATCATACCCCTAGACCAACAAGCCACACACACCTCAAAAAATATGTCAATTTCTGAAATTGCTCAAATAATAAGCCGGGGCGCAAGCGTTTAAGAACAATCTTATAATTCCAACTTATTGCCACCAAAATATGATATTCATTCTTTATTTTGGACTGCATTAAAGTCTTATTTTGAAAATCAAAAATAGTTACAGATGTCCTGTGATATAGGGCTGCCGAGTTTTCCAAGGTGCTGGATCAATGCTCCAGTTCCAGGAGACCTTGTTTGAAACCCTTGCAAGGGCATTCTGCCCTTTGCATTGAAGCATCATTTTCAAATGCCATTAAGAAAGAATGAGATTTGTGGTAGTGTGGTCGAGCAGTCTAAGGCGCTGGATTAAGGCTCCAGGCTCTTTGGAGGCGTGGGTTCAATTCCTGCCAGTGATTAAACTGTGTTCAAGGAGTATTTTGAAACGCTATTCTCAAAATGCAATTCTGTGGAATGGCAATGTCTCAGTTAAATGCTTTGAATTCCCAAAAAAAAACACCAAACATTCCTTGTAGACGTACACGAGGTCTCATGATGTTCATCTTTCTTTCCCACTAACCCAATTGGCAGTCAATTATGAAAAAGTGAATCAATTCGAGATCATGAACACAAGTTGAATAGTGTGAAAGTGTGAAAAATATATACTCCTTATTGCATTTCAATAATGACATGCCGAGTTTTCCAAGGTGCTGGGTCAATGCTCCAGTTCCAGGAGACCTTGTTTGAAACCCTTGCAAGGGCATTCTGCCCTTTGCATTGAAGCATCATTTTGAAATGCCATTAAGAAAGTAATTGTGGTAGTGTGGCCGAGCGGTCTAAGGCGCTGGATTAAGGCTCCAGTCTCTTAGGAGGCGTGGGTTCAAATCCCACCACTGCCAGTCAAGAAAATGTGTACATGGAGTGTTTTGAAACGCGATTCTCAAAAGGCAATACTGTCGAATGGAAATGTCCCAGTTGAATGCTTTGAATCCCCTCAAAAAAAGACAACATTCCTTGAAGACGTACACGAGGTGTCATTTTGTTCATCTTTCTTTCCCACTAACCCAATTGGCAGTCAATTATGAAAAAGTGAATCAATTGGAGATCATGAACACAAGTTGAATAGTGTGAAAGTGTGAAAAATATATACTCCTTATTGCATTTCAGTAATGACATGTCCTGTTGTATGTGCCTCAAGATATATTCCAATACATTTCATTTCCAATAAAGCAGGTTTGCGGGTTGATGGCAACTAAGAACAAAGACAAAAATATTCACTAGCTTCCCCAGAAAACAGCTGGTATAAGGGAATTCAAAATGAATCCTGAAGCTTTTTACGAAATATCAGCTTGATGGTTCAAGACTGTACACAACATTGAGCACAGAACCAAGGGCTCATCCGGGAATTGAACCCGAGACCTCTCACACCCTAAGCGAGAATCATACCCCTAGACCAACAAGCCACACACACCTCAAAAAATATGTCAATTTCTGAAATTGCTCAAATAATAAGCCGGGGCGCAAGCGTTTAAGAACAATCTTATAATTCCAACTTATTGCCACCAAAATATGATATTCATTCTTTATTTTGGACTGCATTAAAGTCTTATTTTGAAAATCAAAAATAGTTACAAATGTCCTGTGATATAGGGCTGCCGAGTTTTCCAAGGTGCTGGATCAATGCTCCAGTTCCAGGAGACCTTGTTTGAAACCCTTGCAAGGGCATTCTGCCCTTTGCATTGAAGCATCATTTTCAAATGCCATTAAGAAAGAATGAGTTTTGTGGTAGTGTGGTCGAGCAGTCTAAGGCGCTGGATTAAGGCTCCAGGCTCTTTGGAGGCGTGGGTTAAAATCCTGCCAGTGATTAAACTGTGTTCAAGGAGTATTTTGAAACGCTATTCTCAAAAGGCAATTCTGTGGAATGGCAATGTCTCAGTTAAATGCTTTGAATTCGCTCAAAAAAAGACAACATTCCTTGAAGACGTACACGAGGTCTCTGGATGTTCATCTTTCTTTCCCACTAAGCCAATTGGCAGTTAATTATGAAAAAGTGAATCAATTCGAGATCATGAACACAAGTTGAATAGTGTGAAAGTGTGAAAAATATATACTCCTTATTGCATTTCAATAATGACATGCCGAGTTTTCCAAGGTGCTGGGTCAATGCTCCAGTTCCAGGAGACCTTGTTTGAAACCCTTGCAAGGGCATTCTGCCCTTTGCATTGAAGCATCATTTTGAAATGCCATTAAGAAAGCAATTGTGGTAGTGTGGCCGAGCGGTCTAAGGCGCTGGATTAAGGCTCCAGTCTCTTAGGAGGCGTGGGTTCAAATCCCACCACTGCCAGTCAAGAAACTGTGTACATGGAGTGTTTTGAAACGCGATTCTCAAAAGGCAATACTGTCGAATGGAAATGTCCCAGTTGAATGCTTTGAATCCCCTCAAAAAAAGACAACATTCCTTGAAGACGTACACGAGGTGTCATTTTGTTCATCTTTCTTTCCCACTAACCCAATTGGCAGTCAATTATGAAAAAGTGAATCAATTGGAGATCATGAACACAAGTTGAATAGTGTGAAAGTGTGAAAAATATATACTCCTTATTGCATTTCAGTAATGACATGTCCTGTTGTATGTGCCTCAAGATATATTCCAATACATTTCATTTCCAATAAAGCAGGTTTGCGGGTTGATGGCAACTAAGAACAAAGACAAAAATATTCACTAGCTTCCCCAGAAAACAGCTGGTATAAGGGAATTCAAAATGAATCCTGAAGCTTTTCACGAAATATCAGCTTGATGGTTCAAGACTGTACACAACATTGAGCACAGAACCAAGGGCTCATCCGGGAATTGAACCCGGGACCTCTCACACCCTAAGCGAGAATCATACCCCTAGACCAACAAGCTACACACACCTCAAAAAATATGTCAATTTCTGAAATTGCTCAAATAATAAGCCGGGGCGCAAGCGTTTAAGAACAATCTTATAATTCCAACTTATTGCCACCAAAATATGATATTCATTCTTTATTTTGGACTGCATTAAAGTCTTATTTTGAAAATCAAAAATAGTTACAGATGTCCTGTGATATAGGGCTGCCGAGTTTTCCAAGGTGCTGGATCAATGCTCCAGTTCCAGGAGACCTTGTTTGAAACCCTTGCAAGGGCATTCTGCCCTTTGCATTGAAGCATCATTTTCAAATGCCATTAAGAAAGAATGAGATTTGTGGTAGTGTGGTCGAGCAGTCTAAGGCGCTGGATTAAGGCTCCAGGCTCTTTGGAGGCGTGGATTCAATTCCTGCCAGTGATTAAACTGTGTTCAAGGAGTATTTTGAAACGCTATTCTCAAAATGCAATTCTGTGGAATGGCAATGTCTCAGTTAAATGCTTTGAATTCCCAAAAAAAAACACCAAACATTCCTTGTAGACGTACACGAGGTCTCATGATGTTCATCTTTCTTTCCCACTAACCCAATTGGCAGTCAATTATGAAAAAGTGAATCAATTCGAGATCATGAACACAAGTTGAATAGTGTGAAAGTGTGAAAAATATATACTCCTTATTGCATTTCAATAATGACATGCCGAGTTTTCCAAGGTGCTGGGTCAATGCTCCAGTTCCAGGAGACCTTGTTTGAAACCCTTGCAAGGGCATTCTGCCCTTTGCATTGAAGCATCATTTTGAAATGCCATTAAGAAAGTAATTGTGGTAGTGTGGCCGAGCGGTCTAAGGCGCTGGATTAAGGCTCCAGTCTCTTAGGAGGCGTGGGTTCAAATCCCACCACTGCCAGTCAAGAAACTGTGTACATGGAGTGTTTTGAAACGCGATTCTCAAAAGGCAATACTGTCGAATGGAAATGTCCCAGTTGAATGCTTTGAATCCCCTCAAAAAAAGACAACATTCCTTGAAGACGTACACGAGGTGTCATTTTGTTCATCTTTCTTTCCCACTAACCCAATTGGCAGTCAATTATGAAAAAGTGAATCAATTCGAGATCATGAACACAAGTTGAATAGTGTGAAAGTGTGAAAAATATATACTCCTTATTGCATTTCAGTAATGACATGTCCTGTTGTATGTGCCTCAAGATATATTCCAATACATTTCATTTCCAATAAAGCAGGTTTGCGGGTTGATGGCAACTAAGAACAAAGACAAAAATATTCACTAGCTTCCCCAGAAAACAGCTGGTATAAGGGAATTCAAAATGAATCCTGAAGCTTTTTACGAAATATCAGCTTGATGGTTCAAGACTGTACACAACATTGAGCACAGAACCAAGGGCTCATCCGGGAATTGAACCCGGGACCTCTCACACCCTAAGCGAGAATCATACCCCTAGACCAACAAGCCACACACACCTCAAAAAATATGTCAATTTCTGAAATTGCTCAAATAATAAGCCGGGGCGCAAGCGTTTAAGAACAATCTTATAATTCCAACTTATTGCCACCAAAATATGATATTCATTCTTTATTTTGGACTGCATTAAAGTCTTATTTTGAAAATCAAAAATAGTTACAGATGTCCTGTGATATAGGGCTGCCGAGTTTTCCAAGGTGCTGGATCAATGCTCCAGTTCCAGGAGACCTTGTTTGAAACCCTTGCAAGGGCATTCTGCCCTTTGCATTGAAGCATCATTTTCAAATGCCATTAAGAAAGAATGACTTTTGTGGTAGTGTGGTCGAGCAGTCTAAGGCGCTGGATTAAGGCTCCAGGCTCTTTGGAGGCGTGGGTTCAATTCCTGCCAGTGATTAAACTGTGTTCAAGGAGTATTTTGAAACGCTATTCTCAAAATGCAATTCTGTGGAATGGCAATGTCTCAGTTAAATGCTTTGAATTCCCAAAAAAAAACACCAAACATTCCTTGTAGACGTACACGAGGTCTCATGATGTTCATCTTTCTTTCCCACTAACCCAATTGGCAGTCAATTATGAAAAAGTGAATCAATTCGAGATCATGAACACAAGTTGAATAGTGTGAAAGTGTGAAAAATATATACTCCTTATTGCATTTCAATAATGACATGCCGAGTTTTCCAAGGTGCTGGGTCAATGCTCCAGTTCCAGGAGACCTTGTTTGAAACCCTTGCAAGGGCATTCTGCCCTTTGCATTGAAGCATCATTTTGAAATGCCATTAAGAAAGTAATTGTGGTAGTGTGGCCGAGCGGTCTAAGGCGCTGGATTAAGGCTCCAGTCTCTTAGGAGGCGTGGGTTCAAATCCCACCACTGCCAGTCAAGAAACTGTGTACATGGAGTGTTTTGAAACGCGATTCTCAAAAGGCAATACTGTCGAATGGAAATGTCCCAGTTGAATCCTTTGAATCCCCTCAAAAAAAGACAACATTCCTTGAAGACGTACACGAGGTGTCATTTTGTTCATCTTTCTTTCCCACTAACCCAATTGGCAGTCAATTATGAAAAAGTGAATCAATTCGAGATCATGAACACAAGTTGAATAGTGTGAAAGTGTGAAAAATATATACTCCTTATTGCATTTCAGTAATGACATGTCCTGTTGTATGTGCCTCAAGATATATTCCAATACATTTCATTTCCAATAAAGCAGGTTTGCGGGTTGATGGCAACTAAGAACAAAGACAAAAATATTCACTAGCTTCCCCAGAAAACAGCTGGTATAAGGGAATTCAAAATGAATCCTGAAGCTTTTTACGAAATATCAGCTTGATGGTTCAAGACTGTACACAACATTGAGCACAGAACCAAGGGCTCATCCGGGAATTGAACCCGGGACCTCTCACACCCTAAGCGAGAATCATACCCCTAGACCAACAAGCCACACACACCTCAAAAAATATGTCAATTTCTGAAATTGCTCAAATAATAAGCCGGGGCGCAAGCGTTTAAGAACAATCTTATAATTCCAACTTATTGCCACCAAAATATGATATTCATTCTTTATTTTGGACTGCATTAAAGTCTTATTTTGAAAATCAAAAATAGTTACAGATGTCCTGTGATATAGGGCTGCCGAGTTTTCCAAGGTGCTGGATCAATGCTCCAGTTCCAGGTGACCTTGTTTGAAACCCTTGCAAGGGCATTCTGCCCTTTGCATTGAAGCATCATTTTCAAATGCCATTAAGAAAGAATGAGATTTGTGGTAGTGTGGTCGAGCAGTCTAAGGCGCTGGATTAAGGCTCCAGGCTCTTTGGAGGCGTGGGTTCAATTCCTGCCAGTGATTAAACTGTGTTCAAGGAGTATTTTGAAACGCTATTCTCAAAATGCAATTCTGTGGAATGGCAATGTCTCAGTTAAATGCTTTGAATTCCCAAAAAAAAACACCAAACATTCCTTGTAGACGTACACGAGGTCTCATGATGTTCATCTTTCTTTCCCACTAACCCAATTGGCAGTCAATTATGAAAAAGTGAATCAATTCGAGATCATGAACACAAGTTGAATAGTGTGAAAGTGTGAAAAATATATACTCCTTATTGCATTTCAGTAATGACATGCCGAGTTTTCCAAGGTGCTGGGTCAATGGTCCAGTTCCAGGAGACCTTGTTTGAAACCCTTGCAAGGGCATTCTGCCCTTTGCATTGAAGCATCATTTTGAAATGCCATTAAGAAAGCAATTGTGGTAGTGTGGCCGAGCGGTCTAAGGCGCTGGATTAAGGATCCAGTCTCTTAGGAGGCGTGGGTTCAAATCCCAAAACTGCCAGTCAAGAAACTGTGTACATGGAGTGTTTTGAAACGCGATTCTCAAAAGGCAATACTGTCGAATGGAAATGTCCCAGTTGAATGTTTTGAATCCCCTCAAAAAAAGACAACATTCCTTGAAGACGTACAGGAAGTGTCATTTTGTTCATCTTTCTTTCCCACTAACCCAATTGGCAGTCAATTATGAAAAAGTGAATTAATTCGAGATCATGAACACAAGTTGAATAGTGTGAAAGTGTGAAAAATATATACTCCTTATTGCATTTCAGTAATGACATGTCCTGTTGTATGTGCCTCAAGATATATTCCAATACATTTCATTTCCAATAAAGCAGGTTTGCGGGTTGATGGCAACTAAGAACAAAGACAAAAATATTCACTAGCTTCCCCAGAAAACAGCTGGTATAAGGGAATTCAAAATGAATCCTTTCACGAAATATCAGCTTGATGGTTCAAGACTGTACACAACATTGAGCACAGAACCAAGGGCTCATCCGGGAATTGAACCCGGGACCTCTCACACCCTAAGCGAGAATCATACCCCTAGACCAACGAGCCACACACACCTCGAAAAATATGTCAATTTCTGAAATTGCTCAAATAATAAGCCGGGGCGCAAGCGTTTAAGAACAATCTTATAATTCCAACTTATTGCCACCAAAATACGATATTCATTCTTTATTTTGGACTGCATTAAAGTCTTATTTTGAAAATCAAAAATAGTTACAGATGTCCTGTGATATAGGGCTGCCGAGTTTTCCAAGGTGCTGGATCAATGCTCCAGTTCCAGGAGACCTTGTTTGAAACCCTTGCAAGGGCATTCTGCCCTTTGCATTGAAGCATCATTTTCAAATGCCATTAAGAAAGAATGAGATTTGTGGTAGTGTGGTCGAGCAGTCTAAGGCGCTGGATTAAGGCTCCAGGCTCTTTGGAGGCGTGGGTTCAATTCCTGCCAGTGATTAAACTGTGTTCAAGGAGTATTTTGAAACGCTATTCTCAAAATGCAATTCTGTGGAATGGCAATGTCTCAGTTAAATGCTTTGAATTCCCAAAAAAAAACACCAAACATTCCTTGTAGACGTACACGAGGTCTCATGATGTTCATCTTTCTTTTCCACTAACCCAATTGGCAGTCAATTATGAAAAAGTGAATCAATTCGAGATCATGAACACAAGTTGAATAGTGTGAAAGTGTGAAAAATATATACTCCTTATTGCATTTCAGTAATGACATGTCCTGTTGTATGTGCCTCAAGATATATTCCAATACATTTCATTTCCAATAAAGCAGGTTTGCGGGTTGATGGCAACTAAGAACAAAGACAAAAATATTCACTAGCTTCCCCAGAAAACAGCTGGTACAAGGGAATTCAAAATGAATCCTGAAGCTTTTCACGAAATATCAGCTTGATGGTTCAAGACTGTACACAACATTGAGCACAGAACCAAGGGCTCATCCGGGAATTGAACCCGGGACCTCTCACACCCAAAGCGAGAATCATACCCCTAGACCAACGAGCCACACATACCTCAAAAAATATGTCAATTTCTGAAATTGCTCAAATAATAAGCCGGGGCGCAAGCGTTTAAGAACAATCTTATAATTCCAATTTATTGCCACCAAAATACGATATTCATTCTTTATTTTGGACTGCATTAAAGTCTTATTTTGAAAATCAAAAATAGTTACAGATGTCCTGTGATATAGGGCTGCCGAGTTTTCCAAGGTGCTGGATCAATGCTCCAGTTCCAGGAGACCTTGTTTGAAACCCTTGCAAGGGCATTCTGCCCTTTGCATTGAAGCATCATTTTCAAATGCCATTAAGAAAGAACGAGATTTGTGGTAGTGTGGCCGAGCGGTCTAAGGCGCTGGATTAAGGCTCCAGGCTCTTTGGAGGTGTGGGTTCAAATCCTGCCAGTGATTAAACTGTGTTCAAGGAGTATTTTGAAACGCTATTCTCAAAAGGCAATTCTGTGGAATGGCAATGTCTCAGTTAAATGCTTTGAATTCCCTCAAAAAAAGACAACATTCCTTGAAGACGTACACGAGGTCTCATGATGTTCATCTTTCTTTCCCACTAAGCCAATTGGCAGTTAATTATGCAAAAGTGAATCAATTCGAGATCATGAACACAAGTTGAATAGTGTGAAAGTCTGAAAAATATGTACTCCTTATTGCATTTCAATAATGACATGCCGAGTTTTCCAAGGTGCTGGGTCAATGCTCCAGTTCCAGGAGACCTTGTTTGAAACCCTTGCAAGGGCATTCTGCCCTTTGCATTGAAGCATCATTTTGAAATGCCATTAAGAAAGCATGAGTATTATGGTAGTGTGGCCGAGCGGTCTAAGGCGCTGGATTAAGGCTCCAGTCTCTTAGGAGGCGTGGGTTCAAATCCCACCACTGCCAGACAAGAAACGGTGTACATGGAGTGTTTTGAAACGCGATTCTCAAAAGGCAATACTGTCGAATGGAAATGTCCCAGTTGAATGCTTTGAATCCCCTCAAAAAAAGACAACATTCCTTGAAGACGTACACGAGGTGTCATTTTGTTCATCTTTCTTTCCCACTAACCCAATTGGCAGTCAATTATGAAAAAGTGAATCAATTCGAGATCATGAACACAAGTTGAATAGTGTGAAAGTGTGAAAAATATATACTCCTTATTGCATTTCAGTAATGACATGTCCTGTTGTATGTGCCTCAAGATATATTCCAATACATTTCATTTCCAATAAAGCAGGTTTGCGGGTTGATGGCAACTAAGAACAAAGACAAAAATATTCACTAGCTTCCCCAGAAAACAGCTGGTATAAGGGAATTCAAAATGAATCCTGAAGCTTTTTACGAAATATCAGCTTGATGGTTCAAGACTGTACACAACATTGAGCACAGAACCAAGGGCTCATCCGGGAATTGAACCCGGGACCTCTCACACCCTAAGCGAGAATCATACCCCTAGACCAACGAGCCACACACACCTCGAAAAATATGTCAATTTCTGAAATTGCTCAAATAATAAGCCGGGGCGCAAGCGTTTAAGAACAATCTTATAATTCCAACTTATTGCCACCAAAATACGATATTCATTCTTTATTTTGGACTGCATTAAAGTCTTATTTTGAAAATCAAAAATAGTTACAGATGTCCTGTGATATAGGGCTGCCGAGTTTTCCAAGGTGCTGGATCAATGCTCCAGTTCCAGGAGACCTTGTTTGAAACCCTTGCAAGGGCATTCTGCCCTTTGCATTGAAGCATCATTTTCAAATGCCATTAAGAAAGAATGAGATTTGTGGTAGTGTGGTCGAGCGGTCTAAGGCGCTGGATTAAGGCTCCAGGCGCTTTGGAGGCGTGGGTTAAAATCCTGCCAGTGATTAAACTGTGTTCAAGGAGTACTTTGAAACGCTATTCTCAAAAGGCAATTCTGTGGAATGGCAATGTCTCAGTTAAATGCTTTGAATTCCCTCAAAAAAAGACAACATTCCTTGAAGACGTACACGAGGTCTCTGGATGTTCATCTTTCTTTCCCACTAACCCAATTGGCAGTCAATTATGAAAAAGTGAATCAATTCGAGATCATGAACACAAGTTGAATAGTGTGAAAGTGTGAAAAATATATACTCCTTATTGCATTTCAGTAATGACATGTCCTGTTGTATGTGCCTCAAGATATATTCCAATACATTTCATTTCCAATAAAGCAGGTTTGCGGGTTGATGGCAACTAAGAACAAAGACAAAAATATTCACTAGCTTCCCCAGAAAACAGCTGGTATATGGGAATTCAAAATGAATCCTGAAGCTTTTCACGAAATATCAGCTTGATGGTTCAAGACTGTACACAACATTGAGCACAGAACCAACGGCTCATCCAGGAATTGAACCCGGGACCTCTCACACCCTAAGCGAGAATCATACCCCTAGACCAACGAGCCACACACACCCCAAAAAATATGTCAATTTCTGAAATTGCTCAAATAATAAGCCGGGGCGCAAGCGTTTAAGAACAATCTTATAATTCCAATTTATTGCCACCAAAATACGATATTCATTCTTTATTTTGGACTGCATTAAAGTCTTATTTTGAAAATCAAAAATAGTTACAGATGTCCTGTGATATAGGGCTGCCGAGTTTTCCAAGGTGCTGGATCAATGCTCCAGTTCCAGGAGACCTTGTTTGAAACCCTTGCAAGGGCATTCTGCCCTTTGCATTGAAGCATCATTTTCAAATGCCATTAAGAAAGAACGAGATTTGTGGTAGTGTGGCCGAGCGGTCTAAGGCGCTGGATTAAGGCTCCAGGCTCTTTGGAGGCGTGGGTTCAAATCCTGCCAGTGATTAAACTGTGTTGAGGAGTATTTTGAAACGCTATTCTCAAAAGGCAATTCTGTTGAATGGCAATGTCTCAGTTAAATGCTTTGAATTCCCTCAAAAAAAGACAACATTCCTTGAAGACGTACACGAGGTCTCATGATGTTCATCTTTCTCTCCCACTAACCCAATTGGCAGTTAATTATGCAAAAGTGAATCAATTCGAGATCATGAACACAAGTTGAATAGTGTGAAAGTCTGAAAAATATGTACTCCTTATTGCATTTCAATAATGACATGCCGAGTTTTCCAAGGTGCTGGTTCAATGCTCCAGTTCCAGGAGACCTTGTTTGAAACCCTTGCAAGGGCATTCTGCCCTTTGCATTGAAGCATCATTTTGAAATGCCATTAAGAATGCATGAGTATTGTGGTAGTGTGGACGAGCGGTCTAAGGCGCTGGATTAAGGCTCCATTCTCTTAGGAGGCGTGGGTTCAAATCCCACCACTGCCAGTCAAGACAATGTGTACATGGAGTGTTTTGAAACGCGATTCTCAAAAGGCAATACTGTCGAATGGAAATGTCCCAGTTGAATGCTTTGAATCCCCTCAAAAAAAGACAACATTCCTTGACGACGTACACGAGGTGTCATTTTGTTCATCTTTCTTTCCCACTAACCCAATTGGCAGTCAATTATGAAAAAGTGAATCAATTCGAGATCATGAACACAAGTTGAATAGTGTGAAAGTGTGAAAAATATATACTCCTTATTGCATTTCAGTAATGACATGTCCTGTTGTATGTGCCTCAAGATATATTCCAATACATTTCATTTCCAATAAAGCAGGTTTGCGGGTTGATGGCAACTAAGAACAAAGACAAAAATATTCACTAGCTTCCCCAGAAAACAGCTGGTATAAGGGAATTCAAAATGAATCCTGAAGCTTTTCACGAAATATCAGCTTGATGGTTCAAGACTGTACACAACATTGAGCACAGAACCAAGTGCTCATCCGGGAATTGAACCCGGGACCTCTCACACCCTAAGCAATAATCATACCCCTAGACCAACGAGCCACACACACCTCAAAAAATATGTCAATTTCTGAAATTGCTCAAATAATAAGCCGGGGCGCAAGCGTTTAAGAACAATCTTATAATTCCAACTTATTGCCACCAAAAAACGATATTCATTCTTTATTTTGGACTGCATTAAAGTCTTATTTTGAAAATCAAAAATAGTTACAGATGTCCTGTGATATAGGGCTGCCGAGTTTTCCAAGGTGCTGGATCAATGCTCCAGTTCCAGGAGACCTTGTTTGAAACCCTTGCAAGGGCATTCTGCCCTTTGCATTGAAGCATCATTTTCAAATGCCATTAAGAAAGAATGAGATTTGTGGTAGTGTGGTCGAGCGGTCTAAGGCGCTGGATTAAGGCTCCAGGCGCTTTGGAGGCGTGGGTTAAAATCCTGCCAGTGATTAAACTGTGTTCAAGGAGTATTTTGAAACGCTATTCTCAAAAGGCAATTCTGTGGAATGGCAATGTCTCAGTTAAATGCTTTGAATTCCCTCAAAAAAAGACAACATTCCTTGAAGACGTACACGAGGTCTCTGGATGTTCATCTTTCTTTCCCACTAAGCCAATTGGCAGTTAATTATGCAAAAGTGAATCAATTCGAGATCATGAACACAAGTTGAATAGTGTGAAAGTCTGAAAAATATGTACTCCTTATTGCATTTAAATAATGACATGCCGAGTTTTCCAAGGTGCTGGGTCAGTGCTCCAGTTCCAGGAGACATTGTTTGAAACCCTTGCAAGGGCATTCTGCCCTTTGCATTGAAGCATCATTTTGAAATGCCATTAAGAAAGCATGAGTATTGTGGTAGTGTGGCCGAGCGGTCTAAGGCGCTGGATTAAGGCTCCAGTCTCTTAGGAGGCGTGGGCTCAAATCCCACCACTGCCAGTCAAGAAACTGTGTACATGGAGTGTTTTGAAACGCGATTCTCAAAAGGCAATACTGTCGAATGGCAATGTCTCAGTTAAATGCTTTGAATCCCCTCAAAAAAAGACAACATTCCTTGAAGACGTACACGAGGTGTCATTTTGTTCATCTTTCTTTCCCACTAACCCAATTGGCAGTCAATTATGAAAAAGTGAATCAATTGGAGATCATGAACACAAGTTGAATAGTGTGAAAGTGTGAAAAATATATACTCCTTATTGCATTTCAGTAATGACATGTCCTGTTGTATGTGCCTCAAGATATATTCCAATACATTTCATTTCCAATAAAGCAGGTTTGCGGGTTGATGGCAACTAAGAACAAAGACAAAAATATTCACTAGCTTCCCCAGAAAACAGCTGGTATAAGGGAATTCAAAATGAACCCTGAAGCTTTTCACGAAATATCAGCTTGATGGTTCAAGACTGTACACAACATTGAGCACAGAACCAAGGGCTCATCCGGGAATTGAACCCGGGACCTCTCACACCCTAAGCGAGAATCATACCCCTAGACCAACAAGCCACACACACCTCAAAAAATATGTCAATTTCTGAAATTGCTCAAATAATAAGCCGGGGCGCAAGCGTTTAAGAACAATCTTATAATTCCAATTTATTGCCACCAAAATATGATATTCATTCTTTATTTTGGACTGCATTAAAGTCTTATTTTGAAAATCAAAAATAGTTACAGATGTCCTGTGATATAGGGCTGCCGAGTTTTCCAAGGTGCTGGATCAATGCTCCAGTTCCAGGAGACCTTGTTTGAAACCCTTGCAAGGGCATTCTGCCCTTTGCATTGAAGCATCATTTTCAAATGCCATTAAGAAAGAAGGAGATTTGTGGTCGTGTGGCCGAGCGGTCTAAGGCGATAGATTAAGGCTCCAGGCTCTTCTGAGGCGTGGGTTCAAATCCTGCCAGTGATTAAACTGTGTTCAAGGAGTATTTTGAAACGCTATTCTCAAAAGGCAATTCTGTGGAATGGCAATGTCTCAGTTAAATGCTTTGAATTCCCTCAAAAAAAGACAACATTCCTTGAAGACGTACACGAGGTCTCATGATGTTCATCTTTCTTTCCCACTAAGCCAATTGGCAGTTAATTATGCAAAAGTGAATCAATTCGAGATCATGAACACAAGTTGAATAGTGTGAAAGTCTGAAAAATATGTACTCCTTATTGCATTTCAATAATGACATGCCGAGTTTTCCAAGGTGCTGGGTCAATGCTCCAGTTCCAGGAGACCTTGTTTGAAACCCTTGCAAGGGCATTCTGCCCTTTGCATTGAAGCATCATTTTGAAATGCCATTAAGAAAGCATGAGTATTGTGGTAGTGTGGCCGAGCGGTCTAAGGCGCTGGATTAAGGCTCCAGTCTCTTAGGAGGCGTGGGTTCAAATCCTCCCAGTCAAGAAACTGTGTACATGGAGTGTTTTGAAACGCGATTCTCAAAAGGCAATACTGTCGAATAGAAATGTCCCAGTTGAATGCTTTGAATCCCCTCAAAAAAAGACAACATTCCTTGAAGACGTACACGAGGTGTCATTTTGTTCATCTTTCTTTCCCACTAACCCAATTGGCAGTCAATTATGAAAAAGTGAATCAATTCGAGATCATGAACACAAGTTGAATAGTGTGAAAGTGTGAAAAATATATACTCCTTATTGCATTTCAGTAATGACATGTCCTGTTGTATGTGCCTCAAGATATATTCCAATACATTTCATTTCGAATAAAGCAGGTTTGCGGGTTGATGGCAACTAAGAACAAAGACAAAAATATTCACTAGCTTCCCCAGAAAACAGCTGGTATAAGGGAATTCAAAATGAATCCTGAAGCTTTTCACGAAATAACAGCTTGATGGTTCAAGACTATACACAACATTGAGCACAGAACCAAGGGCTCATCCGGGAATTGAACCCGGGACCTCTCACACCCTAAGCGAGAATCATACCCCTAGACCAACGAGCCACACACACCTCAAAAAATATGTCAATTTCTGAAATTGCTCAAATAATAAGATTGTTTAAGAACAATCTTATAATTCCAATTTATTGCCACCAAAATACGATATTCATTCTTTATTTTGGACTGCATTAAAGTCTTATTTTGAAAATCAAAAATAGTTACAGATGTCCTGTGATATAGGGCTGCCGAGTTTTCCAAGGTGCTGGATCAATGCTCCAGTTCCAGGAGACCTTGTTTGAAACCCTTGCAAGGGCATTCTGCCCTTTGCATTGAAGCATCATTTTCAAATGCCATTAAGAAAGATCGAGATTTGTGGTAGTGTGGCCGAGGGGTCTAAGGCGCTGGATGAAGGCTCCAGGCTCTTTGGAGGCGTGGGTTCAAATCCTGCCAGTGATTAAACTGTGTTCAAGGAGTATTTTGAAACGCTATTCTCAAAAGGCAATTCTGTGGAATGGCAATGTCTCAGTTAAATGCTTTGAATTCCCTCAAAAAAAGACAACATTCCTTGAAGACGTATACGAGGTCTCATGATGTTCATGTTTCTTTCCCACTAACCCAATTGGCAGTTAATTATGCAAAAGTGAATCAATTCGAGATCATGAACACAAGTTGAATAGTGTGAAAGTCTGAAAAATATGTACTCCTTATTGCATTTCAATAATGACATGCCGAGTTTTCCAAGGTGCTGGGTCAATGCTCCAGTTCCAGGAGACCTTGTTTGAAACCCTTGCAAGGGCATTCTGCCCTTTGCATTGAAGCATATTTTTGAAATGCCATTAAGAAAGCGTGAGTATTGTGGTAGTGTGGCCGAGCGGTCTAAGGCGCTGGATTAAGGCTCCAGTCTCTTAGGAGGCGTGGGTTCAAATCCAACCACTGCCAGTCAAGAAACTGTGTACATGGAGTGTTTTGAAACGCGATTCTCAAAAGGCAATACTGTCGAATGGCAATGTCTCAGTTAAATGCTTTGAATCCCCTCAAAAAAAGACAACATTCCTTGAAGACGTACACGAGGTGTCATTTTGTTCATCTTTCTTTCCCACTAACCCAATTGGCAGTCAATTATGAAGAAGTGAATCAATTCGAGATCATGAACACAAGTTGAATAGTGTGAAAGTGTGAAAAATATATACTCCTTATTGCATTTCAGTAATGACATGTCCTGTTGTATGTGCCTCAAGATATATTCCAATACATTTCATTTCCAATAAAGCAGGTTTGCGGGTTGATGGCAACTAAGAACAAAGACAAAAATATTCACTAGCTTCCCCAGAAAACAGCTGGTATAAGGGAATTCAAAATGAATCCTGAAGCTTTTCACGAAATATCAGCTTGATGGTTCAAGACTGTACACAACATTGAGCACAGAACCTAGGGCTCATCCGGGAATTGAACCCGGGACCTCTCACACCCTAAGCGAGAATCATACCCCTAGACCAACGAGCCAAACACACCTCAAAAAATATGTCAATTTCTGAAATTGCTCAAATAATAAGCCGGGGCGCAAGCGTTTAAGGACAATCTTATAATTCCAACTTATTGCCACCAAAATACGATATTCATTCTTCGTTTTGGACTGCATTAAAGTCTTATTTTGAAAATCAAAAATAGTTACAGATGTCCTGTGATATAGGGCTGCCGAGTTTTGCAGGTGCTGGATCAATGCTCCAGTTCCAGGAGACCTTGTTTGAAACCCTTGCAAGGGCATTCTGCCCTTTGCATTGAAGCATCATTTTCAAATGCCATTAAGAAAGAACGAGATTTGTGGTAGTGTGGCCGAGCGGTCTAAGGCGCTGGATTAAGGCTCCAGGCTCTTTGGAGGTGTGGGTTAAAATCCTGCCAGTGATTAAACTGTGTTGAAGGAGTATTTTGAAACGCTATTCTCAAAAGGCAAATCTGTGGAATGGCAATGTCTCAGTTAAATGCTTTGAATTCCCTCAAAAAAAGACAACATTCCTTGAAGACGTACACGAGGTCTCATGATGTTCATCTTTCTTTCCCACTAACCCAATTGGCAGTTAATTATGCAAAAGTGAATCAATTCGAGATCATGAACACAAGTTGAATAGTGTGAAAGTCTGAAAAATATGTACTCCTTATTGCATTTCAATAATGACATGCCGAGTTTTCCAAGGTGCTGGGTCAATGCTCCAGTTCCAGGAGACCTTGTTTGAAACCCTTGCAAGGGCATTCTGCCCTTTGGATTGAAGCATCATTTTGAAATGCCATTAAGAAAGAATGAGTATTGTGGTAGTGTGGCCGAGCGGTCTAAGGCGCTGGATTAAGGCTCCAGTCTCTTAGGAGGCGTGGGTTCAAATCCCACCACTGCCAGGCAAGAAACTGTGTACATGGAGTGTTTTGAAACGCGATTCTCAAAAGGCAATACTGTCGAATGGAAATGTCCCAGTTGAATGCTTTGAATCCCCTCAAAAAAAGACAACCTTCCTTGAAGACGTACACGAGGTGTCATTTTGTTCATCTTTCTTTCCCACTAACCCAATTGGCAGTCAATTATGAAAAAGTGAATCAATTCGAGATCATGAACACAAGTTGAATAGTGTGAAAGTGTGAAAAATATATACTCCTTATTGCATTTCAGTAATGACATGTCCTGTTGTATGTGCCTCAAGATATATTCCAATACATTTCATTTCCAATAAAGCAGGTTTGCGGGTTGATGGCAACTAAGAACAAAGACAAAAATATTCACTAGCTTCCCCAGAAAACAGCTGGTATAAGGGAATTCAAAATGAATCCTGAAGCTTTTCACGAAATATCAGCTTGATGGTTCAAGACTTTACACAACATTGAGCACATAACCAAGGGCTCATCCGGGAATTGAACCCGTGACCTCTCACACCCTAAGCGAGAATCATACCCCTAGACCAACGAGCCACACACACCTCAAAAAATATGTCAATTTCTGAAATTGCTCAAATAATAAACCGGGGCGCAAGCGTTTAAGAACAATCTTATAATTCCAATTTATTGCCACCAAAATACGATATTCATTCTTTATTTTGGACTGCATTAAAGTCTTATTTTGAAAATCAAAAATAGTTACAGATGTCCTGTGATATAGGGCTGCCGAGTTTTCCAAGGTGCTGGATCAATGCTCCAGTTCCAGGAGACCTTGTTTGAAACCCTTGCAAGGGCATTCTGCCCTTTGCATTGAAGCATCATTTTCAAATGCCATTAAGAAAGAATGAGATTTGTGGTAGTGTGGTCGAGCGGTCTAAGGCGCTGGATTAAGGCTCCAGGCGCTTTGGAGGCGTGGGTTAAAATCCTGCCAGTGATTAAACTGTGTTCAAGGAGTATTTTGAAACGCTATTCTCAAAAGGCAATTCTGTGGAATGGCAATGTCTCAGTTAAATGCTTTGAATTCCCTCAAAAAAAGACAACATTCCTTGAAGACGTACACGAGGTCTCTGGATGTTCATCTTTCTTTCCCACTAAGCCAATTGGCAGTTAATTATGCAAAAGTGAATCAATTCGAGATCATGAACACAAGTTGAATAGTGTGAAAGTCTGAAAAATATGTACTCCTTATTGCATTTCAATAATGACATGCCGAGTTTTCCAAGGTGCTGGGTCAGTGCTCCAGTTCCAGGAGACATTGTTTGAAACCCTTGCAAGGGCATTCTGCCCTTTGCATTGAAGCATCATTTTCAAATGCCATTAAGAAAGCGTGAGTATTGTGGTAGTGTGGCCGAGCGGTCTAAGGCGCTGGATTAAGGCTCCAGTCTCTTAGGAGGCGTGGGTTCAAATCCCACCACTGCCAGTCAAGAAACTGTGTACATGGAGTGTTTTGAAACGCTATTCTCAAAAGGCAATACTGTCGAATGGCAATGCCTCAGTTAAATGCTTTGAATCCCCTCAAAAAAAGACAACATTCCTTGAAGACGTACACGAGGTGTCATTTTGTTCATCTTTCTTTCCCACTAACCCAATTGGCAGTCAATTATGAAAAAGTGAATCAATTGGAGATCATGAACACAAGTTGAATAGTGTGAAAGTGTGAAAAATATATACTCCTTATTGCATTTCAGTAATGACATGTCCTGTTGTATGTGCCTCAAGATATATTCCAATACATTTCATTTCCAATAAAGCAGGTTTGCGGGTTGATGGCAACTAAGAACAAAGACAAAAATATTCACTAGCTTCCCCAGAAAACAGCTGGTATAAGGGGATTCAAAATGAATCCTGAAGCTTTTCACGAAATATCAGCTTGATGGTTCAAGACTGTACACAACATTGAGCACAGAACCAAGGGCTCATCCGGGAATTGAACCCGGGACCTCTCACACCCTAAGCGAGAATCATACCCCTAGACCAACGAGCCACACACACCTCAAAAAATATGTCAATTTCTGAAATTGCTCAAATAATAAGCCGGGGCGCAAGCGTTTAAGAACAATCTTATAATTCCAACTTATTGCCACCAAAATACGATATTCATTCTTTATTTTGGACTGCATTAAAGTCTTATTTTGAAAATCAAAAATAGTTACAGATGTCCTGTGATATAGGGCTGCCGAGTTTTCCAAGGTGCTGGATCAATGCTCCAGTTCCAGGAGACCTTGTTTGAAACCCTTGCAAGGGCATTCTGCCCTTTGCATTGAAGCATCATTTTCAAATGCCATTAAGAAAGAATGAGATTTGTGGTAGTGTGGTCGAGCGGTCTAAGGCGCTGGATTAAGGCTCCAGGCGCTTTGGAGGCGTGGGTTAAAATCCTGCCAGTGATTAAACTGTGTTCAAGGAGTACTTTGAAACGCTATTCTCAAAAGGCAATTCTGTGGAATGGCAATGTCTCAGTTAAATGCTTTGAATTCCCTCAAAAAAAGACAACATTCCTTGAAGACGTACACGAGGTCTCTGGATGTTCATCTTTCTTTCCCACTAACCCAATTGGCAGTCAATTATGAAAAAGTGAATCAATTCGAGATCATGAACACAAGTTGAATAGTGTGAAAGTGTGAAAAATATGTACTCCTTATTGCATTTCAGTAATGACATGTCCTGTTGTATGTGCCTCAAGATATATTCCAATACATTTCATTTCCAATAAAGCAGGTTTGCGGGTTGATGGCAACTAAGAACAAAGACAAAAATATTCACTAGCTTCCCCAGAAAACAGCTGGTATAAGGGAATTCAAAATGAATCCTGAAGCTTTTCACGAAATATCAGCTTGATGGTTCAAGACTGTACATAACATTGAGCACAGAACCAACGGCTCATCCAGGAATTGAACCCGGGACCTCTCACACCCTAAGCGAGAATCATACCCCTAGACCAACGAGCCACACACACCCCAAAAAATATGTCAATTTCTGAAATTGCTCAAATAATAAGCCGGGGCGCAAGCGTTTAAGAACAATCTTATAATTCCAATTTATTGCCACCAAAATACGATATTCATTCTTTATTTTGGACTGCATTAAAGTCTTATTTTGAAAATCAAAAATAGTTACAGATGTCCTGTGATATAGGGCTGCCGAGTTTTCCAAGGTGCTGGATCAATGCTCCAGTTCCAGGAGACCTTGTTTGAAACCCTTGCAAGGGCATTCTGCCCTTTGCATTGAAGCATCATTTTCAAATGCCATTAAGAAAGAACGAGATTTGTGGTAGTGTGGCCGAGCGGTCTAAGGCGCTGGATTAAGGCTCCAGGCTCTTTGGAGGCGTGGGTTCAAATCCTGCCAGTGATTAAACTGTGTTGAGGAGTATTTTGAAACGCTATTCTCAAAAGGCAATTCTGTTGAATGGCAATGTCTCAGTTAAATGCTTTGAATTCCCTCAAAAAAAGACAACATTCCTTGAAGACGTACACGAGGTCTCATGATGTTCATCTTTCTCTCCCACTAACCCAATTGGCAGTTAATTATGCAAAAGTGAATCAATTCGAGATCATGAACACAAGTTGAATAGTGTGAAAGTCTGAAAAATATGTACTCCTTATTGCATTTCAATAATGACATGCCGAGTTTTCCAAGGTGCTGGTTCAATGCTCCAGTTCCAGGAGACCTTGTTTGAAACCCTTGCAAGGGCATTCTGCCCTTTGCATTGAAGCATCATTTTGAAATGCCATTAAGAATGCATGAGTATTGTGGTAGTGTGGACGAGCGGTCTAAGGCGCTGGATTAAGGCTCCATTCTCTTAGGAGGCGTGGGTTCAAATCCCACCACTGCCAGTCAAGACAATGTGTACATGGAGTGTTTTGAAACGCGATTCTCAAAAGGCAATACTGTCGAATGGAAATGTCCCAGTTGAATGCTTTGAATCCCCTCAAAAAAAGACAACATTCCTTGACGACGTACACGAGGTGTCATTTTGTTCATCTTTCTTTCCCACTAACCCAATTGGCAGTCAATTATGAAAAAGTGAATCAATTCGAGATCATGAACACAAGTTGAATAGTGTGAAAGTGTGAAAAATATATACTCCTTATTGCATTTCAGTAATGACATGTCCTGTTGTATGTGCCTCAAGATATATTCCAATACATTTCATTTCCAATAAAGCAGGTTTGCGGGTTGATGGCAACTAAGAACAAAGACAAAAATATTCACTAGCTTCCCCAGAAAACAGCTGGTATAAGGGAATTCAAAATGAATCCTGAAGCTTTTCACGAAATATCAGCTTGATGGTTCAAGACTGTACACAACATTGAGCACAGAACCAAGTGCTCATCCGGGAATTGAACCCGGGACCTCTCACACCCTAAGCAATAATCATACCCCTAGACCAACGAGCCACACACACCTCAAAAAATATGTCAATTTCTGAAATTGCTCAAATAATAAGCCGGGGCGCAAGCGTTTAAGAACAATCTTATAATTCCAACTTATTGCCACCAAAAAACGATATTCATTCTTTATTTTGGACTGCATTAAAGTCTTATTTTGAAAATCAAAAATAGTTACAGATGTCCTGTGATATAGGGCTGCCGAGTTTTCCAAGGTGCTGGATCAATGCTCCAGTTCCAGGAGACCTTGTTTGAAACCCTTGCAAGGGCATTCTGCCCTTTGCATTGAAGCATCATTTTCAAATGCCATTAAGAAAGAATGAGAT
Organism: Pollachius pollachius; assembly: GCF_949987615.1. Lineage (NCBI taxonomy): Eukaryota > Metazoa > Chordata > Actinopteri > Gadiformes > Gadidae > Pollachius > Pollachius pollachius. Next base: position 19,194,529 of record NC_136946.1, on the reverse strand, counting down.
TTGTGGTAGTGTGGTCGAGCGGTCTAAGGCGCTGGATTAAGGCTCCAGGCGCTTTGGAGGCGTGGGTTAAAATCCTGCCAGTGATTAAACTGTGTTCAAGGAGTATTTTGAAACGCTATTCTCAAAAGGCAATTCTGTGGAATGGCAATGTCTCAGTTAAATGCTTTGAATTCCCTCAAAAAAAGACAACATTCCTTGAAGACGTACACGAGGTCTCTGGATGTTCATCTTTCTTTCCCACTAAGCCAATTGGCAGTTAATTATGCAAAAGTGAATCAATTCGAGATCATGAACACAAGTTGAATAGTGTGAAAGTCTGAAAAATATGTACTCCTTATTGCATTTAAATAATGACATGCCGAGTTTTCCAAGGTGCTGGGTCAGTGCTCCAGTTCCAGGAGACATTGTTTGAAACCCTTGCAAGGGCATTCTGCCCTTTGCATTGAAGCATCATTTTGAAATGCCATTAAGAAAGCATGAGTATTGTGGTAGTGTGGCCGAGCGGTCTAAGGCGCTGGATTAAGGCTCCAGTCTCTTAGGAGGCGTGGGCTCAAATCCCACCACTGCCAGTCAAGAAACTGTGTACATGGAGTGTTTTGAAACGCGATTCTCAAAAGGCAATACTGTCGAATGGCAATGTCTCAGTTAAATGCTTTGAATCCCCTCAAAAAAAGACAACATTCCTTGAAGACGTACACGAGGTGTCATTTTGTTCATCTTTCTTTCCCACTAACCCAATTGGCAGTCAATTATGAAAAAGTGAATCAATTGGAGATCATGAACACAAGTTGAATAGTGTGAAAGTGTGAAAAATATATACTCCTTATTGCATTTCAGTAATGACATGTCCTGTTGTATGTGCCTCAAGATATATTCCAATACATTTCATTTCCAATAAAGCAGGTTTGCGGGTTGATGGCAACTAAGAACAAAGACAAAAATATTCACTAGCTTCCCCAGAAAACAGCTGGTATAAGGGAATTCAAAATGAACCCTGAAGCTTTTCACGAAATATCAGCTTGATGGTTCAAGACTGTACACAACATTGAGCACAGAACCAAGGGCTCATCCGGGAATTGAACCCGGGACCTCTCACACCCTAAGCGAGAATCATACCCCTAGACCAACAAGCCACACACACCTCAAAAAATATGTCAATTTCTGAAATTGCTCAAATAATAAGCCGGGGCGCAAGCGTTTAAGAACAATCTTATAATTCCAATTTATTGCCACCAAAATATGATATTCATTCTTTATTTTGGACTGCATTAAAGTCTTATTTTGAAAATCAAAAATAGTTACAGATGTCCTGTGATATAGGGCTGCCGAGTTTTCCAAGGTGCTGGATCAATGCTCCAGTTCCAGGAGACCTTGTTTGAAACCCTTGCAAGGGCATTCTGCCCTTTGCATTGAAGCATCATTTTCAAATGCCATTAAGAAAGAAGGAGATTTGTGGTCGTGTGGCCGAGCGGTCTAAGGCGATAGATTAAGGCTCCAGGCTCTTCTGAGGCGTGGGTTCAAATCCTGCCAGTGATTAAACTGTGTTCAAGGAGTATTTTGAAACGCTATTCTCAAAAGGCAATTCTGTGGAATGGCAATGTCTCAGTTAAATGCTTTGAATTCCCTCAAAAAAAGACAACATTCCTTGAAGACGTACACGAGGTCTCATGATGTTCATCTTTCTTTCCCACTAAGCCAATTGGCAGTTAATTATGCAAAAGTGAATCAATTCGAGATCATGAACACAAGTTGAATAGTGTGAAAGTCTGAAAAATATGTACTCCTTATTGCATTTCAATAATGACATGCCGAGTTTTCCAAGGTGCTGGGTCAATGCTCCAGTTCCAGGAGACCTTGTTTGAAACCCTTGCAAGGGCATTCTGCCCTTTGCATTGAAGCATCATTTTGAAATGCCATTAAGAAAGCATGAGTATTGTGGTAGTGTGGCCGAGCGGTCTAAGGCGCTGGATTAAGGCTCCAGTCTCTTAGGAGGCGTGGGTTCAAATCCTCCCAGTCAAGAAACTGTGTACATGGAGTGTTTTGAAACGCGATTCTCAAAAGGCAATACTGTCGAATAGAAATGTCCCAGTTGAATGCTTTGAATCCCCTCAAAAAAAGACAACATTCCTTGAAGACGTACACGAGGTGTCATTTTGTTCATCTTTCTTTCCCACTAACCCAATTGGCAGTCAATTATGAAAAAGTGAATCAATTCGAGATCATGAACACAAGTTGAATAGTGTGAAAGTGTGAAAAATATATACTCCTTATTGCATTTCAGTAATGACATGTCCTGTTGTATGTGCCTCAAGATATATTCCAATACATTTCATTTCGAATAAAGCAGGTTTGCGGGTTGATGGCAACTAAGAACAAAGACAAAAATATTCACTAGCTTCCCCAGAAAACAGCTGGTATAAGGGAATTCAAAATGAATCCTGAAGCTTTTCACGAAATAACAGCTTGATGGTTCAAGACTATACACAACATTGAGCACAGAACCAAGGGCTCATCCGGGAATTGAACCCGGGACCTCTCACACCCTAAGCGAGAATCATACCCCTAGACCAACGAGCCACACACACCTCAAAAAATATGTCAATTTCTGAAATTGCTCAAATAATAAGATTGTTTAAGAACAATCTTATAATTCCAATTTATTGCCACCAAAATACGATATTCATTCTTTATTTTGGACTGCATTAAAGTCTTATTTTGAAAATCAAAAATAGTTACAGATGTCCTGTGATATAGGGCTGCCGAGTTTTCCAAGGTGCTGGATCAATGCTCCAGTTCCAGGAGACCTTGTTTGAAACCCTTGCAAGGGCATTCTGCCCTTTGCATTGAAGCATCATTTTCAAATGCCATTAAGAAAGATCGAGATTTGTGGTAGTGTGGCCGAGGGGTCTAAGGCGCTGGATGAAGGCTCCAGGCTCTTTGGAGGCGTGGGTTCAAATCCTGCCAGTGATTAAACTGTGTTCAAGGAGTATTTTGAAACGCTATTCTCAAAAGGCAATTCTGTGGAATGGCAATGTCTCAGTTAAATGCTTTGAATTCCCTCAAAAAAAGACAACATTCCTTGAAGACGTACACGAGGTCTCATGATGTTCATGTTTCTTTCCCACTAACCCAATTGGCAGTTAATTATGCAAAAGTGAATCAATTCGAGATCATGAACACAAGTTGAATAGTGTGAAAGTCTGAAAAATATGTACTCCTTATTGCATTTCAATAATGACATGCCGAGTTTTCCAAGGTGCTGGGTCAATGCTCCAGTTCCAGGAGACCTTGTTTGAAACCCTTGCAAGGGCATTCTGCCCTTTGCATTGAAGCATATTTTTGAAATGCCATTAAGAAAGCGTGAGTATTGTGGTAGTGTGGCCGAGCGGTCTAAGGCGCTGGATTAAGGCTCCAGTCTCTTAGGAGGCGTGGGTTCAAATCCAACCACTGCCAGTCAAGAAACTGTGTACATGGAGTGTTTTGAAACGCGATTCTCAAAAGGCAATACTGTCGAATGGCAATGTCTCAGTTAAATGCTTTGAATCCCCTCAAAAAAAGACAACATTCCTTGAAGACGTACACGAGGTGTCATTTTGTTCATCTTTCTTTCCCACTAACCCAATTGGCAGTCAATTATGAAGAAGTGAATCAATTCGAGATCATGAACACAAGTTGAATAGTGTGAAAGTGTGAAAAATATATACTCCTTATTGCATTTCAGTAATGACATGTCCTGTTGTATGTGCCTCAAGATATATTCCAATACATTTCATTTCCAATAAAGCAGGTTTGCGGGTTGATGGCAACTAAGAACAAAGACAAAAATATTCACTAGCTTCCCCAGAAAACAGCTGGTATAAGGGAATTCAAAATGAATCCTGAAGCTTTTCACGAAATATCAGCTTGATGGTTCAAGACTGTACACAACATTGAGCACAGAACCTAGGGCTCATCCGGGAATTGAACCCGGGACCTCTCACACCCTAAGCGAGAATCATACCCCTAGACCAACGAGCCAAACACACCTCAAAAAATATGTCAATTTCTGAAATTGCTCAAATAATAAGCCGGGGCGCAAGCGTTTAAGGACAATCTTATAATTCCAACTTATTGCCACCAAAATACGATATTCATTCTTCGTTTTGGACTGCATTAAAGTCTTATTTTGAAAATCAAAAATAGTTACAGATGTCCTGTGATATAGGGCTGCCGAGTTTTGCAGGTGCTGGATCAATGCTCCAGTTCCAGGAGACCTTGTTTGAAACCCTTGCAAGGGCATTCTGCCCTTTGCATTGAAGCATCATTTTCAAATGCCATTAAGAAAGAACGAGATTTGTGGTAGTGTGGCCGAGCGGTCTAAGGCGCTGGATTAAGGCTCCAGGCTCTTTGGAGGTGTGGGTTAAAATCCTGCCAGTGATTAAACTGTGTTGAAGGAGTATTTTGAAACGCTATTCTCAAAAGGCAAATCTGTGGAATGGCAATGTCTCAGTTAAATGCTTTGAATTCCCTCAAAAAAAGACAACATTCCTTGAAGACGTACACGAGGTCTCATGATGTTCATCTTTCTTTCCCACTAACCCAATTGGCAGTTAATTATGCAAAAGTGAATCAATTCGAGATCATGAACACAAGTTGAATAGTGTGAAAGTCTGAAAAATATGTACTCCTTATTGCATTTCAATAATGACATGCCGAGTTTTCCAAGGTGCTGGGTCAATGCTCCAGTTCCAGGAGACCTTGTTTGAAACCCTTGCAAGGGCATTCTGCCCTTTGGATTGAAGCATCATTTTGAAATGCCATTAAGAAAGAATGAGTATTGTGGTAGTGTGGCCGAGCGGTCTAAGGCGCTGGATTAAGGCTCCAGTCTCTTAGGAGGCGTGGGTTCAAATCCCACCACTGCCAGGCAAGAAACTGTGTACATGGAGTGTTTTGAAACGCGATTCTCAAAAGGCAATACTGTCGAATGGAAATGTCCCAGTTGAATGCTTTGAATCCCCTCAAAAAAAGACAACCTTCCTTGAAGACGTACACGAGGTGTCATTTTGTTCATCTTTCTTTCCCACTAACCCAATTGGCAGTCAATTATGAAAAAGTGAATCAATTCGAGATCATGAACACAAGTTGAATAGTGTGAAAGTGTGAAAAATATATACTCCTTATTGCATTTCAGTAATGACATGTCCTGTTGTATGTGCCTCAAGATATATTCCAATACATTTCATTTCCAATAAAGCAGGTTTGCGGGTTGATGGCAACTAAGAACAAAGACAAAAATATTCACTAGCTTCCCCAGAAAACAGCTGGTATAAGGGAATTCAAAATGAATCCTGAAGCTTTTCACGAAATATCAGCTTGATGGTTCAAGACTTTACACAACATTGAGCACATAACCAAGGGCTCATCCGGGAATTGAACCCGTGACCTCTCACACCCTAAGCGAGAATCATACCCCTAGACCAACGAGCCACACACACCTCAAAAAATATGTCAATTTCTGAAATTGCTCAAATAATAAACCGGGGCGCAAGCGTTTAAGAACAATCTTATAATTCCAATTTATTGCCACCAAAATACGATATTCATTCTTTATTTTGGACTGCATTAAAGTCTTATTTTGAAAATCAAAAATAGTTACAGATGTCCTGTGATATAGGGCTGCCGAGTTTTCCAAGGTGCTGGATCAATGCTCCAGTTCCAGGAGACCTTGTTTGAAACCCTTGCAAGGGCATTCTGCCCTTTGCATTGAAGCATCATTTTCAAATGCCATTAAGAAAGAATGAGATTTGTGGTAGTGTGGTCGAGCGGTCTAAGGCGCTGGATTAAGGCTCCAGGCGCTTTGGAGGCGTGGGTTAAAATCCTGCCAGTGATTAAACTGTGTTCAAGGAGTATTTTGAAACGCTATTCTCAAAAGGCAATTCTGTGGAATGGCAATGTCTCAGTTAAATGCTTTGAATTCCCTCAAAAAAAGACAACATTCCTTGAAGACGTACACGAGGTCTCTGGATGTTCATCTTTCTTTCCCACTAAGCCAATTGGCAGTTAATTATGCAAAAGTGAATCAATTCGAGATCATGAACACAAGTTGAATAGTGTGAAAGTCTGAAAAATATGTACTCCTTATTGCATTTCAATAATGACATGCCGAGTTTTCCAAGGTGCTGGGTCAGTGCTCCAGTTCCAGGAGACATTGTTTGAAACCCTTGCAAGGGCATTCTGCCCTTTGCATTGAAGCATCATTTTCAAATGCCATTAAGAAAGCGTGAGTATTGTGGTAGTGTGGCCGAGCGGTCTAAGGCGCTGGATTAAGGCTCCAGTCTCTTAGGAGGCGTGGGTTCAAATCCCACCACTGCCAGTCAAGAAACTGTGTACATGGAGTGTTTTGAAACGCTATTCTCAAAAGGCAATACTGTCGAATGGCAATGCCTCAGTTAAATGCTTTGAATCCCCTCAAAAAAAGACAACATTCCTTGAAGACGTACACGAGGTGTCATTTTGTTCATCTTTCTTTCCCACTAACCCAATTGGCAGTCAATTATGAAAAAGTGAATCAATTGGAGATCATGAACACAAGTTGAATAGTGTGAAAGTGTGAAAAATATATACTCCTTATTGCATTTCAGTAATGACATGTCCTGTTGTATGTGCCTCAAGATATATTCCAATACATTTCATTTCCAATAAAGCAGGTTTGCGGGTTGATGGCAACTAAGAACAAAGACAAAAATATTCACTAGCTTCCCCAGAAAACAGCTGGTATAAGGGGATTCAAAATGAATCCTGAAGCTTTTCACGAAATATCAGCTTGATGGTTCAAGACTGTACACAACATTGAGCACAGAACCAAGGGCTCATCCGGGAATTGAACCCGGGACCTCTCACACCCTAAGCGAGAATCATACCCCTAGACCAACGAGCCACACACACCTCAAAAAATATGTCAATTTCTGAAATTGCTCAAATAATAAGCCGGGGCGCAAGCGTTTAAGAACAATCTTATAATTCCAACTTATTGCCACCAAAATACGATATTCATTCTTTATTTTGGACTGCATTAAAGTCTTATTTTGAAAATCAAAAATAGTTACAGATGTCCTGTGATATAGGGCTGCCGAGTTTTCCAAGGTGCTGGATCAATGCTCCAGTTCCAGGAGACCTTGTTTGAAACCCTTGCAAGGGCATTCTGCCCTTTGCATTGAAGCATCATTTTCAAATGCCATTAAGAAAGAATGAGATTTGTGGTAGTGTGGTCGAGCGGTCTAAGGCGCTGGATTAAGGCTCCAGGCGCTTTGGAGGCGTGGGTTAAAATCCTGCCAGTGATTAAACTGTGTTCAAGGAGTACTTTGAAACGCTATTCTCAAAAGGCAATTCTGTGGAATGGCAATGTCTCAGTTAAATGCTTTGAATTCCCTCAAAAAAAGACAACATTCCTTGAAGACGTACACGAGGTCTCTGGATGTTCATCTTTCTTTCCCACTAACCCAATTGGCAGTCAATTATGAAAAAGTGAATCAATTCGAGATCATGAACACAAGTTGAATAGTGTGAAAGTGTGAAAAATATGTACTCCTTATTGCATTTCAGTAATGACATGTCCTGTTGTATGTGCCTCAAGATATATTCCAATACATTTCATTTCCAATAAAGCAGGTTTGCGGGTTGATGGCAACTAAGAACAAAGACAAAAATATTCACTAGCTTCCCCAGAAAACAGCTGGTATAAGGGAATTCAAAATGAATCCTGAAGCTTTTCACGAAATATCAGCTTGATGGTTCAAGACTGTACATAACATTGAGCACAGAACCAACGGCTCATCCAGGAATTGAACCCGGGACCTCTCACACCCTAAGCGAGAATCATACCCCTAGACCAACGAGCCACACACACCCCAAAAAATATGTCAATTTCTGAAATTGCTCAAATAATAAGCCGGGGCGCAAGCGTTTAAGAACAATCTTATAATTCCAATTTATTGCCACCAAAATACGATATTCATTCTTTATTTTGGACTGCATTAAAGTCTTATTTTGAAAATCAAAAATAGTTACAGATGTCCTGTGATATAGGGCTGCCGAGTTTTCCAAGGTGCTGGATCAATGCTCCAGTTCCAGGAGACCTTGTTTGAAACCCTTGCAAGGGCATTCTGCCCTTTGCATTGAAGCATCATTTTCAAATGCCATTAAGAAAGAACGAGATTTGTGGTAGTGTGGCCGAGCGGTCTAAGGCGCTGGATTAAGGCTCCAGGCTCTTTGGAGGTGTGGGTTCAAATCCTGCCAGTGATTAAACTGTGTTGAGGAGTATTTTGAAACGCTATTCTCAAAAGGCAATTCTGTTGAATGGCAATGTCTCAGTTAAATGCTTTGAATTCCCTCAAAAAAAGACAACATTCCTTGAAGACGTACACGAGGTCTCATGATGTTCATCTTTCTCTCCCACTAACCCAATTGGCAGTTAATTATGCAAAAGTGAATCAATTCGAGATCATGAACACAAGTTGAATAGTGTGAAAGTCTGAAAAATATGTACTCCTTATTGCATTTCAATAATGACATGCCGAGTTTTCCAAGGTGCTGGTTCAATGCTCCAGTTCCAGGAGACCTTGTTTGAAACCCTTGCAAGGGCATTCTGCCCTTTGCATTGAAGCATCATTTTGAAATGCCATTAAGAATGCATGAGTATTGTGGTAGTGTGGCCGAGCGGTCTAAGGCGCTGGATTAAGGCTCCATTCTCTTAGGAGGCGTGGGTTCAAATCCCACCACTGCCAGTCAAGACAATGTGTACATGGAGTGTTTTGAAACGCGATTCTCAAAAGGCAATACTGTCGAATGGAAATGTCCCAGTTGAATGCTTTGAATCCCCTCAAAAAAAGACAACATTCCTTGACGACGTACACGAGGTGTCATTTTGTTCATCTTTCTTTCCCACTAACCCAATTGGCAGTCAATTATGAAAAAGTGAATCAATTCGAGATCATGAACACAAGTTGAATAGTGTGAAAGTGTGAAAAATATATACTCCTTATTGCATTTCAGTAATGACATGTCCTGTTGTATGTGCCTCAAGATATATTCCAATACATTTCATTTCCAATAAAGCAGGTTTGCGGGTTGATGGCAACTAAGAACAAAGACAAAAATATTCACTAGCTTCCCCAGAAAACAGCTGGTATAAGGGAATTCAAAATGAATCCTGAAGCTTTTCACGAAATATCAGCTTGATGGTTCAAGACTGTACACAACATTGAGCACAGAACCAAGTGCTCATCCGGGAATTGAACCCGGGACCTCTCACACCCTAAGCAGGAATCATACCCCTAGACCAACGAGCCACACACACCTCAAAAAATATGTCAATTTCTGAAATTGCTCAAATAATAAGCCGGGGCGCAAGCGTTTAAGAACAATCTTATAATTCCAACTTATTGCCACCAAAAAACGATATTCATTCTTTATTTTGGACTGCATTAAAGTCTTATTTTGAAAATCAAAAATAGTTACAGATGTCCTGTGATATAGGGCTGCCGAGTTTTCCAAGGTGCTGGATCAATGCTCCAGTTCCAGGAGACCTTGTTTGAAACCCTTGCAAGGGCATTCTGCCCTTTGCATTGAAGCATCATTTTCAAATGCCATTAAGAAAGAATGAGATTTGTGGTAGTGTGGTCGAGCGGTCTAAGGCGCTGGATTAAGGCTCCAGGCGCTTTGGAGGCGTGGGTTAAAATCCTGCCAGTGATTAAACTGTGTTCAAGGAGTATTTTGAAACGCTATTCTCAAAAGGCAATTCTGTGGAATGGCAATGTCTCAGTTAAATGCTTTGAATTCCCTCAAAAAAAGACAACATTCCTTGAAGACGTACACGAGGTCTCATGATGTTCATCTTTCTTTCCCACTAAGCCAATTGGCAGTTAATTATGCAAAAGTGAATCAATTCGAGATCATGAACACAAGTTGAATAGTGTGAAAGTCTGAAAAATATGTACTCCTTATTGCATTTCAATAATGACATGCCGAGTTTTCCAAGGTGCTGGGTCAGTGCTCCAGTTCCAGGAGACATTGTTTGAAACCCTTGCAAGGGCATTCTGCCCTTTGCATTGAAGCATCATTTTGAAATGCCATTAAGAAAGCATGAGTATTGTGGTAGTGTGGCCGAGCGGTCTAAGGCGCTGGATTAAGGCTCCAGTCTCTTAGGAGGCGTGGGCTCAAATCCCACCACTGCCAGTCAAGAAACTGTGTACATGGAGTGTTTTGAAACGCGATTCTCAAAAGGCAATACTGTCGAATGGCAATGTCTCAGTTAAATGCTTTGAATCCCCTCAAAAAAAGACAACATTCCTTGAAGACGTACACGAGGTGTCATTTTGTTCATCTTTCTTTCCCACTAACCCAATTGGCAGTCAATTATGAAAAAGTGAATCAATTGGAGATCATGAACACAAGTTGAATAGTGTGAAAGTGTGAAAAATATATACTCCTTATTGCATTTCAGTAATGACATGTCCTGTTGTATGTGCCTCAAGATATATTCCAATACATTTCATTTCCAATAAAGCAGGTTTGCGGGTTGATGGCAACTAAGAACAAAGACAAAAATATTCACTAGCTTCCCCAGAAAACAGCTGGTATAAGGGAATTCAAAATGAACCCTGAAGCTTTTCACGAAATATCAGCTTGATGGTTCAAGACTGTACACAACATTGAGCACAGAACCAAGGGCTCATCCGGGAATTGAACCCGGGACCTCTCACACCCTAAGCGAGAATCATACCCCTAGACCAACAAGCCACACACACCTCAAAAAATATGTCAATTTCTGAAATTGCTCAAATAATAAGCCGGGGCGCAAGCGTTTAAGAACAATCTTATAATTCCAATTTATTGCCACCAAAATATGATATTCATTCTTTATTTTGGACTGCATTAAAGTCTTATTTTGAAAATCAAAAATAGTTACAGATGTCCTGTGATATAGGGCTGCCGAGTTTTCCAAGGTGCTGGATCAATGCTCCAGTTCCAGGAGACCTTGTTTGAAACCCTTGCAAGGGCATTCTGCCCTTTGCATTGAAGCATCATTTTCAAATGCCATTAAGAAAGAAGGAGATTTGTGGTAGTGTGGCCGAGCGGTCTAAGGCGCTAGATTAAGGCTCCAGGCTCTTCTGAGGCGTGGGTTCAAATCCTGACAGTGATTAAACTGTGTTCAAGGAGTATTTTGAAACGCTATTCTCAAAAGGCAATTCTGTGGAATGGCAATGTCTCAGTTAAATGCTTTGAATTCCCTCAAAAAAAGACAACATTCCTTGAAGACGTACACGAGGTCTCATGATGTTCATCTTTCTTTCCCACTAAGCCAATTGGCAGTTAATTATGCAAAAGTGAATCAATTCGAGATCATGAACACAAGTTGAATAGTGTGAAAGTCTGAAAAATATGTACTCCTTATTGCATTTCAATAATGACATGCCGAGTTTTCCAAGGTGCTGGGTCAATGCTCCAGTTCCAGGAGACCTTGTTTGAAACCCTTGCAAGGGCATTCTGCCCTTTGCATTGAAGCATCATTTTGAAATGCCATTAAGAAAGCATGAGTATTGTGGTAGTGTGGCCGAGCGGTCTAAGGCGCTGGATTAAGGCTCAAGTCTCTTAGGAGGCGTGGGTTCAAATCCTCCCAGTCAAGAAACTGTGTACATGGAGTGTTTTGAAACGCGATTCTCAAAAGGCAATACTGTCGAATGGAAATGTCCCAGTTGAATGCTTTGAATCCCCTCAAAAAAAGACAACATTCCTTGAAGACGTACACGAGGTGTCATTTTGTTCATCTTTCTTTCCCACTAACCCAATTGGCAGTCAATTATGAAAAAGTGAATCAATTCGAGATCATGAACACAAGTTGAATAGTGTGAAAGTGTGAAAAATATATACTCCTTATTGCATTTCAGTAATGACATGTCCTGTTGTATGTGCCTCAAGATATATTCCAATACATTTCATTTCCAATAAAGCAGGTTTGCGGGTTGATGGCAACTAAGAACAAAGACAAAAATATTCACTAGCTTCCCCAGAAAACAGCTGGTATAAGGGAATTCAAAATGAATCCTGAAGCTTTTCACGAAATACCAGCTTGATGGTTCAAGACTATACACAACATTGAGCACAGAACCAAGGGCTCATCCGGGAATTGAACCCGGGACCTCTCACACCCTAAGCGAGAATCATACCCCTAGACCAACGAGCCACACACACCTCAAAAAATATGTCAATTTCTGAAATTGCTCAAATAATAAGATTGTTTAAGAACAATCTTATAATTCCAATTTATTGCCACCAAAATACGATATTCATTCTTTATTTTGGACTGCATTAAAGTCTTATTTTGAAAATCAAAAATAGTTACAGATGTCCTGTGATATAGGGCTGCCGAGTTTTCCAAGGTGCTGGATCAATGCTCCAGTTCCAGGAGACCTTGTTTGAAACCCTTGCAAGGGCATTCTGCCCTTTGCATTGAAGCATCATTTTCAAATGCCATTAAGAAAGAACGAGATTTGTGGTAGTGTGGCCGAGGGGTCTAAGGCGCTGGATGAAGGCTCCAGGCTCTTTGGAGGCGTGGGTTCAAATCCTGCCAGTGATTAAACTGTGTTCAAGGAGTATTTTGAAACGCTATTCTCAAAAGGCAATTCTGTGGAATGGCAATGTCTCAGTTAAATGCTTTGAATTCCCTCAAAAAAAGACAACATTCCTTGAAGACGTACACGAGGTCTCATGATGTTCATCTTTCTTTCCCACTAACCCAATTGGCAGTTAATTATGCAAAAGTGAATCAATTCGAGATCATGAACACAAGTTGAATAGTGTGAAAGTCTGAAAAATATGTACTCCTTATTGCATTTCAATAATGACATGCCGAGTTTTCCAAGGTGCTGGGTCAATGCTCCAGTTCCAGGAGACCTTGTTTGAAACCCTTGCAAGGGCATTCTGCCCTTTGCATTGAAGCATATTTTTGAAATGCCATTAAGAAAGCGTGAGTATTGTGGTAGTGTGGCCGAGCGGTCTAAGGCGCTGGATTAAGGCTCCAGTCTCTTAGGAGGCGTGGGTTCAAATCCAACCACTGCCAGTCAAGAAACTGTGTACATGGAGTGTTTTGAAACGCGATTCTCAAAAGGCAATACTGTCGAATGGCAATGTCTCAGTTAAATGCTTTGAATCCCCTCAAAAAAAGACAACATTCCTTGAAGACGTACACGAGGTGTCATTTTGTTCATCTTTCTTTCCCACTAACCCAATTGGCAGTCAATTATGAAGAAGTGAATCAATTCGAGATCATGAACACAAGTTGAATAGTGTGAAAGTGTGAAAAATATATACTCCTTATTGCATTTCAGTAATGACATGTCCTGTTGTATGTGCCTCAAGATATATTCCAATACATTTCATTTCCAATAAAGCAGGTTTGCGGGTTGATGGCAACTAAGAACAAAGACAAAAATATTCACTAGCTTCCCCAGAAAACAGCTGGTATAAGGGAATTCAAAATGAATCCTGAAGCTTTTCACGAAATATCAGCTTGATGGTTCAAGACTGTACACAACATTGAGCACAGAACCTAGGGCTCATCCGGGAATTGAACCCGGGACCTCTCACACCCTAAGCGAGAATCATACCCCTAGACCAACGAGCCAAACACACCTCAAAAAATATGTCAATTTCTGAAATTGCTCAAATAATAAGCCGGGGCGCAAGCGTTTAAGGACAATCTTATAATTCCAACTTATTGCCACCAAAATACGATATTCATTCTTCGTTTTGGACTGCATTAAAGTCTTATTTTGAAAATCAAAAATAGTTACAGATGTCCTGTGATATAGGGCTGCCGAGTTTTGCAGGTGCTGGATCAATGCTCCAGTTCCAGGAGACCTTGTTTGAAACCCTTGCAAGGGCATTCTGCCCTTTGCATTGAAGCATCATTTTCAAATGCCATTAAGAAAGAACGAGATTTGTGGTAGTGTGGCCGAGCGGTCTAAGGCGCTGGATTAAGGCTCCAGGCTCTTTGGAGGTGTGGGTTAAAATCCTGCCAGTGATTAAACTGTGTTGAAGGAGTATTTTGAAACGCTATTCTCAAAAGGCAAATCTGTGGAATGGCAATGTCTCAGTTAAATGCTTTGAATTCCCTCAAAAAAAGACAACATTCCTTGAAGACGTACACGAGGTCTCATGATGTTCATCTTTCTTTCCCACTAACCCAATTGGCAGTTAATTATGCAAAAGTGAATCAATTCGAGATCATGAACACAAGTTGAATAGTGTGAAAGTCTGAAAAATATGTACTCCTTATTGCATTTCAATAATGACATGCCGAGTTTTCCAAGGTGCTGGGTCAATGCTCCAGTTCCAGGAGACCTTGTTTGAAACCCTTGCAAGGGCATTCTGCCCTTTGCATTGAAGCATCATTTTGAAATGCCATTAAGAAAGCATGAGTATTGTGGTAGTGTGGCCGAGCGGTCTAAGGCGCTGGATTAAGGCTCCAGTCTCTTAGGAGGCGTGGGTTCAAATCCCACCACTGCCAGGCAAGAAACTGTGTACATGGAGTGTTTTGAAACGCGATTCTCAAAAGGCAATACTGTCGAATGGAAATGTCCCAGTTGAATTCTTTGAATCCCCTCAAAAAAAGACAACCTTCCTTGAAGACGTACACGAGGTGTCATTTTGTTCATCTTTCTTTCCCACTAACCCAATTGGCAGTCAATTATGAAAAAGTGAATCAATTCGAGATCATGAACACAAGTTGAATAGTGTGAAAGTGTGAAAAATATATACTCCTTATTGCATTTCAGTAATGACATGTCCTGTTGTATGTGCCTCAAGATATATTCCAATACATTTCATTTCCAATAAAGCAGGTTTGCGGGTTGATGGCAACTAAGAACAAAGACAAAAATATTCACTAGCTTCCCCAGAAAACAGCTGGTATAAGGGAATTCAAAATCAATCCTGAAGCTTTTCACGAAATATCAGCTTGATGGTTCAAGACTTTACACAACATTGAGCACATAACCAAGGGCTCATCCGGGAATTGAACCCGGGACCTCTCACACCCTAAGCGAGAATCATACCCCTAGACCAACGAGCCACACACACCTCAAAAAATATGTCAATTTCTGAAATTGCTCAAATAATAAGCCGGGGCGCAAGCGTTTAAGAACAATCTTATAATTCCAATTTATTGCCACCAAAATACGATATTCATTCTTTATTTTGGACTGCATTAAAGTCTTATTTTGAAAATCAAAAATAGTTACAGATGTCCTGTGATATAGGGCTGCCGAGTTTTCCAAGGTGCTGGATCAATGCTCCAGTTCGAGGAGACCTTGTTTGAAACCCTTGCAAGGGCATTCTGCCCTTTGCATTGAAGCATCATTTTCAAATGCCATTAAGAAAGAATGAGATTTGTGGTAGTGTGGTCGAGCGGTCTAAGGCGCTGGATTAAGGCTCCAGGCGCTTTGGAGGCGTGGGTTAAAATCCTGCCAGTGATTAAACTGTGTTCAAGGAGTATTTTGAAACGCTATTCTCAAAAGGCAATTCTGTGGAATGGCAATGTCTCAGTTAAATGCTTTGAATTCCCTCAAAAAAAGACAACATTCCTTGAAGACGTACACGAGGTCTCTGGATGTTCATCTTTCTTTCCCACTAAGCCAATTGGCAGTTAATTATGCAAAAGTGAATCAATTCGAGATCATGAACACAAGTTGAATAGTGTGAAAGTCTGAAAAATATGTACTCCTTATTGCATTTCAATAATGACATGCCGAGTTTTCCAAGGTGCTGGGTCAGTGCTCCAGTTCCAGGAGACATTGTTTGAAACCCTTGCAAGGGCATTCTGCCCTTTGCATTGAAGCATCATTTTCAAATGCCATTAAGAAAGCGTGAGTATTGTGGTAGTGTGGCCGAGCGGTCTAAGGCGCTGGATTAAGGCTCCAGTCTCTTAGGAGGCGTGGGTTCAAATCCCACCACTGCCAGTCAAGAAACTGTGTACATGGAGTGTTTTGAAACGCTATTCTCAAAAGGCAATACTGTCGAATGGCAATGCCTCAGTTAAATGCTTTGAATCCCCTCAAAAAAAGACAACATTCCTTGAAGACGTACACGAGGTGTCATTTTGTTCATCTTTCTTTCCCACTAACCCAATTGGCAGTCAATTATGAAAAAGTGAATCAATTGGAGATCATGAACACAAGTTGAATAGTGTGAAAGTGTGAAAAATATATACTCCTTATTGCATTTCAGTAATGACATGTCCTGTTGTATGTGCCTCAAGATATATTCCAATACATTTCATTTCCAATAAAGCAGGTTTGCGGGTTGATGGCAACTAAGAACAAAGACAAAAATATTCACTAGCTTCCCCAGAAAACAGCTGGTATAAGGGGATTCAAAATGAATCCTGAAGCTTTTCACGAAATATCAGCTTGATGGTTCAAGACTGTACACAACATTGAGCACAGAACCAAGGGCTCATCCGGGAATTGAACCCGGGACCTCTCACACCCTAAGCGAGAATCATACCCCTAGACCAACGAGCCACACACACCTCAAAAAATATGTCAATTTCTGAAATTGCTCAAATAATAAGCCGGGGCGCAAGCGTTTAAGAACAATCTTATAATTCCAACTTATTGCCACCAAAATACGATATTCATTCTTTATTTTGGACTGCATTAAAGTCTTATTTTGAAAATCAAAAATAGTTACAGATGTCCTGTGATATAGGGCTGCCGAGTTTTCCAAGGTGCTGGATCAATGCTCCAGTTCCAGGAGACCTTGTTTGAAACCCTTGCAAGGGCATTCTGCCCTTTGCATTGAAGCATCATTTTCAAATGCCATTAAGAAAGAATGAGATTTGTGGTAGTGTGGTCGAGCGGTCTAAGGCGCTGGATTAAGGCTCCAGGCGCTTTGGAGGCGTGGGTTAAAATCCTGCCAGTGATTAAACTGTGTTCAAGGAGTATTTTGAAACGCTATTCTCAAAAGGCAATTCTGTGGAATGGCAATGTCTCAGTTAAATGCTTTGAATTCCCTCAAAAAAAGACAACATTCCTTGAAGACGTACACGAGGTCTCTGCATGTTCATCTTTCTTTCCCACTAAGCCAATTGGCAGTTAATTATGCAAAAGTGAATCAATTCGAGATCATGAACACAAGTTGAATGGTGTGAAAGTCTGAAAAATATGTACTCCTTATTGCATTTCAATAATGACATGCCGAGTTTTCCAAGGTGCTGGGTCAGTGCTCCAGTTCCAGGAGACATTGTTTGAAACCCTTGCAAGGGCATTCTGCCCTTTGCATTGAAGCATCATTTTGAAATGCCATTAAGAAAGCATGAGTATTGTGGTAGTGTGGCCGAGCGGTCTAAGGCGCTGGATTAAGGCTCCAGTCTCTTAGGAGGGGTGGGCTCAAATCCCACCACTGCCAGTCAAGAAACTGTGTACATGGAGTGTTTTGAAACGCGATTCTCAAAAGGCAATACTGTCGAATGGCAATGTCTCAGTTAAATGCTTTGAATCCCCTCAAAAAAAGACAACATTCCTTGAAGACGTACACGAGGTGTCATTTTGTTCATCTTTCTTTCCCACTAACCCAATTGGCAGTCAATTATGAAAAAGTGAATCAATTGGAGATCATGAACACAAGTTGAATAGTGTGAAAGTGTGAAAAATATATACTCCTTATTGCATTTCAGTAATGACATGTCCTGTTGTATGTGCCTCAAGATATATTCCAATACATTTCATTTCCAATAAAGCAGGTTTGCGGGTTGATGGCAACTAAGAACAAAGACAAAAATATTCACTAGCTTCCCCAGAAAACAGCTGGTATAAGGGAATTCAAAATGAACCCTGAAGCTTTTCACGAAATATCAGCTTGATGGTTCAAGACTGTACACAACATTGAGCACAGAACCAAGGGCTCATCCGGGAATTGAACCCGGGACCTCTCACACCCTAAGCGAGAATCATACCCCTAGACCAACAAGCCACACACACCTCAAAAAATATGTCAATTTCTGAAATTGCTCAAATAATAAGCCGGGGCGCAAGCGTTTAAGAACAATCTTATAATTCCAATTTATTGCCACCAAAATATGATATTCATTCTTTATTTTGGACTGCATTAAAGTCTTATTTTGAAAATCAAAAATAGTTACAGATGTCCTGTGATATAGGGCTGCCGAGTTTTCCAAGGTGCTGGATCAATGCTCCAGTTCCAGGAGACCTTGTTTGAAACCCTTGCAAGGGCATTCTGCCCTTTGCATTGAAGCATCATTTTCAAATGCCACTAAGAAAGAACGAGATTTGTGGTAGTGTGGCCGAGCGGTCTAAGGCGCTAGATTAAGTCTCCAGGCTCTTTGGAGGCGTGGGTTCAAATCCTGCCAGTGATTAAACTGTGTTCAAGGAGTATTTTGAAACGCTATTCTCAAAAGGCAATTCTGTGGAATGGCAATGTCTCAGTTAAATGCTTTGAATTCCCTCAAAAAAAGACAACATTCCTTGAAGACGTACACGAGGTCTCATGATGTTCATCTTTCTTTCCCACTAACCCAATTGGCAGTTAATTATGCAAAAGTGAATCAATTCGAGATCATGAACACAAGTTGAATAGTGTGAAAGTCTGAAAAATATGTACTCCTTATTGCATTTCAATAATGACATGCCGAGTTTTCCAAGGTGCTGGGTCAATGCTCCAGTTCCAGGAGACCTTGTTTGAAACCCTTGCAAGGGCATTCTGCCCTTTGCATTGAAGCATCATTTTGAAATGCCATTAAGAAAGCATGAGTATTGTGGTAGTGTGGCCGAGCGGTCTAAGGCGCTGGATTAAGGCTCCAGTCTCTTAGGAGGAGTGGGTTCAAATCCTGCCAGTCAAGAAACTGTGTACATGGAGTGTTTTGAAACGCGTTTCTCAAAAGGCAATACTGTCGAATGGAAATGTCCCAGTTGAATGCTTTGAATCCCCTCAAAAAAAGACAACATTCCTTGAAGACGTACACGAGGTGTCATTTTGTTCATCATTCTTTCCCACTAACCCAATTGGCAGTCAATTATGAAAAAGTGAATCAATTCGAGATCATGAACACAAGTTGAATAGTGTGAAAGTGTGAAAAATATATACTCCTTATTGCATTTCAGTAATGACATGTCCTGTTGTATGTGCCTCAAGATATATTCCAATACATTTCATTTCCAATAAAGCAGGTTTGCGGGTTGATGGCAACTAAGAACAAAGACAAAAATATTCACTAGCTTCCCCAGAAAACAGCTGGTATAAGGGAATTCAAAATGAATCCTGAAGCTTTTCACGAAATACCAGCTTGATGGTTCAAGACTGTACACAACATTGAGCACAGAACCAAGGGCTCATCCGGGAATTGAACCCGGGACCTCTCACACCCTAAGCGAGAATCATACCCCTAGACCAACGAGCCACACACACCTCAAAAAATATGTCAATTTCTGAAATTGCTCAAATAATAAGATTGTTTAAGAACAATCTTATAATTCCAATTTATTGCCACCAAAATACGATATTCATTCTTTATTTTGGACTGCATTAAAGTCTTATTTTGAAAATCAAAAATAGTTACAGATTTCCTGTGATATAGGGCTGCCGAGTTTTCCAAGGTGCTGGATCAATGCTCCAGTTCCAGGAGACCTTGTTTGAAACCCTTGCAAGGGCATTCTGCCCTTTGCATTGAAGCATCATTTTCAAATGCCATTAAGAAAGAACGAGATTTGTGGTAGTGTGGCCGAGGGGTCTAAGGCGCTGGATTAAGGCTCCAGGCTCTTTGGAGGCGTGGGTTCAAATCCTGCCAGTGATTAAACTGTGTTCAAGGAGTATTTTGAAACGCTATTCTCAAAAGGCAATTCTGTGGAATGGCAATGTCTCAGTTAAATGCTTTGAATTCCCTCAAAAAAAGACAACATTCCTTGAAGACGTACACGAGGTCTCATGATGTTCATGTTTCTTTCCCACTAACCCAATTGGCAGTTAATTATGCAAAAGTGAATCAATTCGAGATCATGAACACAAGTTGAATAGTGTGAAAGTCTGAAAAATATGTACTCCTTATTGCATTTCAATAATGACATGCCGAGTTTTCCAAGGTGCTGGGTCAATGCTCCAGTTCCAGGAGACCTTGTTTGAAACCCTTGCAAGGGCATTCTGCCCTTTGCATTGAAGCATATTTTTGAAATGCCATTAAGAAAGCGTGAGAATTGTGGTAGTGTGGCCGAGCGGTCTAAGGCGCTGGATTAAGGCTCCAGTCTCTTAGGAGGCGTGGGTTCAAATCCAACCACTGCCAGTCAAGAAACTGTGTACATGGAGTGTTTTGAAACGCGATTCTCAAAAGGCAATACTGTCGAATGGCAATGTCTCAGTTAAATGCTTTGAATCCCCTCAAAAAAAGACAACATTCCTTGAAGACGTACACGAGGTGTCATTTTGTTCATCTTTCTTTCCCACTAACCCAATTGGCAGTCAATTATGAAAAAGTGAATCAATTCGAGATCATGAACACAAGTTGAATAGTTTGAAAGTGTGAAAAATATATACTCCTTATTGCATTTCAGTAATGACATGTCCTGTTGTATGTGCCTCAAGATATATTCCAATACATTTCATTTCCAATAAAGCAGGTTTGCGGGTTGATGGCAACTAAGAACAAAGACAAAAATATTCACTAGCTTCCCCAGAAAACAGCTGGTATAAGGGAATTCAAAATGAATCCTGAAGCTTTTCACGAAATATCAGCTTGATGGTTCAAGACTGTACACAACATTGAGGACAGAACCTAGGGCTCATCCGGGAATTGAACCCGGGACCTCTCACACCCTAAGCGAGAATCATACCCCTAGACCAACGAGCCAAACACACCTCAAAAAATATGTCAATTTCTGAAATTGCTCAAATAATAAGCCGGGGCGCAAGCGTTTAAGGACAATCTTATAATTCCAACTTATTGCCACCAAAATACGATATTCATTCTTCGTTTTGGACTGCATTAAAGTCTTATTTTGAAAATCAAAAATAGTTACAGATGTCCTGTGATATAGGGCTGCCGAGTTTTGCAGGTGCTGGATCAATGCTCCAGTTCCAGGAGACCTTGTTTGAAACCCTTGCAAGGGCATTCTGCCCTTTGCATTGAAGCATCATTTTCAAATGCCATTAAGAAAGAACGAGATTTGTGGTAGTGTGGCCGAGCGGTCTAAGGCGCTGGATTAAGGCTCCAGGCTCTTTGGAGGTGTGGGTTAAAATCCTGCCAGTGATTAAACTGTGTTGAAGGAGTATTTTGAAACGCTATTCTCAAAAGGCAAATCTGTGGAATGGCAATGTCTCAGTTAAATGCTTTGAATTCCCTCAAAAAAAGACAACATTCCTTGAAGACGTACACGAGGTCTCATGATGTTCATCTTTCTTTCCCACTAACCCAATTGGCAGTTAATTATGCAAAAGTGAATCAATTCGAGATCATGAACACAAGTTGAATAGTGTGAAAGTCTGAGAAATATGTACTCCTTATTGCATTTCAATAATGACATGCCGAGTTTTCCAAGGTGCTGGGTCAATGCTCCAGTTCCAGGAGACCTTGTTTGAAACCCTTGCAAGGGCATTCTGCCCTTTGCATTGAAGCATCATTTTGAAATGCCATTAAGAAAGATTGAGAATTGTGGTAGTGTGGCCGAGCGGTCTAAGGCGCTGGATTAAGGCTCCAGTCTCTTAGGAGGCGTGGGTTCAAATCCCACCACTGCCAGGCAAGAAACTGTGTACATGGAGTGTTTTGAAACGCGATTCTCAAAAGGCAATACTGTCGAATGGAAATGTCCCAGTTGAATGCTTTGAATCCCCTCAAAAAAAGACAACCTTCCTTGAAGACGTACACGAGGTGTCATTTTGTTCATCTTTCTTTCCCACTAACCCAATTGGCAGTCAATTATGAAAAAGTGAATCAATTGGAGATCATGAACACAAGTTGAATAGTGTGAAAGTGTGAAAAATATATACTCCTTATTGCATTTCAGTAATGACATGTCCTGTTGTATGTGCCTCAAGATATATTCCAATACATTTCATTTCCAATAAAGCAGGTTTGCGGGTTGATGGCAACTAAGAACAAAGACAAAAATATTCACTAGCTTCCCCAGAAAACAGCTGGTATAAGGGAATTCAAAATGAATCCTGAAGCTTTTCACGAAATATCAGCTTGATGGTTCAAGACTTTACACAACATTGAGCACATAACCAAGGGCTCATCCGGGAATTGAACCCGGGACCTCTCACACCCTAAGCGAGAATCATACCCCTAGACCAACGAGCCACACACACCTCAAAAAATATGTCAATTTCTGAAATTGCTCAAATAATAAGCCGGGGCGCAAGCGTTTAAGAACAATCTTATAATTCCAACTTATTGCCACCAAAATACGATATTCATTCTTTATTTTGGACTGCATTAAAGTCTTATTTTGAAAATCAAAAATAGTTACAGATGTCCTGTGATATAGGGCTGCCGAGTTTTCCAAGGTGCTGGATCAATGCTCCAGTTCCAGGAGACCTTGTTTGAAACCCTTGCAAGGGCATTCTGCCCTTTGCATTGAAGCATCATTTTCAAATGCCATTAAGAAAGAATGAGATTTGTGGTAGTGTGGTCGAGCGGTCTAAGGCGCTGGATTAAGGCTCCAGGCGCTTTGGAGGCGTGGGTTAAAATCCTGCCAGTGATTAAACTGTGTTCAAGGAGTATTTTGAAACGCTATTCTCAAAAGGCAATTCTGTGGAATGGCAATGTCTCAGTTAAATGCTTTGAATTCCCTCAAAAAAAGACAACATTCCTTGAAGACGTACACGAGGTCTCTGGATGTTCATCTTTCTTTCCCACTAAGCCAATTGGCAGTTAATTATGCAAAAGTGAATCAATTCGAGATCATGAACACAAGTTGAATAGTGTGAAAGTCTGAAAAATATGTACTCCTTATTGCATTTCAATAATGACATGCCGAGTTTTCCAAGGTGCTGGGTCAGTGCTCCAGTTCCAGGAGACATTGTTTGAAACCCTTGCAAGGGCATTCTGCCCTTTGCATTGAAGCATCATTTTGAAATGCCATTAAGAAAGCGTGAGTATTGTGGTAGTGTGGCCGAGCGGTCTAAGGTGCTGGATTAAGGCTCCAGTCTCTTAGGAGGCGTGGGTTCAAATCCCACCACTGCCAGTCAAGAAACTGTGTACATGGAGTGTTTTGAAACGCGATTCTCAAAAGGCAATACTGTCGAATGGCAATGTCTCACTTAAATGCTTTGAATCCCCTCAAAAAAAGACAACATTCCTTGAAGACGTACACGAGGTGTCATTTTGTTCATCTTTCTTTCCCACTAACCCAATTGGCAGTCAATTATGAAAAAGTGAATCAATTGGAGATCATGAACACAAGTTGAATAGTGTGAAAGTGTGAAAAATATATACTCCTTATTGCATTTCAGTAATGACATGTCCTGTTGTATGTGCCTCAAGATATATTCCAATACATTTCATTTCCAATAAAGCAGGTTTGCGGGTTGATGGCAACTAAGAACAAAGACAAAAATATTCACTAGCTTCCCCAGAAAACAGCTGGTATAAGGGGATTCAAAATGAATCCTGAAGCTTTTCACGAAATATCAGCTTGATGGTTCAAGACTGTACACAACATTGAGCACAGAACCAAGGGCTCATCCGGGAATTGAACCCGGGACCTCTCACACCCTAAGCGAGAATCATACCCCTAGACCAACGAGCCAAACACACCTCAAAAAATATGTCAATTTCTGAAATTGCTCAAATAATAAGCCGGGGCGCAAGCGTTTAAGGACAATCTTATAATTCCAACTTATTGCCACCAAAATACGATATTCATTCTTCGTTTTGGACTGCATTAAAGTCTTATTTTGAAAATCAAAAATAGTTACAGATGTCCTGTGATATAGGGCTGCCGAGTTTTGCAGGTGCTGGATCAATGCTCCAGTTCCAGGAGACCTTGTTTGAAACCCTTGCAAGGGCATTCTGCCCTTTGCATTGAAGCATCATTTTCAAATGCCATTAAGAAAGAACGAGATTTGTGGTAGTGTGGCCGAGCGGTCTAAGGCGCTGGATTAAGGCTCCAGGCTCTTTGGAGGTGTGGGTTAAAATCCTGCCAGTGATTAAACTGTGTTGAAGGAGTATTTTGAAACGCTATTCTCAAAAGGCAAATCTGTGGAATGGCAATGTCTCAGTTAAATGCTTTGAATTCCCTCAAAAAAAGACAACATTCCTTGAAGACGTACACGAGGTCTCATGATGTTCATCTTTCTTTCCCACTAACCCAATTGGCAGTTAATTATGCAAAAGTGAATCAATTCGAGATCATGAACACAAGTTGAATAGTGTGAAAGTCTGAGAAATATGTACTCCTTATTGCATTTCAATAATGACATGCCGAGTTTTCCAAGGTGCTGGGTCAATGCTCCAGTTCCAGGAGACCTTGTTTGAAACCCTTGCAAGGGCATTCTGCCCTTTGCATTGAAGCATCATTTTGAAATGCCATTAAGAAAGAATGAGAATTGTGGTAGTGTGGCCGAGCGGTCTAAGGCGCTGGATTAAGGCTCCAGTCTCTTAGGAGGCGTGGGTTCAAATCCCACCACTGCCAGGCAAGAAACTGTGTACATGGAGTGTTTTGAAACGCGATTCTCAAAAGGCAATACTGTCGAATGGAAATGTCCCAGTTGAATGCTTTGAATCCCCTCAAAAAAAGACAACCTTCCTTGAAGACGTACACGAGGTGTCATTTTGTTCATCTTTCTTTCCCACTAACCCAATTGGCAGTCAATTATGAAAAAGTGAATCAATTGGAGATCATGAACACAAGTTGAATAGTGTGAAAGTGTGAAAAATATATACTCCTTATTGCATTTCAGTAATGACATGTCCTGTTGTATGTGCCTCAAGATATATTCCAATACATTTCATTTCCAATAAAGCAGGTTTGCGGGTTGATGGCAACTAAGAACAAAGACAAAAATATTCACTAGCTTCCCCAGAAAACAGCTGGTATAAGGGAATTCAAAATGAATCCTGAAGCTTTTCACGAAATATCAGCTTGATGGTTCAAGACTTTACACAACATTGAGCACATAACCAAGGGCTCATCCGGGAATTGAACCCGGGACCTCTCACACCCTAAGCGAGAATCATACCCCTAGACCAACGAGCCACACACACCTCAAAAAATATGTCAATTTCTGAAATTGCTCAAATAATAAGCCGGGGCGCAAGCGTTTAAGAACAATCTTATAATTCCAACTTATTGCCACCAAAATACGATATTCATTCTTTATTTTGGACTGCATTAAAGTCTTATTTTGAAAATCAAAAATAGTTACAGATGTCCTGTGATATAGGGCTGCCGAGTTTTCCAAGGTGCTGGATCAATGCTCCAGTTCCAGGAGACCTTGTTTGAAACCCTTGCAAGGGCATTCTGCCCTTTGCATTGAAGCATCATTTTCAAATGCCATTAAGAAAGAATGAGATTTGTGGTAGTGTGGTCGAGCGGTCTAAGGCGCTGGATTAAGGCTCCAGGCGCTTTGGAGGCGTGGGTTAAAATCCTGCCAGTGATTAAACTGTGTTCAAGGAGTATTTTGAAACGCTATTCTCAAAAGGCAATTCTGTGGAATGGCAATGTCTCAGTTAAATGCTTTGAATTCCCTCAAAAAAAGACAACATTCCTTGAAGACGTACACGAGGTCTCTGGATGTTCATCTTTCTTTCCCACTAAGCCAATTGGCAGTTAATTATGCAAAAGTGAATCAATTCGAGATCATGAACACAAGTTGAATAGTGTGAAAGTCTGAAAAATATGTACTCCTTATTGCATTTCAATAATGACATGCCGAGTTTTCCAAGGTGCTGGGTCAGTGCTCCAGTTCCAGGAGACATTGTTTGAAACCCTTGCAAGGGCATTCTGCCCTTTGCATTGAAGCATCATTTTGAAATGCCATTAAGAAAGCGTGAGTATTGTGGTAGTGTGGCCGAGCGGTCTAAGGTGCTGGATTAAGGCTCCAGTCTCTTAGGAGGCGTGGGTTCAAATCCCACCACTGCCAGTCAAGAAACTGTGTACATGGAGTGTTTTGAAACGCGATTCTCAAAAGGCAATACTGTCGAATGGCAATGTCTCACTTAAATGCTTTGAATCCCCTCAAAAAAAGACAACATTCCTTGAAGACGTACACGAGGTGTCATTTTGTTCATCTTTCTTTCCCACTAACCCAATTGGCAGTCAATTATGAAAAAGTGAATCAATTGGAGATCATGAACACAAGTTGAATAGTGTGAAAGTGTGAAAAATATATACTCCTTATTGCATTTCAGTAATGACATGTCCTGTTGTATGTGCCTCAAGATATATTCCAATACATTTCATTTCCAATAAAGCAGGTTTGCGGGTTGATGGCAACTAAGAACAAAGACAAAAATATTCACTAGCTTCCCCAGAAAACAGCTGGTATAAGGGGATTCAAAATGAATCCTGAAGCTTTTCACGAAATATCAGCTTGATGGTTCAAGACTGTACACAACATTGAGCACAGAACCAAGGGCTCATCCGGGAATTGAACCCGGGACCTCTCACACCCTAAGCGAGAATCATACCCCTAGACCAACGAGCCACACACACCTCAAAAAATATGTCAATTTCTGAAATTGCTCAAATAATAAGCCGGGGCGCAAGCGTTTAAGAACAATCTTATAATTCCAACTTATTGCCACCAAAATACGATATTCATTCTTTATTTTGGACTGCATTAAAGTCTTATTTTGAAAATCAAAAATAGTTACAGATGTCCTGTGATATAGGGCTGCCGAGTTTTCCAAGGTGCTGGATCAATGCTCCAGTTCCAGGAGACCTTGTTTGAAACCCTTGCAAGGGCATTCTGCCCTTTGCATTGAAGCATCATTTTCAAATGCCATTAAGAAAGAATGAGATTTGTGGTAGTGTGGTCG
Source organism: Pollachius pollachius (assembly GCF_949987615.1). Classification (NCBI taxonomy): domain Eukaryota; kingdom Metazoa; phylum Chordata; class Actinopteri; order Gadiformes; family Gadidae; genus Pollachius; species Pollachius pollachius. The sequence continues at coordinate 19,167,504 of NC_136946.1, read as the reverse complement.
AGCGGTCTAAGGCGCTGGATTAAGGCTCCAGGCGCTTTGGAGGCGTGGGTTAAAATCCTGCCAGTGATTAAACTGTGTTCAAGGAGTATTTTGAAACGCTATTCTCAAAAGGCAATTCTGTGGAATGGCAATGTCTCAGTTAAATGCTTTGAATTCCCTCAAAAAAAGACAACATTCCTTGAAGACGTACACGAGGTCTCTGGATGTTCATCTTTCTTTCCCACTAAGCCAATTGGCAGTTAATTATGCAAAAGTGAATCAATTCGAGATCATGAACACAAGTTGAATAGTGTGAAAGTCTGAAAAATATGTACTCCTTATTGCATTTCAATAATGACATGCCGAGTTTTCCAAGGTGCTGGGTCAGTGCTCCAGTTCCAGGAGACATTGTTTGAAACCCTTGCAAGGGCATTCTGCCCTTTGCATTGAAGCATCATTTTGAAATGCCATTAAGAAAGCGTGAGTATTGTGGTAGTGTGGCCGAGCGGTCTAAGGTGCTGGATTAAGGCTCCAGTCTCTTAGGAGGCGTGGGTTCAAATCCCACCACTGCCAGTCAAGAAACTGTGTACATGGAGTGTTTTGAAACGCGATTCTCAAAAGGCAATACTGTCGAATGGCAATGTCTCACTTAAATGCTTTGAATCCCCTCAAAAAAAGACAACATTCCTTGAAGACGTACACGAGGTGTCATTTTGTTCATCTTTCTTTCCCACTAACCCAATTGGCAGTCAATTATGAAAAAGTGAATCAATTGGAGATCATGAACACAAGTTGAATAGTGTGAAAGTGTGAAAAATATATACTCCTTATTGCATTTCAGTAATGACATGTCCTGTTGTATGTGCCTCAAGATATATTCCAATACATTTCATTTCCAATAAAGCAGGTTTGCGGGTTGATGGCAACTAAGAACAAAGACAAAAATATTCACTAGCTTCCCCAGAAAACAGCTGGTATAAGGGGATTCAAAATGAATCCTGAAGCTTTTCACGAAATATCAGCTTGATGGTTCAAGACTGTACACAACATTGAGCACAGAACCAAGGGCTCATCCGGGAATTGAACCCGGGACCTCTCACACCCTAAGCGAGAATCATACCCCTAGACCAACGAGCCACACACACCTCAAAAAATATGTCAATTTCTGAAATTGCTCAAATAATAAGCCGGGGCGCAAGCGTTTAAGAACAATCTTATAATTCCAACTTATTGCCACCAAAATACGATATTCATTCTTTATTTTGGACTGCATTAAAGTCTTATTTTGAAAATCAAAAATAGTTACAGATGTCCTGTGATATAGGGCTGCCGAGTTTTCCAAGGTGCTGGATCAATGCTCCAGTTCCAGGAGACCTTGTTTGAAACCCTTGCAAGGGCATTCTGCCCTTTGCATTGAAGCATCATTTTCAAATGCCATTAAGAAAGAATGAGATTTGTGGTAGTGTGGTCGAGCGGTCTAAGGCGCTGGATTAAGGCTCCAGGCGCTTTGGAGGCGTGGGTTAAAATCCTGCCAGTGATTAAACTGTGTTCAAGGAGTATTTTGAAACGCTATTCTCAAAAGGCAATTCTGTGGAATGGCAATGTCTCAGTTAAATGCTTTGAATTCCCTCAAAAAAAGACAACATTCCTTGAAGACGTACACGAGGTCTCTGGATGTTCATCTTTCTTTCCCACTAAGCCAATTGGCAGTTAATTATGCAAAAGTGAATCAATTCGAGATCATGAACACAAGTTGAATAGTGTGAAAGTCTGAAAAATATGTACTCCTTATTGCATTTCAATAATGACATGCCGAGTTTTCCAAGGTGCTGGGTCAGTGCTCCAGTTCCAGGAGACATTGTTTGAAACCCTTGCAAGGGCATTCTGCCCTTTGCATTGAAGCATCATTTTCAAATGCCATTAAGAAAGAATGAGATTTGTGGTAGTGTGGTCGAGCAGTCTAAGGCGCTGGATTAAGGCTCCAGGCTCTTTGGAGGCGTGGGTTCAATTCCTGCCAGTGATTAAACTGTGTTCAAGGAGTATTTTGAAACGCTATTCTCAAAATGCAATTCTGTGGAATGGCAATGTCTCAGTTAAATGCTTTGAATTCCCAAAAAAAAACACCAAACATTCCTTGTAGACGTACACGAGGTCTCATGATGTTCATCTTTCTTTCCCACTAACCCAATTGGCAGTCAATTATGAAAAAGTGAATCAATTGGAGATCATGAACACAAGTTGAATAGTGTGAAAGTGTGAAAAATATATACTCCTTATTGCATTTCAGTAATGACATGTCCTGTTGTATGTGCCTCAAGATATATTCCAATACATTTCATTTCCAATAAAGCAGGTTTGCGGGTTGATGGCAACTAAGAACAAAGACAAAAATATTCACTAGCTTCCCCAGAAAACAGCTGGTATAAGGGAATTCAAAATGAATCCTGAAGCTTTTCACGAAATATCAGCTTGATGGTTCAAGACTGTACACAACATTGAGCACAGAACCAAGGGCTCATCCGGGAATTGAACCCGGGACCTCTCACACCCTAAGCGAGTCATACCCCTAGACCAACGAGCCACACACACCTCAAAAAATATGTCAATTTCTGAAATTGCTCAAATAATAAGATTGTTTAAGAACAATCTTATAATTCCAATTTATTGCCACCAAAATACGATATTCATTCTTTATTTTGGACTGCATTAAAGTCTTATTTTGAAAATCAAAAATAGTTACAGATGTCCTGTGATATAGGGCTGCCGAGTTTTCCAAGGTGCTGGATCAATGCTCCAGTTCCAGGAGACCTTGTTTGAATCCCTTGCAAGGGCATTCTGCCCTTTGCATTGAAGCATCATTTTCAAATGCCATTAAGAAAGAACGAGATTTGTGGTAGTGTGGCCGAGGGGTCTAAGGCGCTGGATTAAGGCTCCAGGCTCTTTGGAGGCGTGGGTTCAAATCCTGCCAGTGATTAAACTGTGTTCAAGGAGTATTTTGAAACGCGATTCTCAAAAGGCAATACTGTCGAATGGCAATGTCTCAGTTAAATGCTTTGAATCCCCTCAAAAAAAGACAACATTCCTTGAAGACGTACACGAGGTGTCATTTTGTTCATCTTTCTTTCCCACTAACCCAATTGGCAGTCAATTATGAAAAAGTGAATCAATTGGAGATCATGAACACAAGTTGAATAGTGTGAAAGTGTGAAAAATATATACTCCTTATTGCATTTCAGTAATGACATGTCCTGTTGTATGTGCCTCAAGATATATTCCAATACATTTCATTTCCAATAAAGCAGGTTTGCGGGTTGATGGCAACTAAGAACAAAGACAAAAATATTCACTAGCTTCCCCAGAAAACAGCTGGTATAAGGGGATTCAAAATGAATCCTGAAGCTTTTCACGAAATATCAGCTTGATGGTTCAAGACTGTACACAACATTGAGCACAGAACCAAGGGCTCATCCAGGAATTGAACCCGGGACCTCTCACACCCAAAGCGAGAATCATACCCCTAGACCAACAATCCACACACACATCAAAAAATATGTCAATTTCTGAAATTGCTCAAATAATAAGCCGGGGCGCAAGCGTTTAAGAACAATCTTATAATTCCAACTTATTGCCACCAAAATATGATATTCATTCTTCATTTTGGACTGCATTAAAGTCTTATTTTGAAAATCAAAAATAGTTACAGATGTCCTGTGATATAGGGCTGCCGAGTTTTCCAAGGTGCTGGATCAATGCTCCAGTTCCAGGAGACCTTGTTTGAAACCCTTGCAAGGGCATTCTGCCCTTTGCATTGAAGCATCATTTTCAAATGCCATTAAGAAAGAATGAGATTTGTGGTAGTGTGGTCGAGCAGTCTAAGGCGCTGGATTAAGGCTCCAGGCTCTTTGGAGGCGTGGGTTCAATTCCTGCCAGTGATTAAACTGTGTTCAAGGAGTATTTTGAAACGCTATTCTCAAAATGCAATTCTGTGGAATGGCAATGTCTCAGTTAAATGCTTTGAATTCCCAAAAAAAAACACCAAACATTCCTTGTAGACGTACACGAGGTCTCATGATGTTCATCTTTCTTTCCCACTAACCCAATTGGCAGTCAATTATGAAAAAGTGAATCAATTCGAGATCATGAACACAAGTTGAATAGTGTGAAAGTGTGAAAAATATATACTCCTTATTGCATTTCAGTAATGACATGTCCTGTTGTATGTGCCTCAAGATATATTCCAATACATTTCATTTCCAATAAAGCAGGTTTGCGGGTTGATGGCAACTAAGAACAAAGACAAAAATATTCACTAGCTTCCCCAGAAAACAGCTGGTATAAGGGAATTCAAAATAAATCCTGAAGCTTTTCACGAAATATCAGCTTGATGGTTCAAGACTGTACACAACATTGAGCACAGAACCTAGGGCACATCCGGGAATTGAACCCGGGACCTCTCACACCCTAAGCGAGAATCATACCCCTAGACCAACAAGCCACACACACCTCTAAAAATATGTCAATTTCTGAAATTGCTCAAATAATAAGCCGGGGCGCAAGCGTTTAAGGACAATCTTATAATTCCAATTTATTGCCACCAAAATACGACATTCATTCTTTATTTTGGACTGCATTAAAGTCTTATTTTGAAAATCAAAAATAGTTACAGATGTCCTGTGATATAGGGCTGCCGAGTTTTCCAGGTGCTGGATCAATTCTCCAGTTCCAGGAGACCTTGTTTGAAACCCTTGCAAGGGCATTCTGCCCTTTGCATTGAAGCATCATTTTCAAATGCCATTAAGAAAGAATGAGATTTGCGGTAGTGTGGCCGAGCGGTCTAAGGCGCTGGATTAAGGCTTCAGGCTCTTTGGAGGCGTGGGTTAAAATCCTGCCAGTGATTAAACTGTGTTCAAGGAGTATTTTGAAACGCTATTCTCAAAAGGCAATTCTGTGGAATGGCAATGTCTCAGTTAAATGCTTTGAATTCCCTCAAAAAAAGACAACATTCCTTGAAGACGTACACGAGGTCTCATGAAGTTCATCTTTCTTTCCCACTAACCCAATTGGCAGTTACTTATGCAAAAGTGAATCAATTCGAGATCATGAACACAAGTTGAATAGTGTGAAAGTCTGAAAAATATGTACTCCTTATTGCATTTCAATAATGACATGCCGAGTTTTCCAAGGTGCTGGGTCAGTGCTCCAGTTCCAGGAGACCTTGTTTGAAACCCTTGCAAGGGCATTCTGCCCTTTGCATTGAAGCATCATTTTGAAATGCCATTATGACAGCATGAGTATTGTGGTAGTGTGGCCGAGCGGTCTAAGGCGCTGGATTAAGGCTCCAGTCTCTTAGGAGGCGTGGGTTCAAATCCCACCACTGCAAGTCAATAAACTGTGTACATGGAGTGTTTTGAAACGCGATTCTCAAAAGGCAATACTGTCGAATGGCAATGTCTCAGTTAAATGCTTTAAATCCCCTCAAAAAAAGACAACATTCCTTGAAGACGTACACGAGGTGTCATTTTGTTCATCTTTCTTTCCCACTAACCCAATTGGCAGTCAATTATGAAAAAGTGAATCAATTCGAGATCATGAACACAAGTTGAATAGTGTGAAAGTGTGAAAAATATATACTCCTTATTGCATTTCAGTAATGACATGTCCTGTTGTATGTGCCTCAAGATATATTCCAATACATTTCATTTCCAATAAAGCAGGTTTGCGGGTTGATGGCAACTAAGAACAAAGACAAAAATATTCACTAGCTTCCCCAGAAAACAGCTGGTATAAGGGAATTCAAAATGAATCCTGAAGCTTTTCACGAAATATCAGCTTGATAGTTCAAGACCGTACACAACATTGGGCACAGAACCTAGGGCTCATCCGGGATTTGAACCCAGGACCTCTCACACCCTAAGCGAGAATCATACCCCTAGACCAACGAGCCACACACACCTCAAAAAATATGTCAATTTCTGAAATTGCTCAAATAATAAGCCGGGGCGCAAGCGTTTAAGAACAATCTTATAATTCCAACTTATTGCCACCAAAATACGATATTCATTCTTTATTTTGGACTGCATTAAAGTCTTATTTTGAAAATCAAAAATAGTTACAGATGTCCTGTGATATAGGGCTGCCGAGTTTTCCAAGGTGCTGGATCAATGCTCCAGTTCCAGGAGACCTTGTTTGAAACCCTTGCAAGGGCATTCTGCCCTTTGCATTGAAGCATCATTTTCAAATGCCATTAAGAAAGAATGAGATTTGTGGTAGTGTGGTCGAGCGGTCTAAGGCGCTGGATTAAGGCTCCAGGCGCTTTGGAGGCGTGGGTTAAAATCCTGCCAGTGATTAAACTGTGTTCAAGGAGTATTTTGAAACGCTATTCTCAAAAGGCAATTCTGTGGAATGGCAATGTCTCAGTTAAATGCTTTGAATTCCCTCAAAAAAAGACAACATTCCTTGAAGACGTACACGAGGTCTCTGGATGTTCATCTTTCTTTCCCACTAAGCCAATTGGCAGTTAATTATGCAAAAGTGAATCAATTCGAGATCATGAACACAAGTTGAATAGTGTGAAAGTCTGAAAAATATGTACTCCTTATTGCATTTCAATAATGACATGCCGAGTTTTCCAAGGTGCTGGGTCAGTGCTCCAGTTCCAGGAGACATTGTTTGAAACCCTTGCAAGGGCATTCTGCCCTTTGCATTGAAGCATCATTTTCAAATGCCATTAAGAAAGAATGAGATTTGTGGTAGTGTGGTCGAGCAGTCTAAGGCGCTGGATTAAGGCTCCAGGCTCTTTGGAGGCGTGGGTTCAATTCCTGCCAGTGATTAAACTGTGTTCAAGGAGTATTTTGAAACGCTATTCTCAAAATGCAATTCTGTGGAATGGCAATGTCTCAGTTAAATGCTTTGAATTCCCAAAAAAAAACACCAAACATTCCTTGTAGACGTACACGAGGTCTCATGATGTTCATCTTTCTTTCCCACTAACCCAATTGGCAGTCAATTATGAAAAAGTGAATCAATTGGAGATCATGAACACAAGTTGAATAGTGTGAAAGTGTGAAAAATATATACTCCTTATTGCATTTCAGTAATGACATGTCCTGTTGTATGTGCCTCAAGATATATTCCAATACATTTCATTTCCAATAAAGCAGGTTTGCGGGTTGATGGCAACTAAGAACAAAGACAAAAATATTCACTAGCTTCCCCAGAAAACAGCTGGTATAAGGGAATTCAAAATGAATCCTGAAGCTTTTCACGAAATATCAGCTTGATGGTTCAAGACTGTACACAACATTGAGCACAGAACCAAGGGCTCATCCGGGAATTGAACCCGGGACCTCTCACACCCTAAGCGAGAATCATACCCCTAGACCAACGAGCCACACACACCTCAAAAAATATGTCAATTTCTGAAATTGCTCAAATAATAAGATTGTTTAAGAACAATCTTATAATTCCAATTTATTGCCACCAAAATACGATATTCATTCTTTATTTTGGACTGCATTAAAGTCTTATTTTGAAAATCAAAAATAGTTACAGATGTCCTGTGATATAGGGCTGCCGAGTTTTCCAAGGTGCTGGATCAATGCTCCAGTTCCAGGAGACCTTGTTTGAATCCCTTGCAAGGGCATTCTGCCCTTTGCATTGAAGCATCATTTTCAAATGCCATTAAGAAAGAACGAGATTTGTGGTAGTGTGGCCGAGGGGTCTAAGGCGCTGGATTAAGGCTCCAGGCTCTTTGGAGGCGTGGGTTCAAATCCTGCCAGTGATTAAACTGTGTTCAAGGAGTATTTTGAAACGCGATTCTCAAAAGGCAATACTGTCGAATGGCAATGTCTCAGTTAAATGCTTTGAATCCCCTCAAAAAAAGACAACATTCCTTGAAGACGTACACGAGGTGTCATTTTGTTCATCTTTCTTTCCCACTAACCCAATTGGCAGTCAATTATGAAAAAGTGAATCAATTGGAGATCATGAACACAAGTTGAATAGTGTGAAAGTGTGAAAAATATATACTCCTTATTGCATTTCAGTAATGACATGTCCTGTTGTATGTGCCTCAAGATATATTCCAATACATTTCATTTCCAATAAAGCAGGTTTGCGGGTTGATGGCAACTAAGAACAAAGACAAAAATATTCACTAGCTTCCCCAGAAAACAGCTGGTATAAGGGGATTCAAAATGAATCCTGAAGCTTTTCACGAAATATCAGCTTGATGGTTCAAGACTGTACACAACATTGAGCACAGAACCAAGGGCTCATCCGGGAATTGAACCCGGGACCTCTCACACCCAAAGCGAGAATCATACCCCTAGACCAACAAGCCACACACACATCAAAAAATATGTCAATTCCTGAAATTGCTCAAATAATAAGCCGGGGCGCAAGCGTTTAAGAACAATCTTATAATTCCAACTTATTGCCACCAAAATATGATATTCATTCTTCATTTTGGACTGCATTAAAGTCTTATTTTGAAAATCAAAAATAGTTACAGATGTCCTGTGATATAGGGCTGCCGAGTTTTCCAAGGTGCTGGATCAATGCTCCAGTTCCAGGAGACCTTGTTTGAAACCCTTGCAAGGGCATTCTGCCCTTTGCATTGAAGCATCATTTTCAAATGCCATTAAGAAAGAATGAGATTTGTGGTAGTGTGGTCGAGCAGTCTAAGGCGCTGGATTAAGGCTCCAGGCTCTTTGGAGGCGTGGGTTCAATTCCTGCCAGTGATTAAACTGTGTTCAAGGAGTATTTTGAAACGCTATTCTCAAAATGCAATTCTGTGGAATGGCAATGTCTCAGTTAAATGCTTTGAATTCCCAAAAAAAAACACCAAACATTCCTTGTAGACGTACACGAGGTCTCATGATGTTCATCTTTCTTTCCCACTAACCCAATTGGCAGTCAATTATGAAAAAGTGAATCAATTCGAGATCATGAACACAAGTTGAATAGTGTGAAAGTGTGAAAAATATATACTCCTTATTGCATTTCAGTAATGACATGTCCTGTTGTATGTGCCTCAAGATATATTCCAATACATTTCATTTCCAATAAAGCAGGTTTGCGGGTTGATGGCAACTAAGAACAAAGACAAAAATATTCACTAGCTTCCCCAGAAAACAGCTGGTATAAGGGAATTCAAAATAAATCCTGAAGCTTTTCACGAAATATCAGCTTGATGGTTCAAGACTGTACACAACATTGAGCACAGAACCTAGGGCACATCCGGGAATTGAACCCGGGACCTCTCACACCCTAAGCGAGAATCATACCCCTAGACCAACGAGCCACACACACCTCTAAAAATATGTCAATTTCTGAAATTGCTCAAATAATAAGCCGGGGCGCAAGCGTTTAAGGACAATCTTATAATTCCAATTTATTGCCACCAAAATACGACATTCATTCTTTATTTTGGACTGCATTAAAGTCTTATTTTGAAAATCAAAAATAGTTACAGATGTCCTGTGATATAGGGCTGCCGAGTTTTCCAGGTGCTGGATCAATTCTCCAGTTCCAGGAGACCTTGTTTGAAACCCTTGCAAGGGCATTCTGCCCTTTGCATTGAAGCATCATTTTCAAATGCCATTAAGAAAGAATGAGATTTGCGGTAGTGTGGCCGAGCGGTCTAAGGCGCTGGATTAAGGCTTCAGGCTCTTTGGAGGCGTGGGTTAAAATCCTGCCAGTGATTAAACTGTGTTCAAGGAGTATTTTGAAACGCTATTCTCAAAAGGCAATTCTGTGGAATGGCAATGTCTCAGTTAAATGCTTTGAATTCCCTCAAAAAAAGACAACATTCCTTGAAGACGTACACGAGGTCTCATGAAGTTCATCTTTCTTTCCCACTAACCCAATTGGCAGTTACTTATGCAAAAGTGAATCAATTCGAGATCATGAACACAAGTTGAATAGTGTGAAAGTCTGAAAAATATGTACTCCTTATTGCATTTCAATAATGACATGCCGAGTTTTCCAAGGTGCTGGGTCAGTGCTCCAGTTCCAGGAGACCTTGTTTGAAACCCTTGCAAGGGCATTCTGCCCTTTGCATTGAAGCATCATTTTGAAATGCCATTATGACAGCATGAGTATTGTGGTAGTGTGGCCGAGCGGTCTAAGGCGCTGGATTAAGGCTCCAGTCTCTTAGGAGGCGTGGGTTCAAATCCCACCACTGCCAGTCAATAAACTGTGTACATGGAGTGTTTTGAAACGCGATTCTCAAAAGGCAATACTGTCGAATGGCAATGTCTCAGTTAAATGCTTTAAATCCCCTCAAAAAAAGACAACATTCCTTGAAGACGTACACGAGGTGTCATTTTGTTCATCTTTCTTTCCCACTAACCCAATTGGCAGTCAATTATGAAAAAGTGAATCAATTCGAGATCATGAACACAAGTTGAATAGTGTGAAAGTGTGAAAAATATATACTCCTTATTGCATTTCAGTAATGACATGTCCTGTTGTATGTGCCTCAAGATATATTCCAATACATTTCATTTCCAATAAAGCAGGTTTGCGGGTTGATGGCAACTAAGAACAAAGACAAAAATATTCACTAGCTTCCCCAGAAAACAGCTGGTATAAGGGAATTCAAAATGAATCCTGAAGCTTTTCACGAAATATCAGCTTGATAGTTCAAGACCGTACACAACATTGGGCACAGAACCTAGGGCTCATCCGGGATTTGAACCCAGGACCTCTCACACCCTAAGCGAGAATCATACCCCTAGACCAACGAGCCACACACATCTCACAAAATATGTCAATTTCTGAAATTGCTCAAATAATAAGCCGGGGCGCAAGCGTTTAAGAACAATCTTATAATTCCAACTTATTGCCACCAAAATACGATATTCATTCTTTATTTTGGACTGCATTAAAGTCTTATTTTGAAAATCAAAAATAGTTACAGATGTCCTGTGATATAGGGCTGCCGAGTTTTCCAAGGTGCTGGATCAATGCTCCAGTTCCAGGAGACCTTGTTTGAAACCCTTGCAAGGGCATTCTGCCCTTTGCATTGAAGCATCATTTTCAAATGCCATTAAGAAAGAATGAGATTTGTGGTAGTGTGGTCGAGCAGTCTAAGGCGCTGGATTAAGGCTCCAGGCTCTTTGGAGGCGTGGGTTCAATTCCTGCCAGTGATTAAACTGTGTTCAAGGAGTATTTTGAAACGCTATTCTCAAAATGCAATTCTGTGGAATGGCAATGTCTCAGTTAAATGCTTTGAATTCCCAAAAAAAAACACCAAACATTCCTTGTAGACGTACACGAGGTCTCATGATGTTCATCTTTCTTTCCCACTAACCCAATTGGCAGTCAATTATGAAAAAGTGAATCAATTGGAGATCATGAACACAAGTTGAATAGTGTGAAAGTGTGAAAAATATATACTCCTTATTGCATTTCAGTAATGACATGTCCTGTTGTATGTGCCTCAAGATATATTCCAATACATTTCATTTCCAATAAAGCAGGTTTGCGGGTTGATGGCAACTAAGAACAAAGACAAAAATATTCACTAGCTTCCCCAGAAAACAGCTGGTATAAGGGAATTCAAAATGAATCCTGAAGCTTTTCACGAAATATCAGCTTGATGGTTCAAGACTGTACACAACATTGAGCACAGAACCAAGGGCTCATCCGGGAATTGAACCCGGGACCTCTCACACCCTAAGCAATAATCATACCCCTAGACCAACGAGCCACACACACCTCAAAAAATATGTCAATTTCTGAAATTGCTCAAATAATAAGATTGTTTAAGAACAATCTTATAATTCCAATTTATTGCCACCAAAATACGATATTCATTCTTTATTTTGGACTGCATTAAAGTCTTATTTTGAAAATCAAAAATAGTTACAGATGTCCTGTGATATAGGGCTGCCGAGTTTTCCAAGGTGCTGGATCAATGCTCCAGTTCCAGGAGACCTTGTTTGAAACCCTTGCAAGGGCATTCTGCCCTTTGCATTGAAGCATCATTTTCAAATGCCATTAAGAAAGAACGAGATTTGTGGTAGTGTGGCCGAGGGGTCTAAGGCGCTGGATTAAGGCTCCAGGCTCTTTGGAGGCCTGGGTTCAAATCCTGCCAGTGATTAAACTGTGTTCAAGGAGTATTTTGAAACGCGATTCTCAAAAGGCAATACTGTCGAATGGCAATGTCTCAGTTAAATGCTTTGAATCCCCTCAAAAAAAGACAACATTCCTTGAAGACGTACACGAGGTGTCATTTTGTTCATCTTTCTTTCCCACTAACCCAATTGGCAGTCAATTATGAAAAAGTGAATCAATTGGAGATCATGAACACAAGTTGAATAGTGTGAAAGTGTGAAAAATATATACTCCTTATTGCATTTCAGTAATGACATGTCCTGTTGTATGTGCCTCAAGATATATTCCAATACATTTCATTTCCAATAAAGCAGGTTTGCGGGTTGATGGCAACTAAGAACAAAGACAAAAATATTCACTAGCTTCCCCAGAAAACAGCTGGTATAAGGGGATTCAAAATGAATCCTGAAGCTTTTCACGAAATATCAGCTTGATGGTTCAAGACTGTACACAACATTGAGCACAGAACCAAGGGCTCATCCGGGAATTGACCCCGGGACCTCTCACACCCAAAGCGAGAATCATACCCCTAGACCAACAAGCCACACACACATCAAAAAATATGTCAATTTCTGAAATTGCTCAAATAATAAGCCGGGGCGCAAGCGTTTAAGAACAATCTTATAATTCCAACTTATTGCCACCAAAATATGATATTCATTCTTCATTTTGGACTGCATTAAAGTCTTATTTTGAAAATCAAAAATAGTTACAGATGTCCTGTGATATAGGGCTGCCGAGTTTTCCAAGGTGCTGGATCAATGCTCCAGTTCCAGGAGACCTTGTTTGAAACCCTTGCAAGGGCATTCTGCCCTTTGCATTGAAGCATCATTTTCAAATGCCATTAAGAAAGAATGAGATTTGTGGTAGTGTGGTCGAGCAGTCTAAGGCGCTGGATTAAGGCTCCAGGCTCTTTGGAGGCGTGGGTTCAATTCCTGCCAGTGATTAAACTGTGTTCAAGGAGTATTTTGAAACGCTATTCTCAAAATGCAATTCTGTGGAATGGCAATGTCTCAGTTAAATGCTTTGAATTCCCAAAAAAAAACCCCAAACATTCCTTGTAGACGTACACGAGGTCTCATGATGTTCATCTTTCTTTCCCACTAACCCAATTGGCAGTCAATTATGAAAAAGTGAATCAATTGGAGATCATGAACACAAGTTGAATAGTGTGAAAGTGTGAAAAATATATACTCCTTATTGCATTTCAGTAATGACATGTCCTGTTGTATGTGCCTCAAGATATATTCCAATACATTTCATTTCCAATAAAGCAGGTTTGCGGGTTGATGGCAACTAAGAACAAAGACAAAAATATTCACTAGCTTCCCCAGAAAACAGCTGGTATAAGGGAATTCAAAATAAATCCTGAAGCTTTTCACGAAATATCAGCTTGATGGTTCAAGACTGTACACAACATTGAGCACAGAACCTAGGGCTCATCCGGGAATTGAACCCGGGACCTCTCACACCCTAAGCGAGAATCATACCCCTAGACCAACGAGCCACACACACCTCTAAAAATATGTCAATTTCTGAAATTGCTCAAATAATAAGCCGGGGCGCAAGCGTTTAAGGACAATCTTATAATTCCAATTTATTGCCACCAAAATACGACATTCATTCTTTATTTTGGACTGCATTAAAGTCTTATTTTGAAAATCAAAAATAGTTACAGATGTCCTGTGATATAGGGCTGCCGAGTTTTCCAGGTGCTGGATCAATTCTCCAGTTCCAGGAGACCTTGTTTGAAACCCTTGCAAGGGCATTCTGCCCTTTGCATTGAAGCATCATTTTCAAATGCCATTAAGAAAGAATGAGATTTGTGGTAGTGTGGCTGAGCGGTCTAAGGCGCTGGATTAAGGCTTCAGGCTCTTTGGAGGCGTGGGTTAAAATCCTGCCAGTGATTAAACTGTGTTCAAGGAGTATTTTGAAACGCTATTCTCAAAAGGCAATTCTGTGGAATGGCAATGTCTCAGTTAAATGCTTTGAATTCCCTCAAAAAAAGACAACATTCCTTGAAGACGTACACGAGGTCTCATGAAGTTCATCTTTCTTTCCCACTAACCCAATTGGCAGTTACTTATGCAAAAGTGAATCAATTCGAGATCATGAACACAAGTTGAATAGTGTGAAAGTCTGAAAAATATGTACTCCTTATTGCATTTCAATAATGACATGCCGAGTTTTCCAAGGTGCTGGGTCAGTGCTCCAGTTCCAGGAGACCTTGTTTGAAACCCTTGCAAGGGCATTCTGCCCTTTGCATTGAAGCATCATTTTGAAATGCCATTATGACAGCATGAGAATTGTGGTAGTGTGGCCGAGCGGTCTAAGGCGCTGGATTAAGGCTCCAGTCTCTTAGGAGGTGTGGGTTCAAATCCCACCACTGCCAGTCAATAAACTGTGTACATGGAGTGTTTTGAAACGCGATTCTCAAAAGGCAATACTGTCGAATGGCAATGTCTCAGTTAAATGCTTTGAATCCCCTCAAAAAAAGACAACATTCCTTGAAGACGTACACGAGGTGTCACTTTGTTCATCTTTCTTTCCCACTAACCCAATTGGCAGTCAATTATGAAAAAGTGAATCAATTCGAGATCATGAACACAAGTTGAATAGTGTGAAAGTGTGAAAAATATATACTCCTTATTGCATTTCAGTAATGACATGTCCTGTTGTATGTGCCTCAAGATATATTCCAATACATTTCATTTCCAATAAAGCAGGTTTGCGGGTTGATGGCAACTAAGAACAAAGACAAAAATATTCACTAACTTCCCCAGAAAACAGCTGGTATAAGGGAATTCAAAATGAATCCTGAAGCTTTTCACGAAATATCAGCTTGATAGTTCAAGACCGTACACAACATTGGGCACAGAACCTAGGGCTCATCCGGGATTTGAACCCAGGACCTCTCACACCCTAAGCGAGAATCATACCCCTAGACCAACGAGCCACACACATCTCACAAAATATGTCAATTTCTGAAATTGCTCAAATAATAAGCCGGGGCGCAAGCGTTTAAGAACAATCTTATAATTCCAACTTATTGCCACCAAAATACGATATTCATTCTTTATTTTGGACTGCATTAAAGTCTTATTTTGAAAATCAAAAATAGTTACAGATGTCCTGTGATATAGGGCTGCCGAGTTTTCCAAGGTGCTGGATCAATGCTCCAGTTCCAGGAGACCTTGTTTGAAACCCTTGCAAGGGCATTCTGCCCTTTGCATTGAAGCATCATTTTCAAATGCCATTAAGAAAGAATGAGATTTGTGGTAGTGTGGTCGAGCAGTCTAAGGCGCTGGATTAAGGCTCCAGGCTCTTTGGAGGCGTGGGTTCAATTCCTGCCAGTGATTAAACTGTGTTCAAGGAGTATTTTGAAACGCTATTCTCAAAATGCAATTCTGTGGAATGGCAATGTCTCAGTTAAATGCTTTGAATTCCCAAAAAAAAACACCAAACATTCCTTGTAGACGTACACGAGGTCTCATGATGTTCATCTTTCTTTCCCACTAACCCAATTGGCAGTCAATTATGAAAAAGTGAATCAATTGGAGATCATGAACACAAGTTGAATAGTGTGAAAGTGTGAAAAATATATACTCCTTATTGCATTTCAGTAATGACATGTCCTGTTGTATGTGCCTCAAGATATATTCCAATACATTTCATTTCCAATAAAGCAGGTTTGCGGGTTGATGGCAACTAAGAACAAAGACAAAAATATTCACTAGCTTCCCCAGAAAACAGCTGGTATAAGGGAATTCAAAATGAATCCTGAAGCTTTTCACGAAATATCAGCTTGATGGTTCAAGACTGTACACAACATTGAGCACAGAACCAAGGGCTCATCCGGGAATTGAACCCGGGACCTCTCACACCCTAAGCGAGAATCATACCCCTAGACCAACGAGCCACACACACCTCAAAAAATATGTCAATTTCTGAAATTGCTCAAATAATAAGATTGTTTAAGAACAATCTTATAATTCCAATTTATTGCCACCAAAATACGATATTCATTCTTTATTTTGGAATGCATTAAAGTCTTATTTTGAAAATCAAAAATAGTTACAGATGTCCTGTGATATAGGGCTGCCGAGTTTTCCAAGGTGCTGGATCAATGCTCCAGTTCCAGGAGACCTTGTTTGAAACCCTTGCAAGGGCATTCTGCCCTTTGCATTGAAGCATCATTTTCAAATGCCATTAAGAAAGAACGAGATTTGTGGTAGTGTGGCCGAGGGGTCTAAGGCGCTGGATTAAGGCTCCAGTCTCTTAGGAGGCGTGGGTTCAAATCCCACCACTGCCGGTCAATAAACTGTGTACATGGAGAATTTTGAAACGCGATTCTCAAAAGGCAATACTGTCGAATGGCAATGTCTCAGTTAAATGCTTTGAATCCCCTCAAAAAAAGACAACATTCCTTGAAGACGTACACGAGGTGTCATTTTGTTCATCTTTCTTTCCCACTAACCCAATTGGCAGTCAATTATGAAAAAGTGAATCAATTCGAGATCATGAACACAAGTTGAATAGTGTGAAAGTGTGAAAAATATATACTCCTTATTGCATTTCAGTAATGACATGTCCTGTTGTATGTGCCTCAAGATATAGTCCAATACATTTCATTTCCAATAAAGCAGGTTTGCGGGTTGATGGCAACTAAGAACAAAGACAAAAATATTCACTAGCTTCCCCAGAAAACAGCTGGTATAAGGGAATTCAAAATGAATCCTGAAGCTTTTCACGAAATATCAGCCTGATAGTTCAAGACCGTACACAACATTGGGCACAGAACCTAGGGCTCATCCGGGATTTGAACCCGGGACCTCTCGCACCCTAAGCGAGAATCATACCCCTACACCAACGAGCCACACACACCTCATAAAATATGTCAATTTCTGAAATTACTCAAATAATAAGCCGGGGCGCAAGGGTTTAAGAACAATCTTATAATTCCAACTTATTGCCACCAAAATACGATATTCATTCTTTATTTTGGACTGCATTAAAGTCTTATTTTGAAAATCAAAAATAGTTACAGATGTCCTGTGATATAGGGCTGCCGAGTTTTCCAAGGTGCTGGATCAATGCTCCAGTTCCAGGAGACCTTGTTTGAAACCCTTGCAAGGGCATTCTGCCCTTTGCATTGAAGCATCATTTTCAAATGCCATTAAGAAAGAATGAGAATTGTGGTAGTGTGGCCGAGCGGTCTAAGGCGCTGGATTAAGGCTCCAGTCTCTTAGGAGGCGTGGGTTCAAATCCCACCACTGCCAGTCAATAAACTGTGTACATGGAGTGTTTTGAAACGCGATTCTCAAAAGGCAATACTGTCGAATGGCAATGTCTCAGTTAAATGCTTTGAATCCCCTCAAAAAAAGACAACATTCCTTGAAGACGTACACGAGGTGTCATTTTGTTCATCTTTCTTTCCCACTAACCCAATTGGCAGTCAATTATGAAAAAGTGAATCAATTCGAGATCATGAACACAAGTTGAATAGTGTGAAAGTGTGAAAAATATATACTCCTTATTGCATTTCAGTAATGACATGTCCTGTTGTATGTGCCTCAAGATATATTCCAATACATTTCATTTCCAATAAAGCAGGTTTGCGGGTTGATGGCAACTAAGAACAAAGACAAAAATATTCACTAGCTTCCCCAGAAAACAGCTGGTATAAGGGAATTCAAAATGAATCCTGAAGCTTTTCACGAAATATCAGCTTGATAGTTCAAGACCGTACACAACATTGGGCACAGAACCTAGGGCTCATCCGGGATTTGAACCCGGGACCTCTCGCACCCTAAGCGAGAATCATACCCCTAGACCAACGAGCCACACACACCTCAAAAAATATGTCAATTTCTGAAATTACTCAAATAATAAGCCGGGGCGCAAGGGTTTAAGAACAATCTTATAATTCCAACTTATTGCCACCAAAATACGATATTCATTCTTTATTTTGGACTGCATTAAAGTCTTATTTTGAAAATCAAAAATAGTTACAGATGTCCTGTGATATAGGGCTGCCGAGTTTTCCAAGGTGCTGGATCAATGCTCCAGTTCCAGGAGACCTTGTTTGAAACCCTTGCAAGGGCATTCTGCCCTTTGCATTGAAGCATCATTTTCAAATGCCATTAAGAAAGAATGAGAATTGTGGTAGTGTGGCCGAGCGGTCTAAGGCGCTGGATTAAGGCTCTAGTCTCTTAGGAGGCGTGGGTTCAAATCCCACCACTGCCAGTCAATAAACTGTGTACATGGAGTGTTTTGAAACGTGATTCTCAAAAGGCAATACTGTCGAATGGCAATGTCTCAGTTAAATGCTTTGAATCCCCTCAAAAAAAGACAACATTCCTTGAAGACGTACACGAGGTGTCATTTTGTTCATCTTTCTTTCCCACTAACCCAATTGGCAGTCAATTATGAAAAAGTGAATCAATTCGAGATCATGAACACAAGTTGAATAGTGTGAAAGTGTGAAAAATATATACTCCTTATTGCATTTCAGTAATGACATGTCCTGTTGTATGTGCCTCAAGATATATTCCAATACATTTCATTTCCAATAAAGCAGGTTTGCGGGTTGATGGCAACTAAGAACAAAGACAAAAATATTCACTAGCTTCCCCAGAAAACAGCTGGTATAAGGGAATTCAAAATGAATCCTGAAGCTTTTCACGAAATATCAGCTTGATAGTTCAAGACCGTACACAACATTGGGCACAGAACCTAGGGCTCATCCGGGAATTGAACCCGTGACCTCTCGCACCCTAAGCGAGAATCATACCCCTAGACCAACGAGCCACACACACCTCAAAAAATATGTCAATTTCTGAAATTACTCAAATAATAAGCCGGGGCGCAAGGGTTTAAGAACAATCTTATAATTCCAATTTATTGCCACCAAAATACGATATTCATTCTTTATTTTGGACTGCATTAAAGTCTTATTTTGAAAATCAAAAATAGTTACAGATGTCCTGTGATATAGGGCTGCCGAGTTTTCCAAGGTGCTGGATCAATGCTCCAGTTCCAGGAGACCTTGTTTGAAACCCTTGCAAGGGCATTCTGCCCTTTGCATTGAAGCATCATTTTCAAATGCCATTAAGAAAGAATGAGAATTGTGGTAGTGTGGTCGAGCGGTCTAAGGCGCTGGATTAAGGCTCCAGGCGCTTTGGAGGTGTGGGTTAAAATCCTGCCAGTGATTAAACTGTGTTGAAGGAGTATTTTGAAACGCTATTCTCAAAAGGGAATTCTGTGGAATGGCAATGTCTCAGTTAAATGCTTTGAATTCCCTCAAAAAAAGACAACATTCCTTGAAGACGTACACGAGGTCTCATGATGTTCATCTTTCTTTCCCACTAACCCAATTGGCAGTTAATTATGCAAAAGTGAATCAATTCGAGATCATGAACACAAGTTGAATAGTGTGAAAGTCTGAAAAATATGTACTCCTTCTTGCATTTCAATAATGATATGCCGAGTTTTCCAAGGTGCTGGGTCAGTGCTCCAGTTCCAGGAGACCTTGTTTGAAACCCTTGCAAGGGCATTCTGCCCTTTGCATTGAAGCATCATTTTGAAATGCCATTATGAAAGCATGTGTATTGTGGTAGTGTGGCCGAGCGGTCTAAGGCGCTGGATTAAGGGTCCAGGCTCTTTGGAGGCATGGGTTCAATTCCTGCCAGTGATTAAACTGTGTTCAAGGAGTATTTTGAAACGCTATTCTCAAAATGCAATTCTGTGGAATGGCAATGTCTCAGTTAAATGCTTTGAATTCCCAAAAAAAAACACCAAACATTCCTTGTAGACGTACACGAGGTCTCATGATGTTCATCTTTCTTTCCCACTAACCCAATTGGCAGTCAATTAAGAAAAAGTGAATCAATTCGAGATCATGAACACAAGTTGAATAGTGTGAAAGTGTGAAAAATATATACTCCTTATTGCATTTCAGTAATGACATGTCCTGTTGTATGTGCCTCAAGATATATTCCAATACATTTCATTTCCAATAAAGCAGGTTTGCGGGTTGATGGCAACTAAGAACAAAGACAAAAATATTCACTAGCTTCCCCAGAAAACAGCTGGTATAAGGGAATTCAAAATGAATCCTGAAGCTTTTCACGAAATATCAGCTTGATGGTTCAAGGCTGTACACAACATTGAGCACAGAACGTAGGGCTCATCCGGGATTTGAACCCAGAACCTCTCACACCCTAAGCGAGAATCATACCCCTAGACCAACGAGCCACACACACCTCACAAAATATGTCAATTTCTGAAATTGCTCAAATAATAAGCCGGGGCGCAAGCGTTTAAGAACAATCTTATAATTCCAACTTATTGCCACCAAAATATGATATTCATTCTTTATTTTGGACTGCATTAAAGTCTTATTTTGAAAATCAAAAATAGTTACAAATGTCCTGTGATATAGGGCTGCCGAGTTTTCCAAGGTGCTGGATCAATGCTCCAGTTCCAGGAGACCTTGTTTGAAACCCTTGCAAGTGCATTCTGCCCTTTGCATTGAAGCATCATTTTCAAATGCCATTAAGAAAGAACGAGATTTGTGGTAGTGTGGCCGAGCGGTCTAAGGCGCTGGATTAAGGCTCCAGGCTCTTTGGAGGTGTGGGTTAAAATCCTGCCAGTGATTAAACTGTGTTGAAGGAGTATTTTGAAACGCTATTCTCAAAAGGCAATTCTGTGGAATGGCAATGTCTCAGTTAAATGCTTTGAATTCCCTCAAAAAAAGACAACATTCCTTGAAGACGTAAACGAGGTCTCATGATGTTCATCTTTCTTTCCCACTAACCCAATTGGCAGTTAATTATGCAAAAGTGAATCAATTCGAGATCATGAACACAAGTTGAATAGTGTGAAAGTCTGAAAAATATGTACTCCTTATTGCATTTCAATAATGACATGCCGAGTTTTCCAAGGTGCTGGGTCAATGCTCCAGTTCCAGGAGACCTTGTTTGAAACCCTTGCAAGGGCATTCTGCCCTTTGCATTGAAGCATCATTTTCAAATGCCATTAAGAAAGAATGAGAATTGTGGTAGTGTGGCCGAGCGGTCTAAGGTGCTGGATTAAGGCTCCAGTCTCTTAGGAGGCGTGGGTTCAAATCCCACCACTGCCAGTCAATAAACTGTGTACATGGAGTGTTTTGAAACGCGATTCTCAAAAGGCAATACTGTCGAATGGCAATGTCTCAGTTAAATGCTTTGAATCCCCTCAAAAAAAGACAACATTCCTTGAAGACGTACACGAGGTGTCATTTTGTTCATCTTTCTTTCCCACTAACCCAATTGGCAGTCAATTATGAAAAAGTGAATCAATTCGAGATCATGAACACAAGTTGAATAGTGTGAAAGTGTGAAAAATATATACTCCTTATTGCATTTCAGTAATGACATGTCCTGTTGTATGTGCCTCAAGATATATTCCAATACATTTCATTTCCAATAAAGCAGGTTTGCGGGTTGATGGCAACTAAGAACAAAGACAAAAATATTCACTAGCTTCCCCAGAAAACAGCTGGTATAAGGGAATTCAAAATGAATCCTGAAGCTTTTCACGAAATATCAGCGTGATAGTTCAAGACCGTACACAACATTGGGCACAGAACCTAGGGCTCATCCGGGATTTGAACCCGGGACCTCTCGCACCCTAAGCGAGAATCATACCCCTAGACCAACGAGCCACACACACCTCAAAAAATATGTCAATTTCTGAAATTACTCAAATAATAAGCCGGGGCGCAAGGGTTTAAGAACAATCTTATAATTCCAACTTATTGCCACCAAAATACGATATTCATTCTTTATTTTGGACTGCATTAAAGTCTTATTTTGAAAATCAAAAATAGTTACAGATGTCCTGTGATATAGGGCTGCCGAGTTTTCCAAGGTGCTGGATCAATGCTCCAGTTCCAGGACACCTTGTTTGAAACCCTTGCAAGGGCATTCTGCCCTTTGCATTGAAGCATAATTTTCAAATGCCATTAAGAAAGAATGAGAATTGTGGTAGTGTGGCCGAGCGGTCTAAGGCGCTGGATTAAGGCTCCAGTCTCTTAGGAGGCGTGGGTTCAAATTCCACCACTGCCAGTCAATAAACTGTGTACATGGAGTGTTTTGAAACGTGATTCTCAAAAGGCAATACTGTCGAATGGCAATGTCTCAGTTAAATGCTTTGAATCCCCTCAAAAAAAGACAACATTCCTTGAAGACGTACACGAGGTGTCATTTTGTTCATCTTTCTTTCCCACTAACCCAATTGGCAGTCAATTATGAAAAAGTGAATCAATTCGAGATCATGAACACAAGTTGAATAGTGTGAAAGTGTGAAAAATATATACTCCTTATTGCATTTCAGTAATGACATGTCCTGTTGTATGTGCCTCAAGATATATTCCAATACATTTCATTTCCAATAAAGCAGGTTTGCGGGTTGATGGCAACTAAGAACAAAGACAAAAATATTCACTAGCTTCCCCAGAAAACAGCTGGTATAAGGGAATTCAAAATGAATCCTGAAGCTTTTCACGAAATATCAGCTTGATAGTTCAAGACCGTACACAACATTGGGCACAGAACCTAGGGCTCATCCGGGATTTGAACCCGGGACCTCTCGCACCCTAAGCGAGAATCATACCCCTAGACCAACGAGCCACACACACCTCAAAAAATATGTCAATTTCTGAAATTACTCAAATAATAAGCCGGGGCGCAAGGGTTTAAGAACAATCTTATAATTCCAATTTATTGCCACCAAAATACGATATTCATTCTTTATTTTGGACTGCATTAAAGTCTTATTTTGAAAATCAAAAATAGTTACAGATGTCCTGTGATATAGGGCTGCCGAGTTTTCCAAGGTGCTGGATCAATGCTCCAGTTCCAGGAGACCTTGTTTGAAACCCTTGCAAGGGCATTCTGCCCTTTGCATTGAAGCATCATTTTCAAATGCCATTAAGAAAGAATGAGAATTGTGGTAGTGTGGTCGAGCGGTCTAAGGCGCTGGATTAAGGCTCCAGGCGCTTTGGAGGTGTGGGTTAAAATCCTGCCAGTGATTAAACTGTGTTGAAGGAGTATTTTGAAACGCTATTCTCAAAAGGGAATTCTGTGGAATGGCAATGTCTCAGTTAAATGCTTTGAATTCCCTCAAAAAAAGACAACATTCCTTGAAGACGTACACGAGGTCTCATGATGTTCATCTTTCTTTCCCACTAACCCAATTGGCAGTTAATTATGCAAAAGTGAATCAATTCGAGATCATGAACACAAGTTGAATAGTGTGAAAGTCTGAAAAATATGTACTCCTTCTTGCATTTCAATAATGATATGCCGAGTTTTCCAAGGTGCTGGGTCAGTGCTCCAGTTCCAGGAGACCTTGTTTGAAACCCTTGCAAGGGCATTCTGCCCTTTGCATTGAAGCATCATTTTGAAATGCCATTATGAAAGCATGTGTATTGTGGTAGTGTGGCCGAGCGGTCTAAGGCGCTGGAATAAGGCTCCAGTCGCTTAGGAGGCGTGGGTTCAAATACTCGCAGTGATTAAACTGTGTTCAAGGAGTATTTTGAAACGCTGTTCTCAAAAGGCAATACTGTGGAATGGCAATGTCTCAGTTAAATGCTTTGAATCCCCTCAAAAAAAGACAACATTCCTTGAAGACGTACACGAGGTCTCATTTTGTTCATCTTTCTTTCCCACTAACCCAATTGGAAGTTAATTATGCAAAAGTGAATCAATTCGAGATCATGAACACAAGTTGAATAGTGTGAAAGTGTGAAAAATTTGTACTCCTTATTGCATTTCAGTAATGACATGTCCTGTTGTATGTGCCTCAAGATATATTCCAATACATTTCATTTCCAATAAAGCAGGTTTGCGGGTTGATGGCAACTAAGAACAAAGACAAAAATATTCACTAGCTTCCCCAGAAAACAGCTGGTATAAAGGAATTCAAAATAAATCCTGAAGCTTTTCATGAAATATCAGCTTGATGGTTCAAGACTGTGCACAACATTGAGCAAAGAATCTAGGGCTCTTCGGTGATTTGAAACCACGACCTTCAAGACTCAAGACAAAAATATTCACTAGCCTGCCAAGAAAAATGCATGGTTTAAGTGACTTCAATGGGAAACCTGAAGCATTTCAAGAAAGGTCTAGTCAATCCTTCAATACTTCAATCCTTTAGCACCCAAAGTCAGAACCATACCTCTAGACCAACGAGCCACAAAACTATTTAATGGATATGTTGATTTCTGAAAATGGTCAAATGATTAGCATGGGCGTTTAAGAACAATTGTATAATTCCAACTTATTGCCACCAACTTAAAGTATTCATTCTCCATTCAGGCTGCATTAAAGTCTCACTTTGAAATGCAAAAATAGTTGTAGATTGTTACGTTAGGCAAGGGTTAATGAAGCAGACAGAGGCGGAGCTGCAAACAACGTGTTTACTCTTGAACCGCAAGTCATCTGTGTCCCCCCTAAACGGGTCCGTGCAACAACATACACATAGCTCCGCTATATTCTTTACACAACATCTCCCCCTTAAGTAATAAGACCTTCCAATAACAAACAGGGTTCACTGTTAACACTCGAACAGTTATCTCAACCTATATAACTATATATTACCTAAAGCTTAATATTGTAGGTTCCTTAGTAACACACTTGTAAGGTATCACGTAAAGCACAAAGCTGTAAACATAAACAAAACTTAAACCCTCTTACAGGTATCACATAAAGCATAGAGCTGTAAACATAAACAGAGAACTTAAATCTAACAAGTGCACAACTTTCCACTGTTTTTTCTCTTCACCAGCTCATACCACAGTCCTTAGAGATTCAGACGCCCCGGCGGGCGTGAGACACGACCTGAAGAGGTCACATATGTGTTATTTGCCTCTGTATGTGTGTGGCTCTTTGATTCCCTAGTAGTGTCAGTGGGTGTGTCTGTGTTACCTGGATTTTGGCCTGTATCAGGTGTTTCTTCTGTGTCTGGTGTTGTCTGGGGCTGTGTATTTTGTACTGGGCGCAAGTGGGTGCGATTACGCCTGAGCTGTCCTTCATCAGTGTGAATGAGGTAGGACCTAGGTGTTACCGCCTTCTGAATGACAGTGCCCTGCTTCCTCTCTCTTGTCAGCCACATGTCCTGACCTGGCTGCAGCTGTGGCAGGGAGCGAACTCTGTGACGCAAGTTCTAACGGCGTTGTTGGTCCTCCTTCGCCTGCTTTTCAGACCTTCTGAAGCCCTTTGATGTTCGGCCACCGAGGACGGAGCGTTGCTGGATGTTGTGGTATGTCGGAGCGAATTTGTCTTCCCATAAGAAGTTGTGCTGGGGAGTTGCCACTCTCCAACGGTGTAGCCCGATATGTCTGTAGCGCTTTTCGCTTTTTTTCACCTCCTCCTTTACACAATCCTTTAACTGTGGCCACCGCCCGCTCTGCCTCTCCGTTTGCCTGGGGGTATCTGGGGCTACTTGTGACATGAGTAAACCCATACTCCATGGCAAAGGACTCAAACAGTGAACAACTGTATTGCGGCCCATTGTCAGAAACGACAGTCTCTGGTGTTCCATGGCGACCAAAAACATCCTTTAGGGCAGCTACAACAGTCACAGATGAAGCTACCTTGAGACGGGCTACCTCTATTTACCGTGAAAAATAGTCCACTACAAGAAGATATGTCTCATTTTCCCAGAAAAACAAGTCAGAGCCGACTCGTTTCCAGGGTCTATCTTGCACAGGTGTGGTCAGCAACGGTTCTCGCTGTTCTGCCCTATGCTGTGAGCACGTGCTGCAGTTTTCCACCATCTGACTGATTTGGACAGATAGTCCTGGCCACCAGACTGACTGGCGGGCCCTCGCTCTGCATTTTACGATCCCTCGGTGCCCACAGTGGAGATTATGAAGAATCTCCCGTCTCATGTCACGTGGGATCACAATCCTTTGGCCTCTGAGAAGTAGCTGTCCAGTCAGTGTGATGTTACCCTTTTCAGGCCAGAAGGGGGCCAGCTCTGGGGGGAGCATATGCCTTTCTGGCCACCCCATCTCACAGTACCTGATCAGCTTCGCACAGACCGGGTCAGTATTCTGTCTCTCTATAATTTCTTTCAATCTGGGCTCTGTGGCAGGAAGACTTTGAGTGACCGCATCCACAAACACGGTGACCGCAGCCTCGTTCTCGCTTTCCTCCTGTGTGAAAGTATGCTCTATAGGGGCCCTTGACAATGTGTCAGCAGTTATCAAGCTTTTACCCGGCACATGTACAATGTCATAAGTAAACCTCAGCAGCCTCAGTCTAAATCTCAGCACTCTCGGGGGAAGTTTGTCGAGAGCCTTGGTGCTTAGCAATGGCACTAGTGGCTTGTGGTCTGTCTCTAATCTGAATTTCAGTCCGATGAGATAGGAGGACAGACGCTCACATGCCCACGTAGCTGCCAGAGCTTCTTTCTCTATTTGTACATAGTGTTTTTCGGTATCAGACATACCTCTCGAGATGAACACAATGGGTCTCCATGTTCCATCTGGCTGCTGTTGAGTTAGGACCCCCCCTAGTCCAAACGATGAGGCGTCCGCCAACACGCACGTTTCAGCTGTCGGTGAGTATGCAGCCAACACCTGTGTGGAACTCAGTTCTGCTTTGAGCCTTTGAAAGGCCTCCTTCTGTGGCTCTTCCCAACACCACTCGTTCTTTCCACAAAGCAGGTCTTTGATCGGGCGTGTGTAGGATGCAAGATGGGGCAAAAACTTACTGAGGTAATTGGCCATTCCCATCACTCTCTTCACCCCTTCGATATCTGTTGGTGCAGGCATCTCTTTTATTGCTTTAATCTTCCCTGGGTCAGGTGTCACCCCGTCCACAGTGACACAATGGCCCAGAAACATCATGCTGTCTTTTGCAAACTCACATTTTTCCCCATTTAGTGTCAGTCCCTCTTCCTTGAGTTTTCGTAGGACCTGATGCAGTCTCTCATTGTGCTGGGTCTCGTTCTCGCCATACACAAGTATGTCATCTGTAGAAAATGTTCTGCAAGCGTGTGCACCGCTGTGATAAAAGATTCCACGCTCTCACCCGGCTGTTGACTTCGGCGATTAAAGCATGCCCTTTCATAGATCACGTTCCTCTTGCTGACGCAGCGCTTTTCAAACGCATCAATCACCGACTGTACGACTTCTTGTCGGTATCAGACAGAGGTAAAACACTGAGGATGTCTTCTGCATCGTCACCAGCTGCATACATAAAAGCGTTCACCTGGAATTCCTCTGACTGTTGGTCGAGCCCTGATGCAATTCTGTAGCGTTCGAACCGCTTCATCCACCTCGGCCAGTCATTTGTATTGGAGAAGTCGAATTTATTGGGCGGGATTAGCCGTGGTGCTAAATGTTGCTGCTGCTGCTGCTGTCGGTCTTGCATCTTGTTTCTTTTTTTTTTTCTTCCCCGTATTTCCTTTCCTTTTCTTATCGCATTCCGTGTTATTGTCGTTCTACTATCCCACTTCTGACACCATGTTACGTTAGGCAAGGGTTAATGAAGCAGACAGAGACGGAGCTCCAAACAACGTCTTTACTCTCGAACCGCAAGTCATCTGTGTCCCCCCTAAACGGGTCCGTGCAACAACATACATATAGCTCCGCTATATTCCTTACACAACACAGATGTCCTGTGATATAGTGTTGCAGAATTGTCCAAGGTGCTGGATATAGGCTACAGTTCAAGGAAGCGTTCTTTCAAATCCTTGCAAGGGCAACCCTTTGAACTGAAGCTTCATTTTGAAAGGCCAGTAAGAAAGTCGTAAAATTGTGGTAGTGTAGCCGGGCGGTCTAAGGGGCTGGATTTATGCTCCAGTCTCTTTGGTGGCATGAGTTCAAATCCCACCACTGCCAGTCAATGACCTGTACAAGGAGTAATTTGAAATCCATTCCTCAAAAGGCAATACTGCGGACTGACAATGTCTCGCCTAAATGCTTAGAATACCCTCAAACAACATTCCTTGAAGACTGACACAAGTTCTTGGTTGTTTATGTTTCATTCTCACTTACCCAGTTGGGAGTGAATCACGCAAATGAGAATCAATGATCGATCATAAGCAGTAGTCAAAGTTGAATAGGTGACTTACCTTAATGAGCTTCTAAGGCGTATGAATGTACGTTGCGATCAATAAGACTCGTGTGAAGCGTTTGAGTAGTGTAACATCGCAGAGTTTAAATATCTGGTAACCTCAAGGATAACTGTCGGAGAGAAGATGCCAATTAATATTACTGTTTGTTTTGGAAGAACATTTGATCTACAAGGCTCCACCGAGATTTGAACTCGGATCACTGGATTCAAAGTCCAGAGTGCTAACCATTACACCATGGAACCTACATGCTACAAAAGTCATGATTACAAAATTGTCTAAAGTGTGAAAAATATATACTCCTTTTTGCATTTCAGCATGGACCTGTCCTGTTGTATTTGCCTCAAGATATATTACAATATATTTTATTTCCAATGAAAGCAGGTTTGCGGGCTGATGGCATCTCATACCAAAGAAGAAATTACTCCCTAGCCTTCCAGGAAACATGGCTTGTTTAAGAGATTTCAATGCGAATCCTGAATCCTTTCAAGACAGCTTGAGTCTATCCTGCAAGACTTGAGACAACTTGGAGCATAGAACTGAGGGCTCGTCCGGGAATTGAACCCGGGACCTCTCGCACCCGAAGCGAGCATCATACCCCTAGACCAACGAGCCACAAAAACAAAGATTTACATGTCAATTTTCATATTTGTCAAATGATTAGCAGCGCAAGCGTTTAAGAACAATTGCACAGTTCAAAGTTATTTCCAATAACTTAAGATATTAATTGTTCATTCGGACAGCATTAAAGCCTTATTTTGTAATGCAAAAATTGTTACAGATATTCTGTGAAATAGTGTTGCCGAGATGTCCAAGGTGCTGGTCTTAGGCTCCAGTTCAAGGAGGCTTCGATTCAAATCCTTGCAAGGGCAATAAACTCTTTGTATTGAAGCGTCATTTTGACAGGCTATCAAGAGAGATCTACATTGCTGGACATTTAGCCGAGCTGGCTAATGTGCTGGATTTAGGCTCCAGTGTCTTAGGAGGCATTGGTTCAATTCCTACCAATGCCAGTCAATAATATGTGTTCAAGGAGCATAATGAACAGTGATCAGTAGGATGCCTGTGACGTGTTTAAGTAGTTCAACATTGTAGAGTGTAATTATATTGTACATTCTAGAAAATCAGTCATTGAGACAATGTCGTCGTGGGATGCTCAGAGTAACGTTTGTTTAGGAAGTATATATCTTCTTCAAGGCTCCAGCGAGATATGAATTTGCATCACTGGGACAAAGTCCAGATGTTGACCATTAAACCAGACAACCTGCAGTAAAATCAATTAATGAATACAACATTGTCCAAAGTGGGAAAAATACATAATACTTATTGCATTTCAGCAATGACCTGTCCTGTTGTATTTCCCTCATGATATATATTCCAATACATTTTATTTCCAATAAAAGCTGGTCTGCGGGATAATGGCGACTAAGACTTAAGAAAAAAATAGCCTGCCAAGGAAAATGCATGGTTTAAGTTACTTCAATGGGAAACCTGAAGCGTTTCAAGAAAAGTTGGGTCAATCCTTCAATACTGTGGACAACTTTGAGCACAAAAAACTGTGCTCGTCCGGGAAATGAACCCGGGACATCTCACACCCAAAAAGATGAAAATTCCCCTAGACTAACGAGCCACAACAATTTAAATTGATATGTGGATTTCTGAAAATCGTCAAACGATTAGCATGGGCGCAAGCGTTTAAGAACAATTGTATAATTCCATCTTATT
Organism: Pollachius pollachius; assembly: GCF_949987615.1. Lineage (NCBI taxonomy): Eukaryota > Metazoa > Chordata > Actinopteri > Gadiformes > Gadidae > Pollachius > Pollachius pollachius. The sequence goes on along the minus strand of NC_136946.1, from coordinate 19,137,549 downwards.
GCCACCAACTTAAAGTATTCATTTTCCATTCAGACTGCATTTAAGTCTTACTTTGAAATGCAAAAATAGTTACAGATGCCCTGTGATATAGTGTTGCCGAGTTGTCCAAGGTGCTGGATATAGCCTACAGTTCAAGGAGGCGTTGTTTCAAATCCTTGCAAGGGCAGTCAACCCTATGAACTGAAGCTTCACTTTGAAAGGCCAGTAAGAAAGTCCTAAAATTGTGTTAGTGTGGCCGAGCGGTGTTAGGGGCTGGATGTAGGCTCCAGTCTCTTTGGTGGCATGAGTTGAAATCCCACCACTGCCAGTCAATGACCTGTAAAAGGAGTAATTTGAAATCCATTTCTCAAAAGGCAATACTGCGGACTGTCAATGTCTCGCCTAAATGCTTAGAATCCCCTCAAACAACATTCCTTGAAGACTGACACAAGTTCTTGGTTGTTTATGTTTCATTCTCACTTACCCAGTTGGGAGTGAATCACGCAAATGAGAATCAATGATCGATCATAAGCAGTAGTCAAAGTTGAATAGGTGGCTTACCTTAATGAGCTTCTAAGGCGTATGAATGTACGTTGCGATCAATAAGACTCCTGTGAAGCGTTCGAGTAGTGGTCTATCTGGTAACCTCAAGGATAATTGTCGGAGAGAAGATGCCAATTAATATTGCTGTTTGTTTTGGAAGAACTTTTGATCTACAAGGCTCCACCGAGATTTGAACTCGGATCACTGGATTCAAAGTCCAGAGTGCTAACCATTACACCATGGAACCTACATGCTACAAAAGTCATGATTACAAAATTGTCTAAAGTGTGAAAAATATATACTCCTTTTTGCATTTCAGCATGGACCTGTCCTGTTGTATTTGCCTCAAGATATATTACAATATATTTTATTTCCAATGAAAGCAGGTTTGCGGGCTGATGGCATCTCATACCAAAGAAGAAATTACTCCCTAGCCTTCCAGGAAACATGGCTTGTTTAAGAGATTTCAATGCGAATCCTGAATCCTTTCAAGACAGCTTGAGTCTATCCTGCAAGACTTGAGACAACTTGGAGCATAGAACTGAGGGCTCGTCCGGGAATTGAACCCGGGACCTCTCGCACCCGAAGCGAGCATCATACCCCTAGACCAACGAGCCACAAAAACAAAGATTTACATGTCAATTTTCATATTTGTCAAATGATTAGCAGCGCAAGCGTTTAAGAACAATTGCACAGTTCAAAGTTATTTCCAATAACTTAAGATATTAATTGTTCATTCGGACAGCATTAAAGCCTTATTTTGTAATGCAAAAATTGTTACAGATATTCTGTGAAATAGTGTTGCCGAGATGTCCAAGGTGCTGGTCTTAGGCTCCAGTTCAAGGAGGCTTCGATTCAAATCCTTGCAAGGGCAATAAACTCTTTGTATTGAAGCGTCATTTTGACAGGCTATCAAGAGAGATCTACATTGCTGGACATTTAGCCGAGCTGGCTAATGTGCTGGATTTAGGCTCCAGTGTCTTAGGAGGCATTGGTTCAATTCCTACCAATGCCAGTCAATAATATGTGTTCAAGGAGCATAATGAACAGTGATCAGTAGGATGCCTGTGACGTGTTTAAGTAGTTCAACATTGTAGAGTGTAATTATATTGTACATTCTAGAAAATCAGTCATTGAGACAATGTCGTCGTGGGATGCTCAGAGTAACGTTTGTTTAGGAAGTATATATCTTCTTCAAGGCTCCAGCGAGATATGAATTTGCATCACTGGGACAAAGTCCAGATGTTGACCATTAAACCAGACAACCTGCAGTAAAATCAATTAATGAATACAACATTGTCCAAAGTGGGAAAAATACATAATACTTATTGCATTTCAGCAATGACCTGTCCTGTTGTATTTCCCTCATGATATATATTCCAATACATTTTATTTCCAATAAAAGCTGGTCTGCGGGATAATGGCGACTAAGACTTAAGAAAAAAATAGCCTGCCAAGGAAAATGCATGGTTTAAGTTACTTCAATGGGAAACCTGAAGCGTTTCAAGAAAAGTTGGGTCAATCCTTCAATACTGTGGACAACTTTGAGCACAAAAATCTGTGCTCGTCCGGGAAATGAACCCGGGACATCTCACACCCAAAAAGATGAAAATTCCCCTAGACTAACGAGCCACAACAATTTAAATTGATATGTGGATTTCTGAAAATCGTCAAACGATTAGCATGGGCGCAAGCGTTTAAGAACAATTGTATAATTCCATCTTATTGCCACCAACTTAAAGTATTCATTTTCCATTCAGACTGCATTTAAGTCTTACTTTGAAATGCAAAAATAGTTACAGATGCCCTGTGATATAGTGTTGCCGAGTTGTCCAAGGTGCTGGATATAGCCTACAGTTCAAGGAGGCGTTGTTTCAAATCCTTGCAAGGGCAGTCAACCCTATGAACTGAAGCTTCACTTTGAAAGGCCAGTAAGAAAGTCCTAAAATTGTGTTAGTGTGGCCGAGCGGTGTTAGGGGCTGGATGTAGGCTCCAGTCTCTTTGGTGGCATGAGTTGAAATCCCACCACTGCCAGTCAATGACCTGTAAAAGGAGTAATTTGAAATCCATTTCTCAAAAGGCAATACTGCGGACTGTCAATGTCTCGCCTAAATGCTTAGAATCCCCTCAAACAACATTCCTTGAAGACTGACACAAGTTCTTGGTTGTTTATGTTTCATTCTCACTTACCCAGTTGGGAGTGAATCACGCAAATGAGAATCAATGATCGATCATAAGCAGTAGTCAAAGTTGAATAGGTGGCTTACCTTAATGAGCTTCTAAGGCGTATGAATGTACGTTGCGATCAATAAGACTCCTGTGAAGCGTTCGAGTAGTGGTCTATCTGGTAACCTCAAGGATAATTGTCGGAGAGAAGATGCCAATTAATATTGCTGTTTGTTTTGGAAGAACTTTTGATCTACAAGGCTCCACCGAGATTTGAACTCGGATCACTGGATTCAAAGTCCAGAGTGCTAACCATTACACCATGGAACCTACATGCTACAAAACTCATGATTACAAAATTGTCTAAAGTGTGAAAAATATATACTCCTTTTTGCATTTCAGCATGGACCTGTCCTGTTGTATTTGCCTCAGGATATATTACAATATATTTTATTTCCAATGAAAGCAGGTTTGCGGGCTGATGGCATCTCATACCAAAGAAGAAATTACTCCCTAGCCTTCCAGGAAACATGGCTTGTTTAAGAGATTTCAATGGGAATCCTGAAGCCTTTCAAGACAGCTTGAGTCTATCCTGCAAGACTTGAGACAACTTGGAGCATAGAACTGAGGGCTCGTCCGGGAATTGAACCCGGGACCTCTCGCACCCGAAGCGAGAATCATACCCCTAGACCAACGAGCCACAAAAACAAAGATTTACATGTCAATTTTCATATTTGTCAAATGATTAGCAGCGCAAGCGTTTAAGAACAATTGCACAGTTCAAAGTTATTTCCAATAACTTAAGATATTAATTGTTCATTCGGACAGCATTAAAGCCTTATTTTGTAATGCAAAAATTGTTACAGATATTCTGTGAAATAGTGTTGCCGAGATGTCCAAGGTGCTGGTCTTAGGCTCCAGTTCAAGGAGGCTTCGATTCAAATCCTTGCAAGGGCAATAAACTCTTTGTATTGAAGCGTCATTTTGACAGGCTATCAAGAGAGATCTACATTGCTGGACATTTAGCCGAGCTGGCTAATGTGCTGGATTTAGGCTCCAGTGTCTTAGGAGGCATTGGTTCAATTCCTACCAATGCCAGTCAATAATATGTGTTCAAGGAGCATAATGAACAGTGATCAGTAGGATGCCTGTGACGTGTTTAAGTAGTTCAACATTGTAGAGTGTAATTATATTGTACATTCTAGAAAATCAGTCATTGAGACAATGTCGTCGTGGGATGCTCAGAGTAACGTTTGTTTAGGAAGTATATATCTTCTTCAAGGCTCCAGCGAGATATGAATTTGCATCACTGGGACAAAGTCCAGATGTTGACCATTAAACCAGACAACCTGCAGTAAAATCAATTAATGAATACAACATTGTCCAAAGTGGGAAAAATACATAATACTTATTGCATTTCAGCAATGACCTGTCCTGTTGTATTTCCCTCATGATATATATTCCAATACATTTTATTTCCAATAAAAGCTGGTCTGCGGGATAATGGCGACTAAGACTTAAGAAAAAAATAGCCTGCCAAGGAAAATGCATGGTTTAAGTGACTTCAATGGGAAACCTGAAGCGTTTCAAGAAAAGTTGGGTCAATCCTTCAATACTGTGGACAACTTTGAGCACAAAAAACTGTGCTCGTCCGGGAAATGAACCCGGGACATCTCACACCCAAAGCGATGAAAATTCCCCTAGACCAACGACCCACAACAATTTAAATTGATATGTGGATTTCTGAAAATCGTCAAACGATTAGCATGGGCGCAAGCGTTTAAGAACAATTGTATAATTCCATCTTATTGCCACCAACTTAAAGTATTCATTTTCCATTCAGACTGCATTTAAGTCTTACTTTGAAATGCAAAAATAGTTACAGATGCCCTGTGATATAGTGTTGCCGAGTTGTCCAAGGTGCTGGATATAGCCTACAGTTCAAGGAGGCGTTGTTTCAAATCCTTGCAAGGGCAGTCAACCCTATGAACTGAAGCTTCACTTTGAAAGGCCAGTAAGAAAGTCCTAAAATTGTGTTAGTGTGGCCGAGCGGTGTTAGGGGCTGGATGTAGGCTCCAGTCTCTTTGGTGGCGTGAGTTCAAATCCCACCACTGCCAGTCAATGACCTGTACAAGGAGTAATTTGAAATCCATTCCTCAAAAGGCAATACTGCGGACTGACAATGTCTCGCCTAAATGCTTAGAATCCCCTCAAACAACATTCCTTGAAGACTGACACAAGTTCTTGGTTGTTTATGTTTCATTCTCACTTACCCAGTTGGGAGTGAATCACGCAAATGAGAATCAATGATCGATCATAAGCAGTAGTCAAAGTTGAATAGGTGACTTACCTTACTGAGCTTCTAAGGCGTATGAATGTACGTTGCGATCAATAAGACTCGTGTGAAGCGTTTGAGTAGTGTAACATTGCAGAGTTTAAATATCTGGTAACCTCAAGGATAACTGTCGGAGAGAAGATGCCAATTAATATTGCTGTTTGTTTTGGAAGAACATTTGATCTACAAGGCTCCACCGAGATTTGAACTCGGATCACTGGATTCAAAGTCCAGAGTGCTAACCATTACACCATGGAACCTACATGCTACAAAAGTCATGATTACAAAATTGTCTAAAGTGTGAAAAATATATACTCCTTTTTGCATTTCAGCATGGACCTGTCCTGTTGTATTTGCCTCAAGATATATTACAATATATTTTATTTCCAATGAAAGCAGGTTTGCGGGCTGATGGCATCTCATACCAAAGAAGAAATTACTCCCTAGCCTTCCAGGAAACATGGCTTGTTTAAGAGATTTCAATGGGAATCCTGAAGCCTTTCAAGACAGCTTGAGTCTATCCTGCAAGACTTGAGACAACTTGGAGCATAGAACTGAGGGCTCGTCCGGGAATTGAACCCGGGACCTCTCGCACCCGAAGCGAGAATCATACCCCTAGACCAACGCGCCACAAAAACAAAGATTTACATGTCAATTTTCATATTTGTCAAATGATTAGCAGCGCAAGCGTTTAAGAACAATTGCACAGTTCAAAGTTATTTCCAATAACTTAAGATATTAATTGTTCATTCGGACAGCATTAAAGCCTTATTTTGTAATGCAAAAATTGTTACAGATATTCTGTGAAATAGTGTTGCCGAGATGTCCAAGGTGCTGGTCTTAGGCTCCAGTTCAAGGAGGCTTCGATTCAAATCCTTGCAAGGGCAATAAACTCTTTGTATTGAAGCGTCATTTTGACAGGCTATCAAGAGAGATCTACGTTGCTGGACATTTAGCCGAGCTGGCTAATGTGCTGGATTTAGGCTCCAGTGTCTTAGGAGGCATTGGTTCAATTCCTACCAATGCCAGTCAATAATATGTGTTCAAGGAGCATAATGAACAGTGATCAGTAGGATGCCTGTGACGTGTTTAAGTAGTTCAACATTGTAGAGTGTAATTATATTGTACATTCTAGAAAATCAGTCATTGAGACAATGTCGTCGTGGGATGCTCAGAGTAACGTTTGTTTAGGAAGTATATATCTTCTTCAAGGCTCCAGCGAGATATGAATTTGCATCACTGGGACAAAGTCCAGATGTTGACCATTAAACCAGACAACCTGCAGTAAAATCAATTAATGAATACAACATTGTCCAAAGTGGGAAAAATACATAATACTTATTGCATTTCAGCAATGACCTGTCCTGTTGTATTTCCCTCATGATATATATTCCAATACATTTTATTTCCAATAAAAGCTGGTCTGCGGGATAATGGCGACTAAGACTTAAGAAAAAAATAGCCTGCCAAGGAAAATGCATGGTTTAAGTGACTTCAATGGGAAACCTGAAGCGTTTCAAGAAAAGTTGGGTCAATCCTTCAATACTGTGGACAACTTTGAGCACAAAAAACTGTGCTCGTCCGGGAAATGAACCCGGGACATCTCACACCCAAAGCGATGAAAATTCCCCTAGACCAACGAGCCACAACAATTTAAATTGATATGTCGATTTCTGAAAATCGTCAAACGATTAGCATGGGCGCAAGCGTTTAAGAACAATTGTATAATTCCATCTTATTGCCACCAACTTAAAGTATTCATTTTCCATTCAGACTGCATTTAAGTCTTACTTTGAAATGCAAAAATAGTTACAGATGCCCTGTGATATAGTGTTGCCGAGTTGTCCAAGGTGCTGGATATAGCCTACAGTTCAAGGAGGCGTTGTTTCAAATCCTTGCAAGGGCAGTCAACCCTATGCACTGAAGCTTCACTTTGAAAGGCCAGTAAGAAAGTCCTAAAATTGTGTTAGTGTGGCCGAGCGGTGTTAGGGGCTGGATGTAGGCGCCAGTCTCTTTGGTGGCGTGAGTTCAAATCCCACCACTGCCAGTCATTGACCTGTACAAGGAGTAATTTGAAATCCATTCCTCAAAAGGCAATACTGCGGACTGACAATGTCTCGCCTAAATGCTTAGAATCCCCTCAAACAACATTCCTTGAAGACTGACACAAGTTCTTGGTTGTTTATGTTTCATTCTCACTTACCCAGTTGGGAGTGAATCACGCAAATGAGAATCAATGATCGATCATAAGCAGTAGTCAAAGTTGAATAGGTGACTTACCTTAATGAGCTTCTAAGGCGTATGAATGTACGTTGCGATCAATAAGACTTGTGTGAAGCGTTTGAGTAGTGTAACATCGCAGAGTTTAAATATCTGGTAACCTCAAGGATAACTGTCGGAGAGAAGATGCCAATTAATATTGCTGTTTGTTTTGGAAGAACATTTGATCTACAAGGCTCCACCGAGATTTGAACTCGGATCACTGGATTCAAAGTCCAGAGTGCTAACCATTACACCATGGAACCTACATGCTACAAAAGTCATGATTACAAAATTGTCTAAAGTGTGAAAAATATATACTCCTTTTTGCATTTCAGCATGGACCTGTCCTGTTGTATTTGCCTCAAGATATATTACAATATATTTTATTTCCAATGAAAGCAGGTTTGCGGGCTGATGGCATCTCATACCAAAGAAGAAATTACTCCCTAGCCTTCCAGGAAACATGGCTTGTTTAAGAGATTTCAATGGGAATCCTGAAGCCTTTCAAGACAGCTTGAGTCTATCCTGCAAGACTTGAGACAACTTGGAGCATAGAACTGAGGGCTCGTCCGGGAATTGAACCCGGGACCTCTCGCACCCGAAGCGAGAATCATACCCCTAGACCAACGAGCCACAAAAACAAAGATTTACATGTCAATTTTCATATTTGTCAAATGATTAGCAGCGCAAGCGTTTAAGAACAATTGCACAGTTCAAAGTTATTTCCAATAACTTAAGATATTAATTGTTCATTCGGACAGCATTAAAGCCTTATTTTGTAATGCAAAAATTGTTACAGATATTCTGTGAAATAGTGTTGCCGAGATGTCCAAGGTGCTGGTCTTAGGCTCCAGTTCAAGGAGGCTTCGATTCAAATCCTTGCAAGGGCAATAAACTCTTTGTATTGAAGCGTCATTTTGACAGGCTATCAAGAGAGATCTACATTGCTGGACATTTAGCCGAGCTGGCTAATGTGCTGGATTTAGGCTCCAGTGTCTTAGGAGGCATTGGTTCAATTCCTACCAATGCCAGTCAATAATATGTGTTCAAGGAGCATAATGAACAGTGATCAGTAGGATGCCTGTGACGTGTTTAAGTAGTTCAACATTGTAGAGTGTAATTATATTGTACATTCTAGAAAATCAGTCATTGAGACAATGTCGTCGTGGGATGCTCAGAGTAACGTTTGTTTAGGAAGTATATATCTTCTTCAAGGCTCCAGCGAGATATGAATTTGCATCACTGGGACAAAGTCCAGATGTTGACCATTAAACCAGACAACCTGCAGTAAAATCAATTAATGAATACAACATTGTCCAAAGTGGGAAAAATACATAATACTTATTGCATTTCAGCAATGACCTGTCCTGTTGTATTTCCCTCATGATATATATTCCAATACATTTTATTTCCAATAAAAGCTGGTCTGCGGGATAATGGCGACTAAGACTTAAGAACAAAATAGCCTGCCAAGGAAAATGCATGGTTTAAGTGACTTCAATGGGAAACCTGAAGCGTTTCAAGAAAAGTTGGGTCAATCCTTCAATACTGTGGACAACTTTGAGCACAAAAAACTGTGCTCGTCCGGGAAATGAACCCGGGACATCTCACACCCAAAGCGATAAAAATTCCCCTAGACCAACGAGCCACAACAAATTAAATTGATATCTCGATTTCTGAAAATCGTCAAACGATTAGCATGGGCGCAAGCGTTTAAGAACAATTGTATAATTCCATCTTATTGCCACCAACTTAAAGTATTCATTTTCCATTCAGACTGCATTTAAGTCTTACTTTGAAATGCAAAAATAGTTACAGATGCCCTGTGATATAGTGTTGCCGAGTTGTCCAAGGTGCTGGATATAGCCTACAGTTCAAGGAGGCGTTGTTTCAAATCCTTGCAAGGGCAGTCAACCCTATGCACTGAAGCTTCACTTTGAAAGGCCAGTAAGAAAGTCCTAAAATTGTGTTAGTGTGGCCGAGCGGTGTTAGGGGCTGGATGTAGGCGCCAGTCTCTTTGGTGGCGTGAGTTCAAATCCCACCACTGCCAGTCAATGACCTGTACAAGGAGTAATTTGAAATCCATTCCTCAAAAGGCAATACTGCGGACTGACAATGTCTCGCCTAAATGCTTAGAATCCCCTCAAACAACATTCCTTGAAGACTGACACAAGTTCTTGGTTGTTTATGTTTCATTCTCACTTACCCAGTTGGGAGTGAATCACGCAAATGAGAATCAATGATCGATCATAAGCAGTAGTCAAAGTTGAATAGGTGACTTACCTTAATGAGCTTCTAAGGCGTATGAATGTACGTTGCGATCAATAAGACTTGTGTGAAGCGTTTGAGTAGTGTAACATCGCAGAGTTTAAATATCTGGTAACCTCAAGGATAACTGTCGGAGAGAAGATGCCAATTAATATTGCTGTTTGTTTTGGAAGAACATTTGATCTACAAGGCTCCACCGAGATTTGAACTCGGATCACTGGATTCAAAGTCCAGAGTGCTAACCATTACACCATGGAACCTACATGCTACAAAAGTCATGATTACAAAATTGTCTAAAGTGTGAAAAATATATACTCCTTTTTGCATTTCAGCATGGACCTGTCCTGTTGTATTTGCCTCAAGATATATTACAATATATTTTATTTCCAATGAAAGCAGGTTTGCGGGCTGATGGCATCTCATACCAAAGAAGAAATTACTCCCTAGCCTTCCAGGAAACATGGCTTGTTTAAGAGATTTCAATGGGAATCCTGAAGCCTTTCAAGACAGCTTGAGTCTATCCTGCAAGACTTGAGACAACTTGGAGCATAGAACTGAGGGCTCGTCCGGGAATTGAACCCGGGACCTCTCGCACCCGAAGCGAGAATCATACCCCTAGACCAACGAGCCACAAAAACAAAGATTTACATGTCAATTTTCATATTTGTCAAATGATTAGCAGCGCAAGCGTTTAAGAACAATTGCACAGTTCAAAGTTATTTCCAATAACTTAAGATATTAATTGTTCATTCGGACAGCATTAAAGCCTTATTTTGTAATGCAAAAATTGTTACAGATATTCTGTGAAATAGTGTTGCCGAGATGTCCAAGGTGCTGGTCTTAGGCTCCAGTTCAAGGAGGCTTCGATTCAAATCCTTGCAAGGGCAATAAACTCTTTGTATTGAAGCGTCATTTTGACAGGCTATCAAGAGAGATCTACATTGCTGGACATTTAGCCGAGCTGGCTAATGTGCTGGATTTAGGCTCCAGTGTCTTAGGAGGCATTGGTTCAATTCCTACCAATGCCAGTCAATAATATGTGTTCAAGGAGCATAATGAACAGTGATCAGTAGGATGCCTGTGACGTGTTTAAGTAGTTCAACATTGTAGAGTGTAATTATATTGTACATTCTAGAAAATCAGTCATTGAGACAATGTCGTCGTGGGATGCTCAGAGTAACGTTTGTTTAGGAAGTATATATCTTCTTCAAGGCTCCAGCGAGATATGAATTTGCATCACTGGGACAAAGTCCAGATGTTGACCATTAAACCAGACAACCTGCAGTAAAATCAATTAATGAATACAACATTGTCCAAAGTGGGAAAAATACATAATACTTATTGCATTTCAGCAATGACCTGTCCTGTTGTATTTCCCTCATGATATATATTCCAATACATTTTATTTCCAATAAAAGCTGGTCTGCGGGATAATGGCGACTAAGACTTAAGAACAAAATAGCCTGCCAAGGAAAATGCATGGTTTAAGTGACTTCAATGGGAAACCTGAAGCGTTTCAAGAAAAGTTGGGTCAATCCTTCAATACTGTGGACAACTTTGAGCACAAAAAACTGTGCTCGTCCGGGAAATTAACCCGGGACATCTCACACCCAAAGCGATGAAAATTCCCCTAGACCAACGAGCCACAACAATTTAAATTGATATGTCGATTTCTGAAAATCGTCAAACGATTAGCATGGGCGCAAGCGTTTAAGAACAATTGTATAATTCCATCTTATTGCCACCAACTTAAAGTATTCATTTTCCATTCAGACTGCATTTAAGTCTTACTTTGAAATGCAAAAATAGTTACAGATGCCCTGTGATATAGTGTTGCCGAGTTGTCCAAGGTGCTGGATATAGCCTACAGTTCAAGGAGGCGTTGTTTCAAATCCTTGCAAGGGCAGTCAACCCTATGCACTGAAGCTTCACTTTGAAAGGCCAGTAAGAAAGTCCTAAAATTGTGTTAGTGTGGCCGAGCGGTGTTAGGGGCTGGATGTAGGCGCCAGTCTCTTTGGTGGCGTGAGTTCAAATCCCACCACTGCCAGTCAATGACCTGTACAAGGAGTAATTTGAAATCCATTCCTCAAAAGGCAATACTGCGGACTGACAATGTCTCGCCTAAATGCTTAGAATCCCCTCAAACAACATTCCTTGAAGACTGACACAAGTTCTTGGTTGTTTATGTTTCATTCTCACTTACCCAGTTGGGAGTGAATCACGCAAATGAGAATCAATGATCGATCATAAGCAGTAGTCAAAGTTGAATAGGTGACTTACCTTAATGAGCTTCTAAGGCGTATGAATGTACGTTGCGATCAATAAGACTTGTGTGAAGCGTTTGAGTAGTGTAACATCGCAGAGTTTAAATATCTGGTAACCTCAAGGATAACTGTCGGAGAGAAGATGCCAATTAATATTGATGTTTGTTTTGGAAGAACATTTGATCTACAAGGCTCCACCGAGATTTGAACTCGGATCACTGGATTCAAAGTCCAGAGTGCTAACCATTACACCATGGAACCTACATGCTACAAAAGTCATGATTACAAAATTGTCTAAAGTGTGAAAAATATATACTCCTTTTTGCATTTCAGCATGGACCTGTCCTGTTGTATTTGCCTCAAGATATATTACAATATATTTTATTTCCAATGAAAGCAGGTTTGCGGGCTGATGGCATCTCATACCAAAGAAGAAATTACTCCCTAGCCTTCCAGGAAACATGGCTTGTTTAAGAGATTTCAATGGGAATCCTGAAGCCTTTCAAGACAGCTTGAGTCTATCCTGCAAGACTTGAGACAACTTGGAGCATAGAACTGAGGGCTCGTCCGGGAATTGAACCCGGGACCTCTCGCACCCGAAGCGAGAATCATACCCCTAGACCAACGAGCCACAAAAACAAAGATTTACATGTCAATTTTCATATTTGTCAAATGATTAGCAGCGCAAGCGTTTAAGAACAATTGCACAGTTCAAAGTTATTTCCAATAACTTAAGATATTAATTGTTCATTCGGACAGCATTAAAGCCTTATTTTGTAATGCAAAAATTGTTACAGATATTCTGTGAAATAGTGTTGCCGAGATGTCCAAGGTGCTGGTCTTAGGCTCCAGTTCAAGGAGGCTTCGATTCAAATCCTTGCAAGGGCAATAAACTCTTTGTATTGAAGCGTCATTTTGACAGGCTATCAAGAGAGATCTACATTGCTGGACATTTAGCCGAGCTGGCTCATGTGCTGGATTTAGGCTCCAGTGTCTTAGGAGGCATTGGTTCAATTCCTACCAATGCCAGTCAATAATATGTGTTCAAGGAGCATAATGAACAGTGATCAGTAGGATGCCTGTGACGTGTTTAAGTAGTTCAACATTGTAGAGTGTAATTATATTGTACATTCTAGAAAATCAGTCATTGAGACAATGTCGTCGTGGGATGCTCAGAGTAACGTTTGTTTAGGAAGTATATATCTTCTTCAAGGCTCCAGCGAGATATGAATTTGCATCACTGGGACAAAGTCCAGATGTTGACCATTAAACCAGACAACCTGCAGTAAAATCAATTAATGAATACAACATTGTCCAAAGTGGGAAAAATACATAATACTTATTGCATTTCAGCAATGACCTGTCCTGTTGTATTTCCCTCATGATATATATTCCAATACATTTTATTTCCAATAAAAGCTGGTCTGCGGGATAATGGCGACTAAGACTTAAGAACAAAATAGCCTGCCAAGGAAAATGCATGGTTTAAGTGACTTCAATGGGAAACCTGAAGCGTTTCAAGAAAAGTTGGGTCAATCCTTCAATACTGTGGACAACTTTGAGCACAAAAAACTGTGCTCGTCCGGGAAATTAACCCGGGACATCTCACACCCAAAGCGATGAAAATTCCCCTAGACCAACGAGCCACAACAATTTAAATTGATATGTCGATTTCTGAAAATCGTCAAACGATTAGCATGGGCGCAAGCGTTTAAGAACAATTGTATAATTCCATCTTATTGCCACCAACTTAAAGTATTCATTTTCCATTCAGACTGCATTTAAGTCTTACTTTGAAATGCAAAAATAGTTACAGATGCCCTGTGATATAGTGTTGCCGAGTTGTCCAAGGTGCTGGATATAGCCTACAGTTCAAGGAGGCGTTGTTTCAAATCCTTGCAAGGGCAGTCAACCCTATGCACTGAAGCTTCACTTTGAAAGGCCAGTAAGAAAGTCCTAAAATTGTGTTAGTGTGGCCGAGCGGTGTTAGGGGCTGGATGTAGGCGCCAGTCTCTTTGGTGGCGTGAGTTCAAATCCCACCACTGCCAGTCAATGACCTGTACAAGGAGTAATTTGAAATCCATTCCTCAAAAGGCAATACTGCGGACTGACAATGTCTCGCCTAAATGCTTAGAATCCCCTCAAACAACATTCCTTGAAGACTGACACAAGTTCTTGGTTGTTTATGTTTCATTCTCACTTACCCAGTTGGGAGTGAATCACGCAAATGAGAATCAATGATCGATCATAAGCAGTAGTCAAAGTTGAATAGGTGACTTACCTTAATGAGCTTCTAAGGCGTATGAATGTACGTTGCGATCAATAAGACTTGTGTGAAGCGTTTGAGTAGTGTAACATCGCAGAGTTTAAATATCTGGTAACCTCAAGGATAACTGTCGGAGAGAAGATGCCAATTAATATTGATGTTTGTTTTGGAAGAACATTTGATCTACAAGGCTCCACCGAGATTTGAACTCGGATCACTGGATTCAAAGTCCAGAGTGCTAACCATTACACCATGGAACCTACATGCTACAAAAGTCATGATTACAAAATTGTCTAAAGTGTGAAAAATATATACTCCTTTTTGCATTTCAGCATGGACCTGTCCTGTTGTATTTGCCTCAAGATATATTACAATATATTTTATTTCCAATGAAAGCAGGTTTGCGGGCTGATGGCATCTCATACCAAAGAAGAAATTACTCCCTAGCCTTCCAGGAAACATGCCTTGTTTAAGAGTTTTCAATGGGAATCCTGAAGCCTTTCAAGACAGCTTGAGTCTATGCTGCAAGACTTGAGACAACTTAGCGCATAGAACTGAGGGCTCGTCCGAGAATTGAACCCGGGACCTCTCACACCCGAAGCGAGAATCATACCCCTAGACCAACGAGCCACAAACACAAAGATTTACATGTCAATATTCATATTTGTCAAATGATAAGCAGCGCAAGCGTTTAAGAACAATTGTACAGTTCAAAGTTATTTCCAATAACTTAAGATATTAATTGTTCATTCGGACAGCATTAAAGCCTTATTTTGTAATGCAAAAATTGTTACAGATATTCTGTGAAATAGTGTTGCCGAGATGTCCAAGGTGCTGGTCTTAGGCTCCAGTTCAAGGAGGCTTCGATTCAAATCCTTGCAAGGGCAATAAACTCTTTGTATTGAAGCGTCATTTTGACAGGCTATCAAGAGAGATCTACATTGCTGGACATTTAGCCGAGCTGGCTCATGTGCTGGATTTAGGCTCCAGTGTCTTAGGAGGCATTGGTTCAATTCCTACCAATGCCAGTCAATAATATGTGTTCAAGGAGCATAATGAACAGTGATCAGTAGGATGCCTGTGACGTGTTTAAGTAGTTCAACATTGTAGAGTGTAATTATATTGTACACTCTAGAAAATCAGTCATTGAGACAATGTCGTCGTGGGATGCTCAGAGTAACGTTTGTTTAGGAAGTATATAACTTCTTCAAGGCTCCAGCGAGATATGAATTTGCATCACTGGGACAAAGTCCAGATGTTGACCATTAAACCAGACAACCTGCAGTAAAATCAATTAATGAATACAACATTGTCCAAAGTGGGAAAAATACATAATACTTATTGCATTTCAGCAATGACCTGTCCTGTTGTATTTCCCTCATGATATATATTCCAATACATTTTATTTCCAATAAAAGCTGGTCTGCGGGATAATGGCGACCAAGACTTAAGAAAAAAATAGCCTGCCAAGGAAAATGCATGGTTTAAGTGACTTCAATGGGAAACCTGAAGCGTTTCAAGAAAAGTTGGGTCAATCCTTCAATACTGTGGACAACTTTGAGCACAAAAAACTGTGCTCGTCCGGGAAATAAACCCGGGACATCTCACACCCAAAGCGATGAAAATTCCCCTATACCAACGAGCCACAACAATTTAAGTTGATATGTCGATTTCTGAAAATGGTCAAACGATTAGCATGGGCGCAAGCGTTTAAGAACAATTGTATAATTCCATCTTATTGCCACCAACTTAAAGTATTCATTTTCCATTCAGACTGCATTTAAGTCTTACTTTGAAATGCAAAAATAGTTACAGATGTCCTGTGATATAGTGTTGCCGAGTTGTCCAAGGTGCTGGATATAGTCTACAGTTCAAGGAGGCGTTGTTTCAAATCCTTGCAAGGGCAGTCAACCCTATGAACTGAAGCTTCATTTTGAAAGGCCAGTAAGAAAGTCCTAAAATTGTGTTAGTGTGGCCGAGTGGTCTTAGGGGCTTGATGTAGGCTCCAGTCTCTTTGGTGGCATGAGTTCAAATCCCACCACTGCCAGTCAATGACCTGTACAAGGAGTAATTTGAAATCCTTTTCTCAAAAGGCAATACTGTGGACTGACAATGTCTCGCCTAAATGCTTAGAATCCCCACAAACAACGACAACATTCCTTGAAGACTGACCCAAGGTCTTGTTTGTTTATGTTTCATTCTCACTTACCCAGTTGGGAGTGAATTACGCAAATGAGAATCAATGCTCGATCATAAGCAGTAGTCAAAGTTGAATAGGTGGCTTACCTTAATGAGCTTCTAAGGCGTATGAATGTACGTTGCGTTCAATAAGACTCCTGTGAAGCGTTTGAGTAGTGTAACATTGCAGAGTTTAAATATCTGGTAACCTCAAGGATAACTGTCGGATAGAAGAGGCAAATTGAAATTGCTGTTTGTTTTGGAAGAACTTTTGACCTACAAGCCTCCACCGAGATTTGAACTCGGATCACTGGATTCAAAGACCAGAGTGCTAACCATTACACCATGGAACCTACATTCTGCAAAAGTCATGATTACAAAATGTCTAAAGTGTGAAAAATATATACTCCTTATTGCATTTCAGCATGGACCTGTCCTGTTGTATTGGCCTCAAGATATATTCCAATATATTTTATTTCCAATGAAAGCAGGTTTGCGGGCTGATGGCATCTCATACCAAAGAAGAAATTACTCGCTAGCCTTCCAGGAAACATGCCTTGTTTAAGAGATTTCAATGGGAATCCTGAAGCCTTTCAAGACAGCTTGAGTCAATCCTGCAAGACTTGAGACAACTTGGAGCATAGAACTGAGGGCTCATCCGGGAATTGAACCCGGGACCTCGCCCACCCGAAGCGAGAATCATACCCCTAGACCAACGAGCCACAAAATCAAAGATTTACATGTCAATATTCATATTTGTCAAATGATAAGCAGCGCAAGCGTTTAAGAACAATTGTACAGTTCAAAGTTATTTCCAATAACTTAAGATATTAATTGTTCATTCGGACAGCATTAAAGCCTTATTTTGTAATGCAAAAATTGTTACAGATATTCTGTGAAATAGTGTTGCCGAGATGTCCAAGGTGCTGGTCTTAGGCTCCAGTTCAAGGAGGCTTCGATTCAAATCCTTGCAAGGGCAATAAACTCTTTGTATTGAAGCGTCATTTTGACAGGCTATCAAGAGAGATCTACATTGCTGGACATTTAGCCGAGCTGGCTCATGTGCTGGATTTAGGCTCCAGTGTCTTAGGAGGCATTTGTTCAATTCCTACCAATGCCAGTCAATAATATGTGTTCAAGGAGCACAGTGATCAGTAGGATGCCTGTGACGTGTTTAAGTAGTTCAACATTGTAGAGTGTAATTATATTGTACACTCTAGAAAATCAGTCATTGAGACAATGTCGTCGTGGGATGCTCAGAGTAACGTTTGTTTAGGAAGTACATAACTTCTTCAAGGCTCCAGCGAGATATGAATTTGCATCACTGGGACAAAGTCCAGATGTTGACCATTAAACCAGACAACCTGCAGTAAAATCAATTAATGAATACAACATTGTCCAAAGTGGGAAAAATACATAATACTTATTGCATTTCAGCAATGACCTGTCCTGTTGTATTTCCCTCATGATATATATTCCAATACATTTTATTTCCAATAAAAGCTGGTCTGCGGGATAATGGCGACTAAGACTTAAGAAAGGAAAATGCATGGTTTAAGTGACTTCAATGGGAAACCTGAAGCGTTTCAAGAAAAGTTGGGTCAATCCTTCAATACTGTGGACAACTTTGAGCACAAAAAACTGTGCTCGTCCGGGAAATGAACCCGGGACATCTCACACCCAAAGCGATGAAAATTCCCCTATACCAACGAGCCACAACAATTTAAGTTGATATGTCGATTTCTGAAAATGGTCAAACGATTAGCATGGGCGCAAGCGTTTAAGAACAATTGTATAATTCCATCTTATTGCCACCAACTTAATGTATTCATTTTCCATTCAGACTGCATTTAAGTCTTACTTTGAAATGCAAAAATAGTTACAGATGTCCTGTGATATAGTGTTGCCGAGTTGTCCAAGGTGCTGGATATAGCCTACAGTTCAAGGAGGCGTTGTTTCAAATCCTTGCAAGGGCAGTCAACCCTATGAACTGAAGCTTCATTTTGAAAGGCCAGTAAGAAAGTCCTAAAATTGTGTTAGTGTGGCCGAGTGGTCTTAGGGGCTGGATGTAGGCTCCAGTCTCTTTGGTGGCATGAGTTCAAATCCAACCACTGCCAGTCAATGACCTGTACAAGGAGTAATTTGAAATCCTTTTCTCAAAAGGCAATACTGTGGACTGACAATGTCTCGCCTAAATGCTTAGAATCCCCGCAAACAACGACAACATTCCTTGAAGACTGACACAAGGTCTTGTTTGTTTATGTTTCATTCTCACTTACCCAGTTGGGAGTGAATCACGCAAATGAGAATCAATGCTCGATCATAAGCAGTAGTCAAAGTTGAATAGGTGGCTTACCTTAATGAGCTTCTAAGGCGTATGAATGTACGTTGCGATCAATAAGACTCCTGTGAAGCGTTTGAGTAGTGTAACATTGCAGAGTTTAAATATCTGGTAACCTCAAGGATAACTGTCGGAGAGAAGAGGCAAATTGAAATTGCTGTTTGTTTTGGAAGAACTTTTGACCTACAAGCCTCCACCGAAATATGAATTTGCATCACTGGGACAAAGTCCAGAGTGCTAACCATTACACCATGGAACCTACATGCTACAAAAGTCATGATTACAAAATTGTCTAAAGTGTGAAAAATATATACTCCTTATTGCATTTCAGCGTGGACCTGTCCTGTTGTATTTGCCTCAAGATATATTCCAATATATTTTATTTCCAATGAAAGCAGGTTTGCGGGCTGATGGCATCTCATACCAAAGAAGGAATCACTCCCTAGCCTTCCAGGAAACATGCCTTGTTTAAGAGTTTTCAATGGGAATCCTGAATCCTTTCAAGACAGCTTGAGTCTATCCTGCAAGACTTGAGACAACTTGGAGTATAGAACTGAGGGCTCGTCCGGGAATTGAACCCGGGACCTCTCGCACCCGAAGCGAGAATCATACCCCTAGACCAACGAGCCACAAATACAAAGATTTACATGTCAATTTTCATATTTGTCAAATGATAAGCAGCGCAAGCATTTAAGAACAATTGTACAGTTCAAAGTTATTTCCAATAACTTAAGATATTAATTGTTCATTCGGACAGCATTAAAGCCTTATTTTGTAATGCAAAAATTGTTACAGATATTCTGTGAAATAGTGTTGCCGAGATGTCCAAGGTGCTGGTCTTAGGCTCCAGTTCAAGGAGGCTTCGATTCAAATCCTTGCAAGGGCAATAAACTCTTTGTATTGACGCGTCATTTTGACAGGCTATCAAGAGAGATCTACATTGCTGGACATTTAGCCGAGCTGGCTAATGTGCTGGATTTAGGCTCCAGTGTCTTAGGAGGCATTGGTTCAATTCCTACCAATGCCGGTCAATAATATCTTTTCAAGGAGCATAATGAACAGTGATCAGTAGGATACCTGTGAAGCGTTTAAGTAGTTCGACATTGTAGAGTGTAATTATATTGTACACTCTAGAAAATCAGTCATTGAGACAATGTCGTCGTGGGATGCTCAGAGTACTGTTTGTTTAGGAAGAATATAACTTCTTCAAGGCTCCAGTGAGATATGAATTTGCATCACTGGGACAAAGTCCAGATGTTGACCATTAAACCAGACAACCTGCAGTAAAATCAATTGATGAATACAACATTGTCCAAAGTGGGAAAAATACATAATACTTATTGCATTTCAGCAATGACCTGTCCTGTTGTATTTCCCTCATGATATATTCCAATTCATTTTATTACCAATAAAAGCTGGTCTGCGGGATAATGGCGACTAAGACTTAAGAAAAAAATAGTCTGCCAAGGAAAATGCATGGTTTTAGTGACTTCAATGGGAAACCTGAAGCGTTTCAAGAAAGGTTGGGTCAATCCTTCAATACTGTGGACAACTTTGAGCACAAAAACCTGTGCTCGTCCGGGAAATGAACCCGGGACATCTCACACCCAAAGCGATGAAAATTCCCCTAGACCAACGAGCCACAAAAATTTAAGTTGATATGTCGATTTCTGAAAATGGTCAAATGATTAGCATGGGCGCAAGCGTTATAAACAATTGTATAATTCCAACTAATTGCCACCAACTTAAAGTATTAATTTTCCATTCAGACTGCATTTAAGTCTTACTTTGAAATGCAAAAATGGTTGCAGATGTCCTGTGATATAGTGTTGCCGAGTTGTCAAAAGTGCTGGATATAGGCTACAGTTCAAGGAGGAGGAGTTTCAAATCCTTGCAAGGGCAGTCAACCCTTTGAACTGAAGCATACATTTGAAATGCCATTAAGAAGGTGCTTAATTTGTCTTATTGTGGTCGAGCGGTCAAAGGTGCTGGATGTGGGATCGAGGCTCTTTGCAAGCATGGGTTCAAATACCGCCACTGCCAGTCAATGACATGTTCAAGCAGTGTTTTGAAATACTATTCTCAAAAGGCAATACTGTGTCTTGCTTAGAATCCCCTCAAAAAACGACAACATTCCTTGAAGACTAACACAAGGTCTTGTTTGTTTATGTTACATTCTCACTTACCCAGTTGGGAGTGAATTACGCAAATGAGAATCAATGCTCGATCACAGTGGCGATTTTGGCCTGAAATTTCTGGTGGGGCAAATTTATATGACGTCATATTACGTCACAAAAATAGAGGTAGCTGATTATTTTAACAGTAGGCCTACGTATATAGACCAGTCAGGTATACTATGGGCTGCATTTTGAGTGCCTGCAGGGAGCAGACATCCTATTTCAAATACATTTCACATGCTTTAGCGCTCAGTACGACACAAAGATGTTGCCTATAATAATAATAGTAATATTGCATTATATTTTAAACGCACTATTCGTTCCAAAAAATCTCAGAGCGCCAACATGGTACGCACTATAATATAGCATTAAAGTAAAACAATTAGACAGACACATTGCTTCAATAACTTCCATAATTTATTAAACAAAAAAGACGATCTCCTTCAGCTCAAAAAAAAAAAGGTTTTGACTCACCAATGCCGATCACTTAAAAAGGAAGTTGGCTCGACGGTTCTTTGCTTGAGCAAACCTCTCGATGACTTTGTCGTTAAAATCCAGCAGTCCATTAATGAAGGTGTTTTCAATAGAAAGCATGGAGAGGGTGTTCAGTCTCTTCTGTCCCATCGTGTTCCTAGTGAAAGTCTTTATCCTTTTCAGCGTTGAAAAGTTCCTCTCAGACTCAGCAGACGTCATGGGGGTTGTGACGATGATGCTGAGTAGAGTGCAGGTTTCAGACAAGGCCTCTTGCAGGTTGTTGTCGTCGTGAATGGCCTTGAACAGCAACAGTGCAGATTTCCCTGTGTGCAGCTCAGTGTGTCCGTAGAAAAGAGTCAGCTCAGTTTGCAGCTTCCCCTCGTTCATCAGAGCTGTGGGCCAGAGCTTGATAGCACAGGCGAGTTGGGCCTCCGGGAATGACTTAACAAACTTTGGGAACAGTGTGCAGTCCACCAGTTGTGCGGCAATAAGATGGTCACTCTGTGAGAACCGGTCCTCCACTTGCGCAATCATCGTATCACAGGCCTCCTTCATCACGGCAGGCGTATTTGTTTTCCTGCGCTTTGATGTGCCCGGCTCCTCACTGGCTTGGTTACCAATCTCATCTGCTTTCTCTCTGACTCCTTCACGTGCACTTTGAAATTCTCCACTGCACGATTCACCCCAGATGCGTCAATCTCTCTTTTCTGTAGTATGCCATACAAAACATCCACTTCTGGCATAACTCTGGCAAAGAACTCCAGCAGCTGGAGAAACGTACGGTCCCGCAGGTGAATGGAGAGGCCGAATGCCTCGCTGATGGACACCTTGTCCCATCCTGGTTTAGTGCGAATGTTATCCAGACACTCCAGTATATCTTCGCGAGTTTCCCATACCACATTCACGGTCCTGCTTTTAAAATTCCATCGGGTGCCGGGTGGCCGCGGGATCCGCCTGTCCGATGTCTCTGCCAGAGCAGCCATTCTTTTCGGTGAGGTGGAGAAGAACGTGGCAAATCCAGACAGATCAGCAAAGAACACCTTCAGCTCACTGATCCTGGATGCACATACTTGCTGCAGAGTTAGGTTCAGCTGGTGTGCGTAGCAATGTACAAATATTGCGTTTTTGTAGCTTTCCTTAATAAGTACTTGCAAGCCGCCTACACTGCCACGCATAACCGCTGCCCCGTCATAGGTTTGGGCTATGAGCTTGTCAGTCAGTCCCAGTGGGTCGAGGACATGTTTCATAGCAGTAGAAAGGCCAATGGCAGTTTTGTCCTTCACTTCAATGAACTCAAGAAACCGCTCTGTGACGCTGCTGTCCACCATGTATCTCAGGACTATGACCATTTGCGATTTGCATGAGGCATCAGTGGTCTCATCCGCCTGGACAGCTACAAACTGGGTGTCCCGCAATTGCTTGGCCACCTCACACCTGTAGACCTCAAACATGCAATCCAGGAGTTCGTTCTGAATGGTGCTTGATGTCCACTTGAACGTAGGCTCCGAATCGCAGTGACGTCTCAGCCTGGTGTCGCCCTCACACATCGTTTCAAAAATGCACCTAAAAATGCCTGGGTTTACAGAGTCGGCTGACTCATCGTGACCAAGCAGACCCAGTTCACACTTCCCACACAGCTTTAGGCACGATATCAGTCTCCCCAGTACATATCGGTTTTCCTCCGCCTGCTTGTTGTGCTCTAAAATGCTCCGCTGATAAGCACTGTCCAGCTGTGCCATGATGTTGACCCGTCCCAATAGTCCCAATTTCATGGCGCAATTGATATGAGCTTTGCTACTTTCATGCTTTACCGTTCTTTCCGCCAGATGCTTCAGGTCTTTAAAGCAATCAGTGGTCCAAACTGAGTCTGCGTTAGTGGTATTTCCAAAAAGAAGGCATGGAAAGCAAAACAGTGCTCTTTTTGTTGTGCTCGCAGTTAGCCATGACTTTGTTTCAAACCACTCCAGCTTGAAATTTCGGTTCGTTTTCTCACCAGGCTGGTTCAGAATGAAGTCGTCTGGTCTGTGTGGTCCCAAACGTTTTATTTCTAATTTTTCTTCCTGCGGCAATGTGCTGAAATGCACCCTCAGCAAATAATCTACGTTATTCATTGTTATTCATTAATTAAAAAACTCTTTCAAAATTGTGTAAAATCTACCGATAGCGAACTCTTCTGTAAGTCTCCTGTAACTCCTGATCTCACTCTCACTGTATGTTTTTTTTGCTTAGTCTCGGGGTAGAGTTCTCGCGGGTTTCGCATTATCCCAGTCTACATTACGTAGAATACGTAGATTACGCAGTTAACGTCTAGGGGCAAATTTGAAATTGCCCCTAGCCTCAATGTTAACTTTGGCCGGTGTGGTTCGCGCTCATTGGTGTTTCTATGGTAACGGTGGGGCAGCGTGGGTCTTTGCCCTTCCGGAAACAGGAAACGGAAATATAGACATAACGTTCATTCAAGCAAGCACACAGGCAGTAGAACACACGAATCAAATTACTCCAAAACAAGGCAATAATGCTTGTGAGTCAAGTTTATTCACACAAATATGTACGCTACTTTGCATATAAATATATATATATAGTTTGCCACGAAGTAGGAATGGATTGAGCCTTCTGCTCAACAGCGCCATCTCGTGGGTCTGGTGGGGCACTGCCCCACCTGTCCCTAATGTAGAAACGCCACTGCTCGATCATAAGCAGTAGTCAAAGTTGAATAGGTGACTTACCTTAATGAGCTTCTAAGGCGTATGAATGTACGTTGTGATCAATAAGACTCCTGTGAAGCGTTTGAGTAGTGTTATATTTCACCCTGTTTTCATGGTATAACCAGCCTCATACCATATTCCCTCTAATTGGTTATAACAATTGACTCTCTAATAAGCTGAAACTTTAATGTAAAAGGAAGCATTGTTTTTTTTCATAGGATTGCCATGTTCTTACCATATCCCTTGTTATACCATATTCCATTGTCAATTAAATGAAAATGAAGAACTTTTGGGTCTACGAGACCCTGAGGTACATTCATGGCAAAAGATTTAATGGTGAAAAAACAGCTGGGTTTAAAGATCCTGTGATCCTAGCAGTCATAGCAAGAATATTGTGATTCGACACTTAAGAAAGCTGTCCTCGGAGCACACCATTGCCACCGCGGGAATATGCAAATATGTGAGGGTGCTTGAGTCGCAATTCACAACGTGAATTGGGGACTTTCAGAGGTAGGGACCTATGTTCTCTTTCTTGATCAAGCCCGACTGCTTTGATGGACTCAAACTGAATTAATCTCTGATGGACTGGTTGGATGCACATGACATTGAATGCAGCTGATTGAGCTGAAGAGTTCAACATTGTGGCTGACTATGTTTGCAGAGCTACGGAAACAACTAGAAACCACGGCATTGCGATATCTCACCTGCTGACATCGGCACCGCAATGGTTCAGTTGACAGTCTTTGGGTCATCTATGTGAGAAGATATTGTCACACATGAAGAACGTGGTCAGCTACTCCCCCAGTCATTTAAAAACTGATCACCCCAAGGCATGTTTAAAACCTAAAGTGACTAAGAACAACCCCCAGATAATGGAGTGCAGCAAAGAAAAGCACGACTAGTACTAATGGTATTTCTGACTGATGCACTTTTGTCTCTTCCTCTAACATTTGCTTCCACTGCAATCCCTTGTACATTTGTTACTGAAAGGGGTGTTTTGAAATGGTGTCCAAGCATATAATGTCCAGGTAAGTAATGTGAGCTATGCAATAATAATCACATTTAGTAGGACAACCACACACAAGTTTTTCCAATACTAATCGTATTACTGGAGGTATACGGACAATATTCAGGGTACAAACTTAGTGTGACAAAGGCACATATTTTTCCTCTAAACAACACACCAATAACAAGGAACAGAGAAAATGACATTTAGATGGGATTTTGAACGTTTTAGACACCTACAATGAGAGAATACTATATAAAATAAATACAAGTGGATAAGAACAGGAACAAAACGGGATAATCAAGGTAATGATCGATGCATATAATGGGAAAAAGGGTAGAGTGATCTCAGCCCTTTATCGAGCTTTGCTGAAGAGTAGAGGGAATTCAACAATGTACATTAAAGAAAATGGGAAAGGGAACTTGAGATTGAATTGACAGAGAAAGAATGGTACAATGTGTGCAGAGTACGACACACAAAAGGTGGAAATATATTGGGGAGAAATATTGGAAATATTAAAGGAGACACTAGGTTACCCAAGGCTGGCTCTGTATACCTGTGGAATCGGACACAGGCAAACACACAGGGCTGGGATAGATACCTGATCAAGACACTGCTGGTAGCCAGCAAGAAAACTATAACCAGATCATGGTACAAAGCAGAACAACCTGCAAAAGAACAATGGCTGGTAGTAAAATAAATATTTGACATGGAAAGATTCACACACATATTGAGGTTTCAGGAGGGGCCATTTCAATCGAAGTGGGATAAATGGGTGGAATATAAAAGAAAACTGAATGACACCAAAAAATTAGGATAGCAATAATCAAATCATGATGTTGCAATGTTAATGAGGGAGAGAACTCTCAGGTCACTCTCTTTATGTTTTTTTTTGTTTGTTGTTGTTGCAATAATCTAAAAACGAATTTTGATTACCTGTAAACTTTTTTCAGAATCACCGTTTAAATTCCATATCGGGTTCATGGTGTGATTTTATCAGTATGTGGTTTTGTTATTTGTTTTACAATAAAAATGTAAGTTTATAAAATAAATCACATTTAGACAAACCATTGACGACTTTATTGTTGTATTTATTTCATAATAAACACAGCACTGAGACTGCACTGCTGAAAGTGACCAACATTATCCTTATGCATGCAGACAATCAATATCTAGAAGACAGACAATATCTCCGCGATGTGTGTGCTTTATGCAGCATGTAACGAGAAGCTGTATAGTGAATTACGGTATTGTCTCTGTTATTTAAGAAATTTGTGTATATGTGTATATCATATATATGTAATTAATGTTATCTATACAAATTATATATATAAATATCTTTTAAATAGCGTATTTTAAGATTAAATTTGTCTTAATTTGATCTGTTGGGTCAGTATTTTTTGGCAGCCAAGACTAATCCAAATTGAAAGCCGGAAAGTGAATCCACTGAAGAAAGGACAATGTCTCCCCCATGTGTGTTTTTCGAGTAACATGAAATGAGAACCTGAAATAAACTAAAAGGAAGTTGATATTGGTTATATTTATAATATATACACACACCGACTTTTTGGAAAGTAAAATAGATGAACTTCATAATAAAAAAATATGTTGCAGTGAAGACCATGTTATATATATATATATATACAGGGTGCGATTTGCCGGTGGGGATGGTGGGGATTATCCCCCCCTCTGGTTTACACGTCCTACCCTCTGCTGAATTATTTTTATCCTCGGTGGGGATAAAAATTATCCCCCCCACCCAAAGTATTTTCACCATTACATCGTAATAATTAACAACCAAAATACACAGGGTCCGTCTTCATTTTGAAACATTTTAAAATGTTTCTCAAAATTATCCCCCCCTCTGGTTTTTTCACAAATCGCACCCTGTATATATATATATATATATATATATATATATATATATATATATATATATATATATATATATATATATATACATACATATATATATGATAAAAAGGGGGTACAAAGATTTAACTTGAGGTATTTTGAGTATTTTATGCTTAAGGTTGCAAAAACCTAGTGTTTATCTCCTTGAAAAATGATTACAGTTCAATTTAAAAATAACAAATACAAAGAGCTAAAATAAAGAAAAAAATCATAATTGAATAATAGATAGAATAATTAAAAATACAATTCTTGTGAAACAATAATGTGCGACAAAGTCCACTGATTGGTAATGGGAGGGCCAGTGAATATGTAAAAAAAAATGGAGAAATTGAATTTGATGTGATGACAAGGTCCTTCCGTATTTAGGAAAATAATGATTATACAATACCCATCTTAATGATAACATGATGTGAATGTGTGTGTTAACCCATACAGCTTTGTGTGGTTTGTATGTGTTTATTACTTGCACAAGCATCAATTTTGAGCGAGGAAGCCAGGGATAAGGATAAGGGTTACAACTGCCTCAGAACACAATAGAAACATGAAGAAAGCAGAACTTGACAACCCACACACACACACACAAGAATAAATATAACCGCAACCGTTGATTAACAGGTTCCGAGCAGAATGAAAAGTCAAGAACACACTATTGGAAGATATATAAATATGACACATAATTATGAAGGAAAGATGTTGATGTTCCCCTTAATGCCATACTATGCCTCGGCTTTCAGGTGACTGGGCTGCAGAGCAATGTCAAACTATGGATCACCAGTACAAGGCATTATCCCAGTGAGCCACTAAAAACCTGAAAAATAGCCTCATTCACATGGTGAACAATTCTATTGATAAGCACACAACATCCAGAAAACTCCAAGCAAACATTTCTCAAATGAATTAAGTGCTTTCTTAAAAGCAAATACCTGAAAAATCGTGGAAATTCTGGGGAAATTAAACATTTGTTGTCAAGAAGACTAACGGAAGAAATAATAATATGACAGAGGTCATTATGAAGGAAAAATGGTTAACGAAGAAGTTCCCCTTAATGCCATACTGTGTCTTTGCAGTCAGATTCTTGGAAGCTAATGAGCCGGAATGTGTTGATTGCCTGATGAATTTCATGTGGTGTTCAATGTTGTGTTTCTTAAATGAGTGGCAATGACAGAATGTCATGCTCAGCTTGTTCATAATGCTCTAATCGGGATGCAAACAATCAACCTAAGGATCACCAGTACAAGGCATAATCCCATTGAGCCACTGACAATCCTGAACTGCATGAAGCCTCATTCCCATGGTGAAAATGTCTATTGATAAGCACACATCAAGAAAACTCCAAGCACACATTTCGCAAGAGAATTAAGAACTTTCTTAAGAGTATAGATCTGAAAATTTGCAATGTTAATGGTATCCACCAAATGAAAGTAGTATGGTATTTATAAAATAACAAAATGGTCATATAGGCAAAATGGGTTGAGACTGTGGACGTTTGGCTTTTGTATGAAATTGTGGGAAAAGTAAAATATTTTAGAGCAGAAGACCAGGGTGAAAAAGATGCATCTGATTTTAGAGATTAATATGATGAAAGAATTTTGAGTCCAGGTCAATCTGGTAGGGAGAAATAAGGCTAGTTCATATTTTTTTTTAAATAGCGTCACCTTTGGGTGTAGTACCGCAACAACTTTATTGGCCAATATTTCTCAAATGGAACTAAATAAAACAAATTCTGTTTGATTTTTGTGAGGCTTGGTCTAAAGATTTTATGTGGCGATTTTGGTGAATCTTTGATTATTTTTGTAGCCTGTGAATCTTTTTATCATGTTTGGCTTTAATATGAAATTGTAGGAAAAGTAAACATTTTTAGGGCATAAGACCGGGTTATATAGATGCATCTGATTATAGAGATTAATATTATGAAAGAATTTTGAGTCCAGGTCAATCTGGTGAGGAGAAATAAGCCTAATTCAGGATTTTTTACAATAGCGCTGCCTTTGGGTGCAGTATTTGGGTTCATGGGTAGTTGGGGTTATTGGTAACCATACCTGAAAATTTCAAGAGTTTTCGACTTACGGTATAGGCTACAGTATGACTGTTACAGAATTTGAGGAAAAAATAAAACGTGAATAGAAACAATAGGGGACCAAGCAGCTTCGCTTCTCGGACCCCTAAATATTTGAAAGCTACACAGAATGCCTGAGAGCCTTAATCATTATATTTGGTATTTCTCTCTGGTTCCAGAATTTAGTTTTTCCTTTAGACATTTGAAATGATGCAGAAAAGGCACAAATTGGTGTATAAAAATTCACCAGAATGCACACAATATGTTAAGATGTGGGGGTCCAGGGGAGCCCCTCTCTTAAAGCTATGCTTGAACTGCAAGAGCATAGCATTTCTTAGTGAAAGTGTTTGATGCAAGACAACATGTCAACATTAGGTAGGCAGTGCTGGCAATATGACTTGACCTCATAAGACACATAGCTTTAACTGCTGATGTCATCAAAAGTTAAAGGCCAGTGGTGTATTTTGAGCATTCATTATAGTTAGTGTTGACCACGATAAGCCACAAAAAAAATTCACACGTCACGCAGCTCGTTTACAGATTTTATTACTATTATTGGTTTGTTGTCAGATAAAAGCAGACGGGTAAAGAGAAGCTTAATAATCAGAAATAGCGTGCAGCTTTTTGGAGGGTCTCGCCCCAGTGACAGACTATGATCTGAAACTGGCATGTGATCTCACTCACACACACACACACACGCGCTCAAACACCCACCCACCCACCCACACACACACACACAGAGAGAGAGACCCCTATCGTCATAAATGCTACATAACCACTGTCCAGAGAAGAAACAGTCACAGAAAACATGTCTTGCTGCATCAGGTATTTTTTTCTTTTGTTATAACAACCAACCGCCAAACACATTCATGACACAAGTTATTATTTTGAGGTAAGCTAGAGTTGGCTAGTGTATTGAGCAAAATGAACATTTTACGAGTGTAGATATATAGTGTCACGATTGTCGTTCTAGTCGACATACTGCGTGGAGGTCACAACAATGTTCTCTTGATGCCCCGTCTATACGTGACGTAGCTTTGGCATTAGGAGGTAAGATTGTAGCACCCCCTTGAGGGAAGGTAGGTGGGTGGGGGGTATTTGAGGACAAGAGGCATGGTTTATTTTATAAACCATTTGGAGTTAAGTTACTCACTAGGCCTTGGACCTACAATGGAGTATATAACGGACCACGTATTGCAGAGATTAGGTCCTCCATATAGAGTTAAAAACGTTGATGGATAACAGTTTCACAATAGTGCCTAAAAAAAAATATTATAAGAAAAGTACCCGCAGAAAGTATATGCGTAGATTTTACTTTGTCGAAGACGTGGAAACCATCCACGATGGAAACATCCACGACGAGATAAATTGTAATTTTAATATATAGATTTTTTTAACGGTTCCCTTCTTTTACTTATAGTGGGGGTCCACTGTGCAATTTTTTCAAATAACATGAGCTCAAGCTTTAGCTTATTCAAATATGAGGAAGGTGCCTTTAGCAAGTACAGGCTGATATATATCATGATTACAGACGATGCCCCATGATTATATGAGAACATTCCATATTTAGCGTTTTCTCTTCTAAAACGTTGAAACAAAAAAAGGACTTACAGTCGACTTAAAAGCCGTCTCACAGTAGACTTGCAGAACTAAGAGTCTTCCAAGAGTCACTAGTATTGAGTTTCTGGGTTCAGTCAGACTGAAATGTGAGGAGAGTACATTAGAAAATAGAACTAGAAAAAAACATTAGACTGCCTACCACCTACAAGATGGACGACAGGCAACAAAAATATACCTAGATATAGGATAAGATAAGATAATATTGCACTTTATACAATCCCAGAGAGGGAAATAAAGTACATGATTGGGATTTTTTTTGTTTTTGTTTTAGCAATTACAAAAGAGTAAAAAAAACCTTTTCTGTTTGGTTTAAAATGGCTGAAATGGTGTGAAACAATCATTTTGACGATAACAAAGGCTTATTGAGAAAAAAACAAAAAAACACAATGTGAATCTTCAGTCGTTTTCCACCATCTTTGGGATTACCTGAGATGTGATCGGTCCCTCAGGGCGCTCTAGTCTAAATCGTTGGAGATCAACAATACTGGCTGATTTCATAGGTTCACATTCAGACACACAGTCACACAAACACACGGTCACACAAACACACACACACAGTCAACGCCATTTAGGCAGAATGGAGTAGGTCCTCTTCAACAACCTGGAGCATTGACCTTTTTTTAACACCAAATTCCTAATAGATCAGTTTTTTCTTTTATCACCCAAAACACGCCTGACCAGCAGGGTCCTACTCACCATCCGTCAAAACACCCTCTACCTTGATAATGGTTAACACAAGAGGCATGAGGTGAAGCAAAAAACTGAAGGCTTAGCATAAAAGCTGGGCGAGGTATACTTAAACTCTCAAACCCCCCTCCCCCCTCTCTAAGAAACGTAGGCTTGTTAAGACCGTCTTGGAATGCACTATATATATAGAGATAGATATTGCCATTAATATAAGCAGGATTACTGTTGATACGATTACAGTGGCCTCCTCACCACTAGAGGCACTACAGCAAGCTTTAGCACCCTTACTCTTGTTGGTTTTCCCAAGTGTCAGCGAGCCCAGGCTGCCCCCACTGATAGGGAGAGGAGGGCAGAGGGAGAGACACTCCGGCTTTTTTTTCCTATTTTGTTTGTTGTTTCCGAAATCCAAGCTCTCCTTGGGGAGGGGCTCGGTCACTCCTCGTCCACAGTGTCCATTTTGGATTCCTGATCTTTCATTTGTTCTGGGAGCTGAGGGGCAGGGCTAGGAAGTGATGCACCCTCAGCGGCAGCCAATGAGGTAGGGTCTTGTTGATCGGCATTTCTCTGGGAAGACAACTCGTCCTTTGGGGAGAGAGAAATGTAAAGGTGTGAAAAACCACAGTGACATAGACTCCAAGTGAAAAATGAAGTTGCTATGACACATCGGTGCATCTGCTTTCGTGATGCAACTGCTTTGCAAAAATCAAGCAGTCACCCTGGTTTGTAACACATTCAAGGTCAACACATGGGCAAATAAACATCTTGAATCCTGAACAGAGATCAGTTATTTATTCTTTTTTAAGACTGCACTCCTCTCAGTCTCTAAGTCTGTCAGCATGCGCATTGTCCTTGCGCCTTCACTAAATGAGCGACCGACACTGCCAACCAATTAACTTTGTCGGCAGCATGTTTACAAAACGACGATTATGTGGAGGTCCGTTCATGCCATCACCTGCATACAATTAGACAGAAAATATATGCTACTATCATCTTTAGAAACTAAAATATAGACTTGTATAATATACCGTAATTAATATAATACATTTATTGGATCAAACTGTGGACAGGCTGTGTGGAGACTGAGAGCTCTGTTCTGTCTGTTCTGTTTAGCCCAGGGTGTTCATGACAAACCCTGCATCCATTAAGAGAATGTAAAAGCCATTGAACATTTAAAATACATTTGAATGATCAGTTCTGTGTATAGAGCAAATTTTGTGGGTTAAAGGGTAAGTACACTCTAAAGGTATAAAATGTAATTTCTGCTGCTAGGGGTCTCTCAATCTAACTTAATAACAATCTATCTATCTCAATCCAATCCATCTAAATAACAAAATAAGTTGTTCAACGACCTTGTAACTATTCTAGTTGCTCTGAATTACAGCGATCTGACATGGGAACCTTTAGACGTGATCGAGGTATGACTCCTGTGTGTCTAGCAGTGAATACCTGGCCAGAAGACGGTCGGCCAGCATTAGTCCACTCTATAGAGCCATCGTTTGGTCAGTATTTCAGGCGAATAGCAAGTAGCAAGTACCCTGTCCTAAACAATAGCCTAACTAAACTGTAATTAATCCGGAGAAGTCTCGAGTTTAAAAATGTTCCCAATGGATAACAATCGCTTTTAAGAAGCGTATCCAGCTAGCTATACAAAAGTACAAAGCAGATAGAGGACTGTGTGGCCGATTGAGCACTACTGTGGGTGTAGCACACATATACTGTATACAAACCAGGTCCAACTGATTTAGCAGACTGTACTACAGGGGTACAAACTGGTGATGCCCCAAAAAGGTGACATCCTTTTGCCAGAAAGAGCAATGCACGGCTCAATTATGAGTAATGCACGGTGCCCTGTCCCATTCCAATGATTCATGTCACCTTTTTCTAAACAAACTCTGTTTAATTGACACATAAAGGCATGTCAGTTAAAGATATAAGAAAAACATAGTCCCATCTATTAGAATTTTTTAAGTGAAATGACAAATCAATCTAAAATAAGGGACGTACAATAACCACCCCAGTTTTTAGGTGTTTCCCCGGAAGTTATGGGGTAATTATTGATAACCCCATTGTCTGATCGGATTTGAAAATAAAAAGCCATTGAATTTTAAGCACTAGATATTTATGCATTGAAAAAACCTATCTGGATATTTTGATTTAACTCTTCATTCTCAACAAATCATTTTCACCTTTATTTTTCAATGTTAAAAAGTTCTAAATCAAATATTCAACGTTAAAAAATTCATAATTCAATGTTTGAAATTCAGTGTTAACATCCGGGGACCCAAGGAAGAGCAATCGATCCTAGATGCTTGATCGCGGTGAAGCAAGGAGAGTGAACTGGATTGAGAGCGTCACTCATTGGATACCAGACTCTAAGGCATGTGCAAGGCAGGTTTAGCCATGTCCAACGGCAACGGCTTTGATGATGGGTCTTTCTTTCTTGATACAAATGTTAATTCTAAGCAGCAATTCACATAGTAGCCTATAATAGGAAATAGCTTTTTATGGGGAGAGAAGCAACGGTGGTGGACCATACTAAGCGCCCTATCCATTGTATGGTTCTGTGAAATGCTAATCAAATCAAATGTATTTATTAAGCACATTTAATAACAAGGTGAGGGGTGGGGGATCTTATGTTTTATTTATGTTTTTGTCATAATGCAGTAATAATTACTGCAATATGAAATAAACGATGAACTAATGTCTGTATGTGAAGTTTGTGTCTGATTTCAGAGACTTGGCTGGATTTGCATGCAGTGTAAGGGTAATCGTTGTGGGTTAAGAGACCAATTGATTTGGGCACCTGTTTGGGGCAATCCGAGGTCCCTTTGCCTGCGTTTGGTGTGATGCTGGGCCTATCTGAAACCTGCTACCCACTGTGGAACTGAAGCGGCAGCAGCCTGTAGTTCCAGTGGAAGCACGGCGTGCCTCCGGAAAAAAGCGCCCGCCAGAAACCTGTTTTTAATTTGTCATCCTCATATCTGTATCATGCCACTCAGCGGCAACACTGTTGGCTCTGCGGGCTTGTTGCGCTCTCGTTATGCCACAACAGAGGGATATCAACCGTTTTAACGGGCCCCCGCTGTCACAACATGAATACTCTCAATCCGAGTGAGCGAAGATGATACAAACATTAGGTTTTAAGCTTGTGCATGTTTCCAAACGTGAACGACTTCATGCCTACCTACGCTTTGGTGTAACACCCGCTCGCTCTCCTTGCTTGACCGCGATCTAGCATCTAGGATCGATTGCTCTTCTTTGGGTCCACCGATGTTAACGCCGAATTTCATACATCAAATTTTGCAGATGAATTTGGCATGTTGAATTTGGGGACGTTGTAATTATTTAAGTTGGAATTTATACATAGAATTTTGCATCTGAATTTAGCATATTGAAATTTTTAACGTTGAATATTTTGTTAAATTCAGAGGCAAAAATATACGTTATTTCAATGCATAAATATTCAGTGCTAAAAATTCTATGACATTAATTCAGTGGCAAAAAATCCAGATACGTTACATGAATACATAAATATTCAGAGCTTAAAATTCAATGGCTTTTTATTTTCCAAATCCGATGAGACAGATTTACTTCCATAGGTAATGGGCATATGACGGCATTGACATGCGACCAAATGCAACGGGACGCAACTGTGAAATTCTACAACTACAGCTTGCTCTGGGTTTGAACAGTGTTGGAAACTAATTAGATAATCTATGCACACCACAAGCTGTAAAACATAGGCCTAGTACTTTTTAGATATTTTGCAGAAATGTTACGCATCATATCTTCATTATACAAATTGAGCCCCAACAAATGATCTTGGTTTAATGCAAACAAGCAGCAGACATCGGTCTCAGTGACGCGAGTGTGCGGCGGCTCTGGGCGGACCTACCTGCTCTGAGAAGCGGTGCTGGATATGCTCGCTGTAGTCTTGCGCCTCGGCCTCCTCTCCGTTGGAGTGGCAGCTGGGGCTGGCCACTTCGATCCCGTGGCTCTCCAGAATAGCAGCCTCTGGTGGGGTGAGAGAAGAAGGAGACACGATCAGAGGTCATGTTGGTCAAGAAGCCTCCTGAGGCAGATGTGCAGGTGCACCATCCTCACCTATGTTGGCTCTCCTCTTCATCTCCTTGCGGCGGTTGGCGAACCAGTTGTACACCTTCAACGCTGTCACTCGCTCAAACTCAGACAGCTTGCAGCCTGTGAGGAAAACCAACAATGATCATACTAGAGGGATATCATCCAATATCCCATCGTAATTAACTTAATCTACTCAGCATACATTTCAGTACTAACATGGAAGCATATACTTATATAAACCACACCTTCAAACACTTTTTGAAAACGATTTACCGGTAACAAATGTGCACTGTCATTGTCCTTTATCATCTCAAATCAGTATTGTTGACTCCACATAGTCAACAATAGTGGCATGGTTACTCTCAAATTAATAGGAGCTATTAAGATCCTAAGAAGATCAGGGACTGGTTTTGCGTTGTAATTTGTGAAGGGGCCACCAGGGTGTAAGGGTTTTGATAGTTATATTAATTAGGAGGTCCCCCCGTCACTGTTTTGCGGGTTTGTTGACCAGACACTCTCATAACCTCAGGGTGGCGTTTACGGCCCCAACACTCAATTAGTTGCTGGCAAACAGACACTTTCGGCTTGCCTTCATGTAATGAGCTTGGCAAAGTTTATCAAGTTATCTGCATCAAGTAGGAAAGCGCTAGTCCGCCCACGTTTTAAAGTGATGGAGGATGGGGGTGGTACTTTCAGCCAATGGCAATGCATCGATTCTAAGGTGAAGATTCAAACGCAAGGATTTATAATGTACGATGGATTATGAGCAAAATATTGAAATCTTTCAGAAAATTTGATTATTTCCTTGGAGTGAGTTAACCAACGAGTGGACCAAAGTAAAAAAATAAAATTCACACCATTGGGAAGCAGTTTGCGTTTACAAATTAAATAAATAAGAGCCTATCTGCCATTCACTGCAATGGCAATACTACAGTATGGGCATGAAATACATTGTCACTTCCTTGTTTTAATGGTTGGCTTTTGGCAAATCAATAACAACAAATCAACCAAATGATTTACATTTGAGTAAATCAAATTATCTATTAACACTCTTATGTTATGTGGAGGAAAAACCTATCTACTAGACTAAAAGACAAGTTAGAAATTAGTTTGCGTCACTGAAAATTCAAAGGGAAGTGACATGTTGAATAACTGCTTTTTATTTATCACTGCCTGGACCCAGCCTCCTCTTCCGGTTCGCTGCCATCATCACATACAGGCCTCGGCATTAACGGTTGCCCGCTTGCCCGGGGCAACTAAAAGTAATATTTGGGCAAGTTGAGATTGATTTCTGGTTGCCCGAACGGGCAAGTGGATTTTGGGTGGATGTTAATATAAAGGCTATTTATTCAAGTGTTTTTAGAAACTGCAGAACAACCTTTTGTTCCGCAAAATCACACAAAATATAAGTATTTTCAATTGATCAGCGCGCTGCCTTCTTTTCTCTCGGACAGCGAGTTAACAGACACGCATCTCTTCAGCGCGAATATAGCCCCGCCTTCTGTCACTCACTCGCAGTGCTGTCTCTGGCAGTGATTCGAAAGAGTTAGCTAAAGGTTAGCCAACACAGCTTGCATCTGAAGTGCAGCGCCTCCGCGAACGGTTTAGGTAGAAGGAAAATGGAGTAATGATGGAGGAGTGCGGTTTGGAAGTACTTTGGATTGAGGCAAATTACCAAGGAAAGTCATATGCAAGAACACGGTTTTGGGTTTCATAACTGTGCACATGCACAGCAATAGCGATCTTTTTCACGAAATTGGACCCTCACAAACTATATATTATATGAAAGCTGAGCCTCCACTTATGCCAACAGTCCAAACCATATCATTCTGTGACTAAAACTCGCAAATAACAACTTAAGAAGAAACTTCCTTTTCTTTTAACAACCAAAAATTAAGTTTTACCTTTGTGATTTTTGTCCACAAAGTTGATTCTGATCGCATAAAACCACCATAAACAGATAATCCAGTGTCTGGCCCAGATTTTCCAACTAAACATGGTGTTTACAATCAATGACTACGAGAAGGTTTCTTAGGAAAAAGGTAAATTGCCTTCAATCAGAAAACATGTTCTTCAGCGCAATCTAGTGGCCATATGTGTATTTGCGAGTGTTTGGCTTGGTGCATTCGATTATATTGGCCCTGAACTTTAAATAGAGGTGTCAAGTGTCAAAATTGTAAGATATCTACCTTTATTTGTGTCTCATAGTAAGACAGAGCTCCCAACTGATAACGACCAACTGATAATTATTTCAGGTGGAAATGTTATCTTCCGCTTATGCTGTGTTCCATGGCTTTATTCACTTTAACCAAGTATTATCCCCATTGAATATTTGACTTGCACAACAATCTTTCTTTTGGCACAAAGATGACATTATCGCCCTTGCAGTTGTGGAGATATACTCTATTTACTTTGGGTACGTTCTTTCCTGAACAAAACTTTTCCCCTGATATCGAAAATGGTATAGAATATCGATATTTTTCCAGGTATAGTATCGAAGTTAGAAAATCCAGTATCGTGACTGACAACGCTACTAGAAACGCGATTGTGATTATTCAGTAAGAGCTACAAGAAACGTGAAAGTTAAAAAAGACATATCTTTGCTACTACCTCTGACATTTGGTTATGTACATTTGCATAAAATCATGCAGGTCTACATATAACTGGGTGATAGCTTTAATAGGTTGCAACGGTGGACTGAAATCACTTCATGGCACGATGTGACCGTTCGATGAATAAGTAAACAAAGAGACGTTTGTTATTTTTTAAACACAACATGTGTGGAAGCTAACATTCAGCTTCAGTCTGAGCTAGGATGAGTTTTCTGAGCCCCTCAAAACCAGGCCGGGTGCCTGGCAAAAACGAGGCCTATTCACGATTGATTATAATTTGGACAAGTGAACATCACATTCGGGCAAGTTGAACAAGACCTGTACTTGCCCGATGGGCAAGTGCTTTTGTAACCTAAGTGTCAACCCCTGACATATATATCATCACTTTCACAAATGCAAGAACCCCACAACAGTTCAGCCCAACATAGGGGAATGGGCAACCACATTGAAATGCACCATTCCCCTTCTTCTTTGGTCCAATGTTTCGTAGTTTTCACGTTGTTTGGTCAACGTTGTTTGGCCTATTCACAGGA
Organism: Pollachius pollachius; assembly: GCF_949987615.1. Lineage (NCBI taxonomy): Eukaryota > Metazoa > Chordata > Actinopteri > Gadiformes > Gadidae > Pollachius > Pollachius pollachius. Next base: position 19,099,083 of record NC_136946.1, on the reverse strand, counting down.
GTTGCTCTTCTGAACCAGCAGAACTATTTCTCGTGACCATCTTCAATTGGATTATAATCTATTTATTTATAATCAAATAATTGTGTGTCTGCAGGCAAATGCAAAGGCGAATGGAACGGTCTGGTTTCTCAGCTCGTGACCCCTGCAGTCGGACACCTCTGTGACAACCCTGTTGAGCTCCACAGAAGACAACGCACCAAGATAAACTGCCCTTGCATCCCTCTGAATGTGCACTTGCATGTCCCTTGGGGTACATGTGTCCCAGTAAGCAAACTTCCATACTAAAAGAGATTTGGATAGGAGTTTGGGAGGGAATGAGGTGGAGGAAAAAAGGGCAGGCGGGGCCTCTATAGCCAATCCCTGTGCACGTCAGATGGAATCCATTAAGAGATGCCTGTACCTGGTTTCTGGATGACAGAGTTGCATGCATTGGCAATCTCCTCTCGCTTCGCTTCATCAGGATACTGGTTCTCTATGAAGAAACTGAAATATGAAAAGTATTGAGACGAATACCTAAAGAGATGAACGCATGATATACAAACAGCCTGATCGCTATCCCAAGGTATGCTTCTGTATCCTTCCTTGAGGTACTACGCTCATATTGTGACTCTCCCTGTACTACGGTCATCATTCCACGTTTTACACAGCCAAGGAGGATCAATTTCTTCTCCCTCTCCTCCTTCCCTCAGTGACCCTGCCTGCCTGTATCCAACCAGAGCCCCTCCCTCCTCCGCCACTCCCCCTCTGTCCCTACATCATCTTAACCTCTACTGTATCGTCCTTCAGTCTAAACTAGCTCGTAAAGATCAGCACTGCAGTGGAATTGCGTAATCTGGGAGCAGTGCTGGTGAGCTATGCATTTCTTATTGCCGCGGGTGCCCAGATGACACCCAAGCACATACAGTCGGCCATACGACGCTCACAGAAATCAATTGGCCCGCAGCGGTTAGAGGCTGCTATGGACCATTTTCACTCCTTGCTCTAGAGACATTATTGACTGAATAATATATATGATGTTGGGTAATGCGCATATACCATAACATTTTTAACTATTTATATCGTTCCGCCTGCTTGAGAGTCAGATGCCGCCCTGGTGGTTTGCTCACCTCTCCATGATTGATTGGCACTCTTTCCTCCAGGTGAACCGGCTACCTCTGCGCAGCCTCAAAGGCCCACCCACTAACCCGCCCCTCTCGCCACTTAGGATCCCTGTCCTCCAATCGGGCTCCTCCTTCACAAAAGACCGCATCGACAGTGTGGCACCTATGTAGAGTGGGCAAAATGAGGAACATAAAAGCAATGTCCCAATATATATGAATCATGTCATCGCTATGGGTTTTAATGGAGTTTCCTTGCAGCAATGCCAATTAATAATCCTCAGTAAATTAACCCCTTTAAAGATAGCCTAAAGAATATCTTTAAAGGTTAGCAATACAATTATCTTTAGCATATGGCAGTAAGAGCAGCATCACGAACACATCAGGGATCTTTATTTTGCAGCCCACGCATTTGTCTCAAGAGATTAAGACCCATTTGGACACGATTTGTATCTGTAATATTCACATGATTACCAAGGCAATACACATGTTATTTAATTGTGCGATGGCTATTGTGCCAAACCAGTTTTTTTGCAGACCTTTTGAATGTGTTAGGATGCTCATTGCAAAATAAACAATGACGACACAAGTCCAAAGCGAGCAACACAACTTTCAGAAGGCCGGACCAGACGGGGGGAGGGAGGGGGGAGGCTAGGCTGGGGCAGGATGGGGTTACCTGGCTGGGCCTGGGCAGCTGCGGCCGCAGCAGTGTACCAGGGCAGCAGGTGCATCAGCAGCTCCCTCTGCCGGGCCCAGGCTGGGTTGGGGTGCAGGTTGGTGTTGGGGTTTGGGAGGATGTTGGCAGCCAGGCCGGCAGTGCTCAGCCCCGTGGCCGGCCCGTCTCTGTCCCCTCCCCTGGCCCTGGGTACGGGACCCTGGCCGTGCTGGCTTTCACTCCACCTCAGCCCTTTATAGTCGGGACAGAACCACCATTGCAGCCATTATTGCAGGCACGTCAGGCCACCGGCAGTCAGCTCATAGACAAGTTGCATTTGTGAAGTCTTTCCGGCCCATTTTTGTGTCCAGAACTGTATATCAGATACTGGAGTTTAGAATAAGCAGTCCCTGTAGACTTGCATGTCAATCAATATGATCAGAAATGTATTGGATTAATTAATTGTATGAGAATTCAACATTCAATTGAATTGTACAAAAGCTACGGTCACAGGTTTTTTTTAATAGTCTGGTTCTGCACTTTTGATTGGAAAGGTTGGAAACATGTTGTTAGTATGCTTGTTATTAGCTAGTTTAGTTAGCTGTGAGGGAATGAAAACCAGCACACGAGCCCATCCCGGATCAGGGTTGAGAACGAGAGACGAGTAGCTTCTAGCACAGGGTGAGTAAGCAAGCAGCAGCAACACAAAAAGGCAAGACAGCAAGGCGAGAAGGCAGGCCTACTGGGTGCCACAGACAGCTAGGATCTCTCCTAATCTTCAAAAGATTAAAGAAATACACCTTCTATTCAGTGCCAACCCTGGCAGAGCTGAGATCCACCGTCAGACACTTTAATGGCTTTGCAAATAACCGATTTCAACCAGGAATCTTTCCTCCAAAATGGTAGTTCACAACCTGCCACAACATATATTGAACTACAAAACATTACTCTATGCTGCTCAGATTCGAAGGAGCACAAGAAGGCCTGAATGTACAGGAAAAAGTGGACACCATACTCATGAGGCATCACATCACAAGACACTGCTTCACTGAGGAGTCATTGGTCGGAACAGATACGGGCAAAACCTCAGAGGTGCTTATTTTGGCTGATTCATAGCTTTGCGACTGTATCTCAGTACTAACAGTGATGTCGCGGCTTAAGTTTCCCCCCCTATTAAATCCTGCCTCAGGAGCCTAGGACACATAAAAGGTCAACACTGACCCAAGCTGTTACTTTACCCTCTGCAGGCAAACCGCATCAACCCCACATCTCCTAGCGTTTGCCTGGACAATATTGATTAGCATCTCCAGTAACAGGACTACCTTTATCCTTAGGTTTTTTTTTGTTTGGTCTAATTCTCTAGATCCATCTCTTGTCCTTCCTTGACCTCGCAGAACTGAACGGGTAGAAGGGAAATCAGGACATGTGAAGCCAGAAAGGGAAGGGGGGGGATGGGGTAGCTGGGTCTACCATGCATATTAATAGACATGAAGAAGACAAATGGGGGATGTTAGAAGGCATTGGCTGACATGAAACCACAGTGGCAGACAATCACAGTCATCTTTGCATTTATCTCTTCCACCCCGTATTAGTCTTGAACAGGGTTAGACTTTTCTTTACAGACCCATCTCCTCCTGTCAAATTAAAGTGAGTGACTTGAAACACCAACACAGTCACAGGCATACACACTTTTCACAAATACACCAGAGGGGTCCTGCATTAGGATCCCCTGATGCCACATATCCGCTCGCACAACACTCAGCTAAACAAAGCCTCAAAGAACTGTAAATAATGCAATTGATCGATTGGATTTATGGCTGCCATGCACACAGACTACTATATACGGAGCACTAGAAAGGCAATATTTTACATAATGTGAACACACCTATAAAAACAGATGCCTTAACAGGCTCCTCAATGCTATCAGGTTAGCTTTTACTGTGGGAATAGTGATTCCCAGGAAGAAATTGATAAGATTAGTTGTCTATATATAGACAGCAACTTACCATGACTAAAAAACATCAACCTGGTGATTCAGTCAATTACAATTAAAAGGTTTAACAAACTGAGAAAACAGAACACATATGCCAATGTGTCAGCAATCCCCAACAAGGACATGCAACTATGTAACGCACATGGGCGTGGCCGCCTTCACCGGGACACTCGTCAGATATCAGTTTGCCGTCCTGCGCCTCACCTGGGTTGTTCCTCTCCAGCAGATACCAGCGGTAGAAGGCTCTGCGCTTGGAGTCACTCATCTCCAGCCCCTGCTGCAGCAGCCACTGGGAGATGTAGCTCTGACTGATGCCTGTTCACAGAGGTACAAAACGAGACGGTACACAGACTGGAGGCCAACAGGAGTTGGATGTGGACGGTGTGTGTGACGTCATGCACTTTTGATATTCCTTTCCAGCATCTAATAGCCAAACTAATGCCTATGTTTGAGGCGCGGGGTCACGCAGACGGTGTCAACGCGCTACTCGCTGCCAGGAGCTAATTGATTTTGTATTAGAGACTGGAAAACCACTATGTCCTTGCTTTGCCCTTGTCGTTTCTCTCGCATAGAGTTTGGTTATGCATGTCGCATAAACTTTTCCTTAAAAATGCCTGCATTGACTAAACCTTCCATCATGAAACCAAAGGAACAAATCTATTTAAAAGATTATAGTTTTACTCAATACAACGTGATCCTTCCATTCCTCTATCCTTTTTTTATCGGAATAGTGACTTCTTTTTTTTATCGAGCTGCCCAAACATTTGGTGCAAATTCTTTCTCACGTGTACCTGTGACTTGGCCCACGATTGCCTGAGAGATCCTGCGATTGTTCAGGAAGGCTTTGATCTCTTCTTTCACGAGGTTGCTGTCCCTCCTGTGATTTGAAACAAACCAAACACAGCTTCAGCAAAATCACATCTGCAGTAAAACTGTCAATAAAAAATGCAATCAACAAATGTATCCTTCGGCGGTTAAGATAATTCATTGCAGGACAAACACAGGTGTCTTTCAGAACACAAATTATTGGTTGGCTCCTTTTATGTACCAGGGAACAGGTAGTAGACTAAACTAGAGAAGATGAGTCTACTACCCGTGCCTTGGTCCATAAAAGGAGCCTAATTTGTATTATTACCTTAGTCAATGTTCTATTTTATGCTTGCTGCAGTTACATGCAACATAACAATGTATTACAGCTATACTTCTGCAACATACCCATCATACTAATGCACTGCTTCCCGAGACACTGAATTACTAGAAAGCAAGTCAGCTACCCCCCCGCTCATGTTCCTTTTCTTGGAACACAGGGTACTGCTAACTTATTTTTTTTTATATAATTATATATAATTCAGGCATCCCTGATTCCCTGCACACCTGACCTAAATTAGCTCAACAAAATATTCTGTGAGAACAAGTCAGTGCCTTCGGGACTTGAGCTGTCATTACCCTGCTGTTATAATTGGCAGCCTTTGTCTCCACCACCAGTCCTCTTCAAATAGTCTTATGTCCCATATCTTTCACCTGCAATAGTCTATTTGATTAATTCTGCATGTCCGCCCTGTTCATACCCCTCTCCATCTCTCAATGCCATCATGCTCACCTCATGTACTCCTCCACCTTCTCCTCCAGGTCCCACTCCTCCTCCCCGAGCATGTCGTAGCTGAACGACCTCGGCGCCCCGGCGCTGGCGGTGTAGAGGGGCGGGGGCGAGGCCTCATAGCTGTTGCTTGGTGACAGCGAGGGCCCGTCCAGGCCCGAGGTCTGCGTGGTGGCGGAGGCGAGCGACAGCGAGGAGGAGGAGGACGAAGATGAGGATGGAGCCTGGGCCTGGGGGGCAGAGGTGGCGGTGGGGGCCGGGGACGGGTTCGGGGCTGGAGTGGTGACGGCGGTGGCTGTGGCGGTGATGGAAGCCAGAGGAGTGCCGTTGGGTGGGGGGTCACAGTGGGGTGGGCGGCGCTCCGGGTCCAGGCGCTCCAGTGACTCCAGGGCGTGGATGATCTGGGGCTTGGTCATGCCGGATAAGCGCAGGCGCTGCAGGAGGTCTATCTGTTCAATGGTGTAGCGGGGCTCCACCGCACCGCACTCCATCCTGTCATCTGGTAGGAAAAACAGAACACTGAATTTAAATAAAGATCTATAGATATGTATACTTTTTTTTATGAATCTGAGAATAATAAATGATAAGTTTTCTTTGAAATGGAGTAATGGTTGCATTCAATAGGAATGATGAGTCAACATAACTTAAACGGTAAGCTGTGTTCTCTTCTGAATAACTTTTTGGTCATTGGAAACTTTTGGCACAATATTCACTACTTGGCACACTTTCCCGGCTAACCTTTCCCAATTTGTCCACATCGATAGAATAGGCATTGTAACAACCTGCCGTTTGAAAAACGAGTCATGATTTGCATCAATAGCAGGCACATGCATCGGTCGAACAACGCGCACAACTTTTCTTTAAAAACAATACGGTGTTACCTGTTAAGGGGGGTGCTGGTGAGAGGCGCCCTGTGGGGAGTGGTTCAGTGCGTGGGGTCGCAGCCGTGACACACCACTGTCGCATGGCTCGCTGGAGCACAGCTCAGCTGGCACCTCTGGTGAAGAAGAGAAACGACGTGCTGCAGTGTATTGCAGTTAATTTGGCATGCATACTATGCTGGCAATCCGACATCAAATACCTCGCTAGCTAGCAAAGTTGCTAAGTTAACACTTTAAGCTCGCTTTAAACAAATGTGTCGAACTAGCAGTATAAACAAAAACAGATGACGGAAAATACTTCAACGCCCTCGCAGAGAGCTGCTATTGTCGTTTGTTGAGCACCGTGCTACGGTTTCTGGCTTATTTCAGTGGATACTGCAAGTTGCTAATGAGCTAACTAGCTAGCTAACTAGCTACCCGCAACGTCCCGGGAAGCGGCGCTCTTACCTCCCGTCGCTGTAGGGCAGGCGGCAGCCAGCTGGACGGGCTCTGTACTGGCAGGCAGATTAATGCCCCGTCGAAACGCTGTTGTCCCACCTAGTCCCGTGATAACACCGACACCTCGGTCCGTAGCTCCGGGTGTTTTCAACTAGCACAGGCGGGTGAACTGTACGGTACAGGGTCACATTGTCTAGTCCAGCGATGCAGTGGGGAATAGCCTATGTAGGGAGTATGTCCAAAGGGGGTTGGTCTATCTCAATTTGTGTATCGTTTCCCCGACACAGTTTCAGAGCGATGAATCAGGAAGTGGTCTTATACAACAAGGGAGGGATACTTAAAATACAGATAAGAAGTTGCAGCGACAAAACGCAGTTGTCCTCCCTGTCTTATTTTTAGTTGTTTTTTTGTCAAGGTCCCACAGACGCGTCTCTTGAAAACAAACTATACACCCAGCTGCTCC